>NC_064814.1:13368391-13480422 GCF_023721935.1 Panthera uncia
GACAGAATCTGAAGCAGCTCCAGGCTCTGAGCTGTCAGCACAGAGCCTGATGCAGGGCTCGAACCCACTAACAGTGAGATCATGACCTGAGCCGAGGTCGGACACCTAACTGACTGGGTCACCCAGGTGCCCCCCCTGCCCCGCCTTTTTTTATTGCGTGTTCTTAACCAGTACACCGTGGTGCCTTTTGTCTGAGAATGAGGGTTTTTTAGGCACAGGAAATACCATGAGAAAAGAGAGCTGCAGACCATAGAGGTCAATTATAGGGAAAGGCAAGTAGTCGACTCAACGTACGGTGTTCAAAGGGGAGGACTGGGGCACGAGAATGAAATGGAAGGCTAGGATCAAATCACTGAAGGTCCTTGAATGCCTCAAGGAATTTGAATTTTTAATCTGTAGGAGATGGAGAACCAAAGATTTTTAAAGTCAGGGAATAAGAGATACATTGACCAATTGTGCTCCCTTTTGGATGATTACACTGGCTGTGGATAGAAGGAACTGAGGAACACAGGACTTAGCGGGAAGGTCAGATAGATGGGTGGCCACTGCAATCCTTTTGGTTAAAGGTGGTGAGGTCTGAACCAGGATACTGATGATAGGAACAAAAGAGAGAACAGAGGTTACACAATCAGTAACACTGGGGTAGGGAGGTGTCAAAAGTAATTTACAGCTTTGGTGCATGGCTGTCTGTCAGGACAGTTGTACCATGAGCTACAACTAGAAATAGGTGAAGGATCAGATTTGGGAACAAAAGAGTTTGGTATTCAAGAATTGTTTCTCACGGGTGTTCCTTTGGGGCCAGAGCTGGGTTGATCTCCCTTCTGAGATAATAGGCAGAGTGCTGACACACTGCTCCCACTTTCCCATCCCACCAACCCCGAGTCCTAGAATTCCTCAATGAATCCAGAGTTCTGTTAAGGCTTCAGTCAACAATGACTGAACTTCTATGTGCCTGGCACTGAGGTAGGTGACGTGGAGGATATATAGAGAAAAATCCTTCATTATCTTTGATGCTTCCTTGTTTAATCCTTGCATAATCCTCAGTATTTTTTGTTCCTATTTTTCAACATATAGTAAAAATGTTTACTATGCGTTCAACTCTATGTAAAACATTCTAAGGGACTTAAAAAAAAAAGGAGGTATAGAAATCAGTCTGTGTCCTCTCCAAGCTTAGCATTTTACTGGGAAGCAGTACACAAAATGAACCCAACACAGATTCTGAAAAGCCAGTAAGCTTGCATAGGACTCTGAGCCCAGCCAGAAATATGCTGCAATAATTCAGACATGAGCTGATAAGGGGGTGGGGGGAGGTGAAGGTATTTCTGACAAATAAGAATGGGAAGGTCAACAAGGCCTGATTTAGTCATCAGGGGGTAGAAAGGGGAGTACTTCCAGGTTGCAAGTATAGGTGGCTGAGGCAGGTGGTTGAAAGAACCCTTATTGGAATCGGCTGCACATGCCCTCACACAGCACTCTCTACAGGCCAGTAGGCACACCTTGCCTGCTCAGAAAGTCACTTTTTTTAATTAAAATTTTTTAAATTGATTTTGAAAGAGCACACGCATGAGGATGAGTAGGGGGGAGGGGCAGAGAGAGAGAGAGGGAGAGAATCCCAAGCAGGTTCTGTGCCCTCAGCGCAAACAAGCCCAATGTGGGGCTCGAACTCTAACCAGGATCATGACCTGAGCCGAAATCAAGAGTTGTCCAGACACTCAACTGACTGAGCCACCCAGGCGTCCTTCACTTTCACTTTGTAACATTCCTTCTTTCTGGGCAGGGATTTTGCTCAGTTAGGAAGGTAGGAAGATCTGAGCATCCAACCCAAGGTTCAAATTGAATAGCTTCTCTTTTGTCTAGGGAGAACACAGCTGCATGAGAGATTAGGAAAGAAACAGACTTTGTACTCCTCCTTCCTGAAAGTCTGAGGAAGAGAGAGGGATCTCAATTTATCATTACAAATCTATGGTTAGCTTTTGAAACTAAACTTCCTCTGCCTTTTGTCATTTTTTTGATACAGAAGAGTAGAGAGAGGTTTTTATCTGCTGTAACAATTAGGGCACATTTCCTTTTACTACGCAGCTCTGAAGCATTGTTATTATTATGAGGTTAAGAAGAATAACTCAAGACTGGTTCGGGTATACAAAACTCCATCAGGAAGGCAAAATCCAGGCAGATGACTTGTAATCCCACTGCCCCTGAAGTGCATTCCAAATCCTGAAAATTGAAGCCAGAAATTCCAATGCCGTTTAGTGAGCACCTACATGCCACACATTCTACTACACAGAGATTGTATTTCAACTGAGCGAAAAAGTAGACATAGAAGAAAATTCTCATGGGAAAGTGTGGCAACGAGGTGCATATTCCAAGACATCCACCTAAGACTAAAAGAAAATTAACCACTATTATTTCCTCCCACAGCACAATCTGCTGCTACGTGGGCAGCCTGTCTTGAGAAGCTCAATTCCAAACATCATAAGCAACTCGTTCACAAGACTCTATTCCTTGATCACTTCAAACAAGGTATTATTTGTAACCCACAACTCCATCCCTTCCCAACTTGAGTGGATGGGACAACAATCACGACAGACTCTGCTAAGTTTCCACAAATCATTGGTTTATTAGAAAGTTCCTTTCCCTAATTTTACAGCATATATATCTCTATCATATGTGATAAAGTTAAATACAATCTGTAATGTTTGTAAGTAAGGATAGGTTATTTTGTTTTTTAAGTTTTAAAATCACTATTCTGAAAGTTAAAGAAAACTGCCCCCAGGAAGGTAGAGAGGCAGCCAGAGTATGGCTCAATCTACAAGCTAATGGGAAGCAGCACAAAAATGTTAATACTGTATTATTTAAATATTTACATGGGCTGAAAGCAAAGAAAAATGAGTCCCTTCACTTCAAACAGATGATTTCATTTTTCCAGCGCTAGTTATCCAAAGTGATGCTTCTGAATCAGAGGAGGAGCACTGAACAGGTAGGAGGCTCAGGCAGGAGCCTTGTTTGCCCAGCACTTGCTTCTCATAAACTCAAAACCTTTTTCTTTTGGGAATCTGAGAAGAAAGGCAGAACCCAGAGCCTTGGCCCAAGTGAGTAGGGTTTGATTTTTCCTGTCCGGTAACCACCCAACCAATTCCAGCCACAGGAATGGGTAGGGAAATGCCAAATAGAGAACTGCTACCTACACCAAAGATGAGACCTGCAATATAAACACCTTTGGGCCAGTACGTGAATTAGGTCTGAGAGCCCTGGTGAAAGGCAAGAGGAAGAAGAGGAATGAAGGTGGTACTTCCTCCGGTAGGTGTCATGGGAGAAAAGGAAAAAAAAAAAATCTTCACTGCTTAAACTAAGCTGGGCAGAAGGCATGGAAACTAGGAAGCAAAATAATCTGCAGTATCTATAAATATGCTCACCTCCCAACAAGGGGGGAAGAAACTGTCCCAACTCATCATCCTCAAGTCTACTTCTACTTCTGTTTCTAGCCAACCCAGAAGGCACATTAAAAACAAAAGAAAACAAAAAACAACAACAAAAACAACAACAAAAACTGTCAGAGGGGGGCTAAGTACTAGGAAGGCAAATGGACTGCCCGGAACAAGGTCCCCAGAAAACCCAGGAAATCCCCCAGACAATCACTCTGAATCTCCCTGCTTCCAGAGAACAAAGCTCTCAAATTTCTCTCCTCCTCTGTGGGCTCACCTCTCTGTATAAAACTGCAAAGCACATGAGGGAGATGTCATAACTGAGGACCCCTCTGACACCCCCAGCTGACTGCTGCCCATTAGTTGAAAAACAAAAACAAAAACAAAAAACAACCAAATCCCAGTGCTGGGGGCACCACTTACTGCAAATTAACTAAACGTTCTGTCCCAGCAAAAAATGTTAAACAATTGTTCTTTTTTTGTTTTAACATTTTTATAGTTCATAACTTCAAAAAATACATGAGCTTGATAAAATATACATGCTTAGTCATTTTTGCATCTAGCAGAAAACAGATACTTTATTTTTTGTTTTCATTTTATAACCTTTAAAGTTTCTTAGTTCAACTAGGGCAAACATATTTACACAAAGCCACCAGAACAAGGATCACTTAAAGAGCCGGATGTAAAAAATATTATTGCAGTATACTACAAATATGGAACTTTTTTTTTTTAATATGAGCTACAAAAAGCAGCATTTACGTTTATAGAGTTCAGTGCAATTTTTTACATTTAAAAAAAATCCTATAAATTAAGAAGGAAACATCAACATGACAGAAGAAAATACACCCTTCAGACACATGAGCTCCTCTCTGGGGAAGCACATGGGCGACTCTATGTTCCGCATAGCTTCTATTCATGATAGGATCTTCTTTTCTGGGATATGCAGATACCTCTTCTGGGATGAGGGATATGAGGACAACAGTGCCAAATGTGTGGCTTTCTGTTTGTGTGGGAAGTGGACTGATTGAATAACAGCCTGAGTAGCATCTGGTTCCAGGTCAGACTCCCTTTCCACCTCACCCAGGATAGCATAAGGTCACCAAGGGATGGTCAAAGACACTGAGAGGGCAGGACCAGATGGACAAACCTCCGGCCAGAGAGGAAAAATGTTTTAAAATTTACAGAAGGGAAGAGTGGAGGATAAAAAGTAGAGGGAAGAGAGGAATATCCAAACTTCACAGTTTGGAGATGTTGCCGCAGAGGGGTGGGTAGCACTTACTGGTGTTCCCTAGCTTAGAAACACAGGAGAGGGAGGGACAAACAGAAAGGGGGGGAAGGGGAAAAAAAAATCCCTGATAGTAAACCCAAAGCAAACCTCAAATCTAAAACCACCCCTGCAAGCCAAAACTCGATTCTTTGGCTGTCAGACACTGCCCATCCCAGCTTCTACTTGCTGGTATTAATGGCTCAACACCCCCGAGGGAAGATATATGGGTCACCTTCCCTGGCCCTACCTGGGCTCCCATCCCCCAACTCATGTGCCATGGCTAGGCGGGTGCTGCAGGTCCTGACCTGAGAAGATGGGGTGAAGTAGTGGGTGAAGGTGGAGGGCGGTGGCAGCTGCTGCAGCAGGCCGCGGAGCAAGCAGGGTAGGGTAGAGGGCAGCGTGTGGGACAGGATGGAAGGTGAAGGGCCCAGGATGAATGGCTGAGGCGGGAATGATGTGGATGGGATGGCTAGCGAGAAAGGTGGCCGGGTGGCCAGGGATGATTGAGTGAGTGAGGTGGGACAAGGAAATGGGGGTCAGGTGGGGCTGGGGAATATGATGCACTTGGGCGAGTGGCTGGGGATGAGGGTGGGGGTGAATTCCGATGGCGGCGGCAGCTGCCGCTGCATGATGTTGCAGGATGGCATGCTGAACAGTTGTGATTGAGGTGGCAGAGGCTGTGGCTGGCTGCTGAATGTGGATAGGCTGCAGGGCTGGAGTGGCTGGGGCCAGGGCAGCCGAGGCTGGAAAGGCCTTTACTTGCTTGGCTAGAAGCTGCTGCTGGATGTGCTGTTGTGCGGCCTGCTGGAGCTTGCTGTACTTCTCCATCTCCTCAGGGGTGAAGGTGATGGGCTGGCTCTCTAGGGGGGCCAGGGAAGCATCCTCAGCCCCGTCAGCTGACTCAATACTAGGATCCCCACTGGGAGGTGCATAACTGGGGAAGTGCTCAAGGTCTGGCGCTATA
The DNA here is from genome assembly GCF_023721935.1 of Panthera uncia. Taxonomy (NCBI): domain Eukaryota; kingdom Metazoa; phylum Chordata; class Mammalia; order Carnivora; family Felidae; genus Panthera; species Panthera uncia. Next base: position 13,374,045 of record NC_064814.1, read on the forward strand.
GGCAGCAAGCTGGATTCCACAGGGCCTGGCTGACTGCTACTATCCAAGGACTCTAGGGTGTCCCCATCGCTGGGGTCAGGGAGGTAGTTATGGGAGATGGTGGGGTCCCCAGGATAGCAGTCTGAGTGCACTGGGGTGCCTAGTGGAGCAACAGGGTGATCAGCAGTAACTTCTTCAGACTTTGGCTCTTCTGGGGGTGGGTCTGATAAGGGGCCAGCTGTTTCCTCTGAGGGGAACTGATGTCCAAATGGGGCATCACTACTCCCTGGAGGCCCTTCTTCTGTCTCTGACTGTTCTTGCTCTTCCCCCCTTTCTAAGCCAGACTCTTCACATTTCTTGCTGTTCGGCTTTCGGGTAGCTGGGAGCTTCCCTATCAATGGAAGAACAGGCTTATTGCCAAGAGATGGGGGGAGCTTGGGCCCAAAATAACCTTGTGGGGGGTCCTTGAGCTTGAGCCCAGCTTTAGCAGGGGTGGCCAGCACCTCCTCACTCACACTGGGTTTCTTCTCCACTTTCCTTGACTGAATCTTCTCCAGGAGCAGTTTGGCAGTAACGGAGTTCTTGTCTTCGGGGCTGCAGTCACCTTCCGACCCCCTTCCGGCACCAATGTTGCTGTTCTGGGAGGGCAGGCCTGTCCCTTTACCATCGTCTCCTCTGCTGTCATCTCTCTTCCCAGGACCTTCTCCCCGGCCTGGTCGGAAATAGTGGGGAGACTGGGAGCGGTAGATTTTAGAGCGGATGAAGTCTCGACGACCAGAACGCCTCTCCTCAGGGCTTTCGTGACCCCATGATCCCTTCCTGGAACCTGATCGCTGGGAAGGGCTCCTGGTGCTGCGGCTGCGGTCACGGCTATAGCTTCGGCTCCGCTGCCAGCTGTGGGCCGTGGTGCTGCGGCTTCTCCGTTTGCTCCGGCTGCGACTACAGCTGCTGCTGCGGCTGCGGCCCCGGGACCTTGAGCGCTCCCTGGTATGACTCCGAGACCGGCTTCGGGACTGGCTGCAACTGAGGCTATAGTCGTCATCAGAAGAGGAGTACTTGTGCCGTTTGGACCGGTGTTTGGAGCTGGCATAGTCCGAGTCGTCAGAGTCATGGGAGCGCTTGGAGTGCCTTCGAGATCGGTCACTATAGTCACTGTAGCTGTCATCAGAGTAACTGCGCTGTCTGCTGTAGCAGCTCTGGTCTGAAGAAGCATCGGAGCTACTTGAGTAAGAACGCCGGGAGGAACGGTGTGAGGAATGGCGCCGGCCCGACCGGGAACGGCTCCGGGAATGCTCACTGCCTGAGTCTTCCTCCTCTTCCTCCTCCTCACTGTACTGGGACGGAGACTTCTGGTGTAGCCGGTGTGACGAAGCATCGTCACTATCTTCATCTCCACTACTGGGTCGACTTCGATGGCTGGACCGGCTGCTCCGTTTGGCGCCAGCTCTTCGCTGGCAGGATGAAGTTAGAGGCTCACCTTTGTGTTTCTTCCCACCATGATCCTGGGAGCTGCCACCACCTCCACCTTCGTCCTTCTTGCCGCTGCTCCCTTCTTCAGCTGGGAGGGATCTCCGCTGGGAGTCATCTTGAGCTCGCCGCCGTCGTCTTGGTGGTGCAGGGCTACCACTCCCAGGGGGTTCTGGTTTGGGTCCCCGTTCAGAATCCGCGGGGGCTGATGACTTGTTCTTCTTTCGTTTTCGTTTCTTGCGCTTCTTAGACTTCTCCCCAGACTCTGTCTTAGAGCTTTTCTCTTCCGGGTCAGCCTTATGTTTCCGTTTGTGTTTGCTGGATTTTTTGTGCTTCTTTTTCTTTTTGTGTCGGTGGGACTTCCCAGATCGTTCTTTCTTGCTAGGAAGGCTTCTCCCTGTGTCCTCTGTCTCTGACCCATGGCTGCCTCCAGGTTCTTGCTTGTTCAGACTGCTACAGGCAGACCCAGAAGCAGGTGCATCCATTCTGCCTCCTGAGGAATGTTCTACATTCTCTCCACCCTCTTTGCTTTTATTTGGCTCACCAGCATCAAGGCCCTGGAGATGGTCCTTTGAGGAGCCTCCTATGTCCTTTGGTTTTTCGGTCCCTTTAGCTCTGGCATCTTTGTTCCTTGAAAGTTTAAAGTCAAAGTATAAAGGGTTACAACTGTATGAAATGGAGGGTTCTGCCTTGGTAAAAATTAAGAGTTCCGATGGCCACTGGAGGGCAGTGCTTTCATCTTTGCTCAAAACCGGAAAGAAGGGACCAGTAGGATGTTTGGGTCCCTCCTGGCTTTCTTTCCCTGCTGGGGTGATCTGAGAGGTTTCTTTAGAGGGGTCAGACTCACATATTTGATTCTCTGAAGCCTTCTGACATGGACTCTCTAAACTCTGCTCACTTACATCCCCTCCTGAGGTCTTCTTTGTCTCAGCTTTGCTTCCAGGCTCTGAGGGCTCTGCGGCACTGGTTTCTGTCTGTTGCTCCAAGACTTCATCAACTGTCTTTTCTGCTCCTTGGCTTGCTATCACCTTGATACAGCCTTTAGGCTTGGGAGAACTGCTTTTTTTGCTCTCTAGGGCATTCTTTGGGTGCATACTATTATCACCTTCCATCTGTTCACTGGCTCTCATAAAGAGTAGGAAGGGGAAATTTGGTTTTACTTTGCAGTGTGCTGGGGGAATGTAGTGGTAATACTCTGGCTCTGCAGCCCCAGCTCCTTCTTCTCGCTTCATTCTTTTTAACTTAGATAATGTTGAGGCTAGGGACCCTCCATCCTGAGGGTCTTCATCCTCTTTTTTACCATCAAGATTACTGCTACCATCAGATTCTCCCATCTTCTGCAATCCTTGGTCAGAACCTTTCTCATCAGCTTTGGCTCCATCTTCAGAGGGTCCTTCCTCTGCGTGGTCCTTGAACACTGACGCTATTGATTCGAGTTTGACAGGAGCCTTCTTGGCAAAGGAAAATGACACTCCCAATTTCTGCAGTGGAGTTCCTGGATTATTCTTAATGCCAAAGCTGATGCCTTGGGAGGCTAACCCAGGAGCCTGTGCCAGTCCAGAGGTATTAGTGCTTTGTATTGCAGTGAAAGGGCCTCCTTTATCTGTGGAGAATTCAGATCCCAGGCCACAAGTGGCTGTGGCACTTGTGCCACTGTTTGTAGCTGACTCATCTTTATCATCATCTCCGCCTTCTTCATCTACAGCCACTGTGGTTGGTCTGAACATGGGACCGCTTCCAGGTGCACTGCACAAGGGTTTAGAAAAATAACAAAAAAGGTTAGCGGTATACACTTCATACTTCTTATATAACACTTCTCTCTCACGTTCCACCGTTCATTGCAGGTTGGACCCGAAGACACTGAGTGGCGGTCATTTCCTAGCCCTGTGCCAAAAAGAGATACTTGCTCAGTGGGTTTAGGGAAAGTCTCATACTGTTAGCATACTAATTAGCTGTACTCCCAGGGCCAGCCAGTTAATACTATTTCTTCCTAAGCTGTCCAGAATTTAAAAAGTAAAGCTTTATTACACAATTCAAATAGTCTGTCATTACCACCTGGTACAGCTGACCCATCCTGTATTTGTTCTCATTTCTTTTTTAAGTTTATTTATTTTGTTAGGTAATCTCTACACCCAATGTGGGGCTTGAAGATCAAGCGTTGTGTGCTCTTCTGACTGAGCCAGCCAGGCACTCCTGTTCTCATTTCTTACTGAATCATTCCACCCATCAGTATGCCATCAAATGGGTGGCTGAACATCTATTCACAAAGATTGTATTTCATTCAGCTCAAAAAAAACCTCTAATTTCCTCTGTGTTTTCAAATTATACTTTTTTTTTTTTAAGTATATTCATTTATTTTGAGAGAAAGAGTGAGCATCGAGTGGGGCAGGGGCAGAGAGAGGAGAGAGAATTCCAAGAAGGCTCCACACTGTCAGCACAGAGCCCGATGCGAGGCTAGGACCCACATGACCTGAGCCAAGATCAAGACTGGACGCTTAACCGACTGAGCCACTCAGTTGCTCCTCAAATTTTACTTTTTAAAATGTGGATATTTTCTGAGTTTATCACAGTCAGAAACTTCCACTGTGTTACTCTATGGTAGTCTCTGGTTAGTATGTCTGGCATTTGCTTTGGTTTTTTGATTTCTGGACATTCTGTACGATGATCATGATGCTACCAAACACTTTCTCAGCTCTGAAAAAAGGAACACAGAGAAGCCTCAAAGCCAGTGTTTTAAACTCATGTCATGTCTGAAATTTTTACAGTGTGTGGACTATACACTTGAGGTACCTTTCAAGCCAAACTTAAGGTAAACTTATCAGGTATCTATTTAGATGAAGTCTTGTTATCTGATCCCTAGCTACAAGCTATCCTAAATTCAGGGACTACATATATTTGGATGATATGTTATCCCTTGTTCTCTAAAAACTCTTGCTAATGAAAGACAGGAACCCAAAAGATTTAGATAGCAAGAGACACACTGTGCCACGAAACCTACCTCATGGCAAAGAGACCCTCTAGGTGAATAAGAAGGGATCTTATTTTGTTCTTTTGCTTACTCTTTACCATGTTAATTCAATAACACATATGATGGGGTCATGCATTATTAATTCTGGGACAATGAAATACCTGATGATTGCTCAAACCTTCTTTTATTCTCCCAAGAGATTACTTGGTCATCTTTTAACTGTTTGCTTATGAAACTGACAACTACCAAGACACTTCTGAAGAAAAATATGTATTAAAATACGTCCTAAGTTAGAAAGTGACCTGGTGTATACTTTTTGAGAAGATAGCTTTGTGATATGCCCAAGAGTAACATGTTACTATATAAAAAGCTGCCCAAAGAAGGAATCAGAACCAGTTTATAGGCAGTTTAACTCAACATTAGAGCTCAGCAGTTAATTCTGTTTCACAACTTATACTATGTGTTCTCTCCCTTCCTTCTTTTTCCAAAACACTCAGAGAAGTAAGTAAAAAAAGGATCCAGAGACAAAATGAACCTAGTAAGTCCAGGAACTTGGTATCTGTGGCCCCAATTTGGCTGTAAACTTTTAAAAACCATAGTCAGGGGCGCCTGGGTGGCTCAGTCGGTTGAGTGTCCGACTTCAGCTCAGGTCACGATCTCGCGGTCCGCGGGTTCGAGCCCCGCGTCAGGCTCTGGGCTGATGGCTCAGAGCCTGGAGCCTGCTTCCGATTCTGTGTCTCCCTCTCTCTCTGCCCCTCCCCTGTTCATGGTGTGTCTCTCTGTCTCAAAAATAAATAAACGTTAAAAAAAACAAAACAAAACACAACCATAGTCATAGTTTCTTTCTACTGTAACCAGTTACTTCCTTTGATCCTGGACAGCCATTAAAAACAAACATGGGGGGCACCTAGGTGGCACGGTCGGTTAAGCGTCTGACTCTTGATCTCGGCTCAGGTCATGATCTCATGGTTCATGAGTTCAGCCCCACATCATGCTCTGCGTTGACAGTGTGAATGAAGCCTGCTTGGATTCTGTCTGCCTTCTCTCTGCTCCTCCCCTGCTTGTGCTCTCTCTCAAAATAAATAAACTTGGAAAAAAATAAACAAACAAACAAACATGGGGGCCTAAGTCTTTCTCATCAGGGCACATACTGCATGAATCCTCAGATGCTTTGGGTCCCCAAAGTCTAGTTGCTTGGAAATTCCGCCCCAGGTGGGGTAAATTCCACCTAAGGCTAAATACCAGCTCCCAAGTTGATAATCATCAAGAACCATGAAGGAAGATTAAAAAGAACACTCAAGAAGGTAGGAACCTGCAGAGAAATAAATGGATAGAATACTTAGGTTTTAGTGGTTATTACTAACTGTATAGTACTTAAAAGGAAGTTATAACACTTGAATCTTTGCGCCAGTACTTTTTAGCTATAAAACAGAATACTGTAATATATGTGCTTTTCTACAGAAGAATGCTGAAAAATGGGAAAAATATTTGTAGAATTTATCAATTTACTGAGCATCTTCTATGGCATGGCACTCTAAGGCCTTTTTTTATTTTTTATTATTTATTTATTTATTTTTATTTGAGAGAGAGAGAGAGAAAGAGAATGAACATGAGCAGGGGAGAGGGGCAGAGGGAGAAAGAGAATTTTAAGCAGGCTCCATGCCCAGTGTGGAGCCTAATGTGAGGCTTGATTTCACAACTATGAGATCATGACCTGAGCTGAAATCAAGAGTTGGACACTTAACTGACGGAGCCACCCAGGCTCCCCTATAATGCACTTTTGATGAAAAGATAATCACTCCTCACAACTGTAAGAGGTAAATTGTTACTATTATCATCTCCATTTTATAGATAAGGAAACTGAGGCATAGAGCTTAGATAACTAAGGTGGGACAGAAGGTAGGATAGGGCCTCAGAAGTGCATATTCCTCATCAGTATATTACACTCTAATTACAGATATGCTTTCAGTTTGAAAGAAAGATACACTAATTAGTATTGTAATTCCTTTTTTATTTTTTTGACAGGAAGAGTGAGCGGGAGGGAGGGGCAGAGGGAGAAGGAGAGAGAGAATCTTAAGCAGGCTCCATGCCTAGCACAGAGCCCCACAAGGGGCTTGATCTCACAACTGTGAGATCATGACCTGAATTGAAATCAAGAGTCAGATGCTTAACCAACTGAGCCACCCAGGTGCCCCAAGTGTTATAATTCTTAAATCTTAAATTATAATCTAAAATCTTAAGGATTATAACTATCTGTAGAACCCTCTGGGAGAAAATATCCTCAGGGTGCCTGAGTGGCTCAGTCAGTTAAGTATCTGACTCGTGACTTTTAGCTCAGGTTATGATCTCACAGTTCGTGAGTTTGAGCCCCACAGAGGGCTCTGTGCTGACAGTGCAGAGCCTGCTTGGGATTCTGTCTCCCTCTCTCTCTGTCCCTCCCTGTCGTGCTCTCTCAAAAAAATAAATAAAAATAAAACCTCGAGAGGAAAAAAAAAAAAAAAAAAGAAAAGAAAGGAACATATCCTCACCATTCAGCTTGTTTCCTTTGCTCAGCCAATTCATGGAGCCGCCGAAGGGCTTTTTCCTGTTTCTTCTCATCTTTGCGGGATCTTGAAGAGACATTTCGAGCAAACTCTCTCTGCTTGAGATCTTTCAATCTCTGGTGTAACAACAACAACAACAAACAAAAACAAAGGGAACAGAGGGTGGGTGATTTAGAATAATTTGGGGATCCTGAAAACAAGGCCTTTAGAATATTTACCCTCAATCAATGGATATAGTGCTAGCGTAGAACACACTGTTTAATACTCTCAGTAACTGAAACCACAATGGCAGATTACTTTGGATAAAACACTTGGAGTACCTGCATTTCTAATTAGGACAGCATACCACTTACTTTACTGGGCAAAATTAAATGTTTTCAGATACAACAAGCAAATTTTAGAACATTAGGAGGAAAAAAAAGGGACTATTTAATCACCTGCTCCTCCAGGATGCAAAACTAAACAAACAGAACATGAGATAAATTGTAATAACACAAGCCAAAGAGAACAGAAAGGGGTTAGGCTAGTACAGAAAATTACCCAGGAGTAAGATCTTAAAAAGCAATGTACAGCTTACATGGGGAGGTTATGTGAATCAAAACAAATAGAAAGCATACTTTTATTTCACCATAAAAAGGTGCTATTTCTTTTCAGCATGAAGTTTTCCTGTGACTATCACACAAACCATCTTCCAATGCTAGCATGTTCAGAGCTCACCAGTCTGACCACTTGCGTCTGGTCAGTCTGCTGAAATTAGAGAGTAATATGTATAGCTTTTCCATTCCTTCATGGCCCTGAGAGGAACATCCAGGGGATGAGGAGAGAACAGAGATAAGTCAAAGGATTTATTACTTAAAATCCTGATAAAAGAATGAATCTTTTATTCTCAGAAACTAGTATATAATTTTCCTTAAAACAAAACAAAACAACAACAACCAAAAAAGAACAGTGCTGATGACACACTGGTGACAAAGTCCAGACATATCTGCAATGAAGACAGAACTAAAATTATTTCCAACACACTAGATAATATAAAAAACAAACCAAAACAAAACACATACATTAGCCTATGCTTTTACAATAGCATTAGGAAAAGGAATTTGACCCAATATAAAGTGGACATTGCTTTGTGGAAGGGCATGATGTTCAACAGACAGAGGAATTTTCATATCTAATATTTATGAAATGTGTTTTGAATATTTTTGAATTGGGAAGGGAAAAGGGTGGAAAGACACACACAAAAAAAGATATACAGCTAAAGACACTAGTAGAAAAACTCACTCTTGTGATCTGGGCTCCCAAATTAGAAGGATTTGCTTTCAATACATCAGCTGAAAATGTCACATCACAAAGAAAAAAAAGTAAAAATAAAACAAGAGTGGAAGAGAAAAAAAAATAAAGCAAGCATTACTACACAGGCTCTCTTAGTGAATCTGCAAACTATTATACTGAACAATCAGGGACAAAGCCATCAACTCTAAAAGGGTGGGGGAGAGGGAAGCACCTGTACAACACATATATGTGTACATACACAGAGACTGACACAGTAATAATCTCTCCTGGATACATGGACCTGTCTACATTCAGGAAAAATAGTTAACAGAACTTCAGGAAAGACCACTGCTACCTAGAAACCGTCTATCTTATTTTCATTTACCTTTATTTTGGAAATGTTCAAGTAACCAACAGCTGGCAAAATGTTTTCCTAAAGCTGGCTATCCAGAATTAAGAATTTTATAAAAACCACTTCAAGACGGTGGATCAACTATCTTGAATAAATATGAATTCCAATTTCTTTCTTTCAAGGAGAATGAGACAGAAAGAGCCTGTCAGGACTATTGTATCATTATTTCAGGCTACAAACTTAGTTTTTTTCTGCCCCAAACATTTACCAGGCGCTCTAGCCAAAATTTAAATAGAACATATGTTTTTCTCATATCTGCCATCTTCACTCTAGCCACCCCATAGGCCTGCAAAATTTCCCAGTGCCTGGTCATTTCCTTCCTTCCTTCCTTCCTACAAATATTTGATTACTTTTAGGAGTTATTTCCCAAACTACAGGATACTTTCTAGAAGAATGAGCATTTTATCAAAGCCTGGAGTTTCCAAGCTAAATCAGACAGAGGTTAGGCTTTCCAATCATTCAGCAACCACTTGGTGCAACCTTGAAGTTGAAGGGATAAGACTATGTCCACATCATCCTGAAGACGCTGTATCTCAAATTCTTACCATAACATAATTGGAGGTAGGGAGGGATGAAAATGGGATGAGGTCAGTAAAACAAATCTGAGTGCAGCCCCATTCCAGGTGAAGCTATACACCAAACAGGGTGTAGCAAACATTCCTAAATCACCTTTACAAACTTTAAAGTCTCAAATGTAAAATTGGGAACCCCAGAGTTCTAACCCAAACCTTAGAGATAGGGCTTGGCAACCCTCCCAAACCCAAAATGTATGTTTGAGGTCTTTCAGGTGAGGGTATTTTGATGATAAAAACAGATTCTACCCAAGGTCAGACTAAATCCCCCTCCAAAGTCTTTACTGATACCTCATAAAATTTTTTTCTTCTGAACTTAGTATTTTGTTAAGTACTCATCTAGCAACCATCATACTTTGCTCTGTCTATACTTATTTTTGCCTTTCAGAAAAGCAGTATGTGTAAAGTTTGAGTCAGAAAGACTTGTGTTCAAATCCATTAATTACCAAGCAAGTGATGATTTCATCTCTATGAGCTCCAGTTTCCCCCATGAGAAAAATAGGGCCATTCTAGCAGGTTTATGAGGGTAAGTGTCAAAATAAATATAAAGCACTTTATGTATCAAAATTGTTCAATACTGGGGCAACTGGATGGCTCAGTTGGTTAAGCATCCGACTTCAGCTCAGGTCATGATCTCGCAGTTTGTGAGTTGAGCCCCATATTGGGCTCTGGGCTGATAGCTCAGAGCCTGGAAACTGCTTTTGATTCTGTGTCTTCCTCCCTCTCTCTGCCCACCCCACCCTGCTCACACTCTCTCCCTCTCTCTCAAACATAAATAAAAAAAGTTCAATACTGTCTCTGTTCTTTTATTTGGGGCAGAGACTGTAGCTGCTCTTTTTTTAAACTTCACTTTTATTTATTTTTTAAGTAATCTCCACACCCAATGTGGGGCTTGAATTCACAACCTCGAGATGAAGAGTCACATTCTTTATCAGCCGAGCCCCTCCTTTAAAAATTTTTATTTTAAAAACAATCTCTACACTCAATGTGGGGCTCACGTAGCTGATCTTTGTAATCAACACCGTAGTGCACAGAACAGTAGTTAAGTCTACAGAAAGCATCTGGTAAATGCTTGGTGAGTAATTTGGCTGAAACACTGGATCCTTAATTTTTCCCCAAATAAATTCTTTACCACTTGTAGAAAAGTTTGATAAATATTTTCCTATCTCTATTAGGGACATAGTTAAGTTATATGAGATATATGGTTTTCCTAGCTATTACTCTCATCCAGCAAGAAGTCTCATTCTTTAGAGAATCAAAAAGCCTAAAATGTTAAGTCCCTTACTTCTGGACAGAATTAGGCCATGGGTGCCTGGATGGCTCAGTTGGTACAGTATACCACTCTTGATGTCAGGGTCATGAGTTTGAGCCCTATGTTAGGTGTAGAGATTACTTAAAAAAAAAAAAAAAAGAATTAGGTCAAATGGCAAAAAGGATATCAGAAAGTTCTCAATTTCCTATGTAAAAAGTAATTTAAAAAATTTAAGTTTATTTATTTTGAGAGAAACAGGGACAGCACAAGCAGGGGAAGGGGAGAGAGAGGGAGAGAGAGAGGGAGAGAGAGAGGGAGAGAGGGAGAGAGGGAGGGAAGGAGGGAGGGAAGGAGGGAGGGAATCCCAAGCAGGCTCCATGCTGCCAGCATAGAGCCTGATGTGGCGCTCAAACCCAGGAAGTCGTGAGATCATGACCTGGGCTGAAACCAAGAGCTAGACACTTAACAGACTGAGCCACCCAGGTGCTCCTAAAAAGTAATTTTTATAAAGGCAAAAGTCCCTAATTCAGAGTCAGGTTTTCCAGAGTTGGTTATTTTAGTCCATGGAAAAGCCTGGCTCATTTGCAACTAAATGCTCATATGAAATTCTGTGTCCTGTACTTTTACTTTCCTCTTAAATTCTGAAGAGGAACACAACTTCAGGTAACTTCTTCAAGGTGAGAACAGAGGAGCAACATACCTGCCTGTCAAAGAAGAGACAGAGCTCGGGGTGCCTGGCCGGCTCAGTCAGTTTAATGTCTGACTTCACCTCAGGTCATGATTGCATGGTTCATGGGTTCTGGCCCCGCATCGGGCTCTGTGCTGACAGCTCAGAGCCTGGAGCCTGCTTCGGATTGTGTCTCCCTCTCTCCCTGCCCCTCCCTGACTCATTCTCTGTGTCTCTGTCTCTCAAAAATAAATAAATGTTAAAAAAAAAAAGTTTTCTTTTAATGTTTATTATTATTATTTTTTTTAGAGAGAGAGAGAGACAGAGCATGAGCAGGGAAGGGGCAGAGAGACAGGGGAGACACAGAGTCCGAAGCAGGCTCCAGGCTCTGAGCTGTCATCACAGAGCCCCAATGCGGGACTCGAACTCACAGACTGTGAGATCATGACCTGAGCTGAAGTTGGACACTCAACTGACTGAGCCACCTAGGTGCCCCCTCCCCCAATTTTTTTTAAATGAAGAGACAGAGCTTATGCAAGGAAAAACATTTATTGACGTGTCATCAATCCAAAAACTTTTCAAAGGCCAAGCAAATTCCATTCCATACGTAAAAATTCAAGTTAGACTACTCCAAACTGGGATACAGTCTGATCTGAGTGGATATAATTAATCATTTAAGCTAACTCCAAAGCTACTATGTCCTTGTCTCTGAAAATTATAAATTATGCCTTCTGAAGTATTGCTAGTAAATTTGTTTCTTCACTGAACTATTTAAGCTTATTAGTAACAATTTAAGTCATATAATACATTTTTCAGCTGGGCAGAATTTCATTCAAGGTAAAGGAGACTGAACCCCATTCAAAATCAAAGGGTTTGAAGATCCTGTTCTGAAAAACCAATGGCATGTTTCCAAAAAAGCATATACATTTGTGGCATAGAACACAGTGGCCATTTCTTTCTCACTGATTCTCAATCACATGGTAGCTGTAGTTTCCATTAAATTTCCCAAAGACCAATATAGGGAGAGACCTTAAGAAATAATCCAGCGCTTGAAATACCCACCCACATAACCATGTTCTTTGTGCTAAAGACGACTTCAATGTAAAGGACATTCCAGTTTTTTTTTTTTTTTAACGTTTATTTATTTTTGAGACAGAGAGAGACAGAGCATGAACGGGGGAGGGGCAGAGAGAGAGGGAGACACAGAATCTGAAACAGGCTCCAGGCTCTGAGCCATCAACACAGAGCCTGACGCGGGGCTCGAACTCACGAACCGCGAGATCATGACCTGAGCCGAAGTCGGACACATAACCGACTGAGCCACCCAGGCGCCCCAGGACATTCCAGTTCTTAAAACGCAGCTTAAATAGCACTGTGTTGGCAGCAAAATATCTACTCCACGATTACCCAACTCTGCAAACTCCTGCACCACTATTCAACTCTGAACAAATTAAACCAGAGAATTGAGAATCTGGTAAATCTTACCAGATTTTTAATGTGAGTGATAAATTTGCCCACACTATCAATAATGTGGAGTGTGACTAGCAAGGAGTGGCATGGCGTTTGACCTGGGAATGAATGAGACAAAGATACATTTGCACATAATTTTCCCTAATAACAAAATAAGCTTTTGAATTAATAAAATATTTATCTTTTGGTATTACTCTTTTCTAACAAAAATTGATGCTAGAAGTTTATATTTGGGTATAGTCTACTAGGAATAAATCTGATTATTCTTTTTCTCAAGTATTTTAAATCTTTTATCTCAATTTAAAGAAACATGCTATTATTTCCAGATGAAGGGAATTTCAGACATCAAAAAACAGGCAGAGTATTTCCTACTGCCACTAACAATCCTATGTTCTAATATTTACTGAACTCTCAAGAGAGAAAACCTGATTTTGTCTCTGTAGGGTCAAAAGACTGTCCACGGTTTCTTCTCACCAACAACAATGCTCCTCTCCCAGAACAGAGACTAAAGCTTAGTCTTTGTAACTAACCCTGCAATGCACATACAGTTGTCTATGGCACAAGAGATGCTCAATAACGTATTTCAGTTTTAAAATAAATCGGGAGAAGGAACACATCTAAATACTTCATGTATTATCTGTTGATAATGAACAGTGACAGGGAATAGTAAAGAAACTGTTTTGTACTGCAATCTCTTTTTCTAAGTATAATCGACCTTTTTTTTTTTTTAAAGTAAATCTCCACACCCATATGGGGCTCAAACTCACAACCCCAAGATCAAGAGTTGCACGCTCCACCAAGTGAGCCAGCCAGGTGTCCCTAATTCGGCTCTGAACCTCAACCACTTTCTTTCCCCTATGTCAACAATCCTGCATACCCCAAATCCATAGCCTCTTCTCCCCACCATTTCCTGCCTCTCTTTCACAACACAACATTAATCTCCTCTCCCTTCCCAAACTGGAGTAATCACGCTCTAGCTATCACGTGGCCAGGTTACCTGGGTGCAAGTCTTGGTGTTTGATGCTTCTGAATGAGACCATCCAGAACATCACCATGTGGTGAAGAAGGAAAAGGACCAGGAAAGAACACAGAAAGCCTCAGCATTCAACTACTCAGGGAAGGAAGATTACAGTTGAATGGTTAAGGAAACCAAGTTACTGGACATTGGATGTAAAGTCTTTCTTTTTAGCACGTTTATCAGTAAGTGATGAAAATAAATTTTATTCAGTAACAGAGAAAACTAAACACTAATGCCGACTATAGATACTGAAAAAAATCAGAAGGAAATACAGAAGTACTCATTCTTTTTGCTAAGAGTAGTCCTAATTAGTCATTTATGACAATACTTATCATTTGGTGAATATCAAATTAATACGTCATAAAATTCTTGTTAAATACTTGCTTTGGTATTTTCAGGAAGTCAGCAAAAAGCCTTCAAAGTGTGGTATATTCTTACAGTACCAAGCTGTGCCTGCTGTAACATGTTTTTTTCACATACATGTACGTATATGTACATACAGTCACCATCACCAAAATTTAAGCTGGATCATGAGATTAAAAAAATAATTTTATTGAGATACAATTCACATAGCATAAAATTCACCCATTTAAAGTGTAAAATTTGGTGGGTTTATCAGAGCTATGCAAGCATCACTACTAATTTTAGTTAGAACATTTCCATTACCCTCTAAAGAAACTCCATGCTCATGAGCAGTCACTCCCTATTACTCCTTTCTACACAGTCCCTGGAAACCTAATATATGTTCTCTATAGATATGATTATTCTAGACTTTCCATGTAAATAAAATCACACAATATGGGGGTCTTTGCGACTGGTTTCTTTCACTCTGCGTAATATTTTCAAGACTTGTGCATGTTGTGTTTATCACTAAGTCATTCCTTTTTATTGCTGAATAACATTCCATGGTATGGATATACCACAGTTTGTTTGTCCATTCATCAGTTGTTGGATATATGCACTGTTTCCACTTCTGGGGTACTATTAATAACGCTGCTATGAACAATCTTATGCAAATTTTTGTGTGGACACATATTTTCATTTTTCAAGGGTATACACTGGTCATATGGTAACTCTATATTTCACATTTTGAGGAACTGCCAAACTGTTTCCCAGAGGGGCTACCCCATTTTACAATTCCACTAGCAATGTAGGAGTAATCCAGTTTTTCCATCTCCTCTCCAACATATGTTACGATGTCTTTTTAACTTTGGCCATCCTAATATGTGTGAAGTGGTAAACTACTGTGGTTTTGTGGATAATGAGTTTTAAATATAACTATATAGGGGTGCCTGGGTGGCTCAGTTGGTTAAACATCCACCTCTTGATTTCGGCTCCAGTCATGTTCTCACAGTTCATGAGTTCAAGCTCTACACTGGGTTCTGCTCTGACAGTGTGGAGTCTGCTTGGGATTCTCTCTCTCCCTCTTTCTCCGTCCCTCCCCTGCTCGCATTTGCTCTTCCTCTCAACATAAATGAATCAAAACTTAAAAAAAATAGATACAACTATATAGCCCTCAAAATCATATCTGGAGGCAAAGGTTTGACCTCTTTGTAAAATTGAAAGGAGCATAATTCATAAGAACTGCTTAGGCCTAAAGCAAATGCAATAGCAGCATCTCAGTTCAGAGCTCTCTTTTCAGGACTGTCACTCACAGACTATCATTATTTCTTAGGTTGCTTTACCTTTTCAGACTACAACAGAACATATAGCCTCATATATGAGTCTCCACCACAATGTATCACTGTAATAAATGTAAATGTGCAGGGCCAGAAAACAGGTTGAAAACTGCAGAATGTAAGGTAGAATCATTTTAATTCATATTGGGAATGTGTATCAAAATGAAGAACAGAGTCAGAAATTCCCAGGAAGGGAATACAGAGTTTACCAGCAAATGAAGTTCCCAAAAGGGTCTGTTTAGGGTTACCCCTGCCTGCTCACAAAAGCAGATGGTTTCCCTAAACAGAAACAAGAATTTTCTAAGGTTAACTAGATTGTGATAGCTGGATTTAAGAAGTCTATTCCCAACAAAAGCAGAGGCGGTGAGTACATAAGATTCAACAAGTGTACAGACTCAAAACATGCTCAGTTTTTGGAGGACTAGCCAAATAATGTCATTCTTTTATTAAGCAAAACAGTTCCAAAGAAAATAACACACACAGCAGTAACAAACTTGGATCTCTCTGCTACAGGTTACTAAAATAAAACTACAATGTCTCAAGTTCTTAGGAAGCCTTCCTCTTCATATCTGCTTTGCTTCTCCAGGCATAATCTCTTCAGAAGCTAATTATGCTGTTTAAGTCAACATCTACAAAGCTTTGGGATTCATAAATACTTTACGGCTTTCCTAATCTATTTCACCTGTTTATAATAATCAATTTACAGTTTTCTAAGGATAAACACTCCAGAAACACATGAAATATAGATTATATGTGTAGATTATCTTCAGTAGTATCTAAGTGGTTTAGCTTCTATTATTATTATTATTATTATTATTATTATTATTATTTTCAAAGTAAGTTCTACGCCCCAATGTGGGGCTTGAACTCCCAACACTGAGATCAAGAGGTGCACGCTCCACTGGCTGACCTGGCCAGGCACCCCCGTGGTTACACTTCTTTTAGAAGAGTTCAGTTTCTTTTGTATTTTAGCCCTAAAATTATTTCTCTCTTATTTTATTTACTTTTTATTGCCTTTTAAACATTTCCATTTGTGTTTCCCTTGCAATGAGTATCAAAGTAGCACTGAAGAAAGGGAACCCAGTCTGAAGCTCCTCAAACCTGTAGTGGCTTGCCAGAGGTCCAATTGGTTTTGATGTGCTTATTGTCCTGATGCCCCGTGTGCCAAGCACACAGAGGAGCAAATACAGTAGAATATCTTGAGGGGCAAAACTGCAACAGTAAGCAGTGCAACTCCAAGTGGAGAGTGGCCAGTCCAAATCTGAATGAAGTCCATGTGAAGTCCAAAGATGATCATTCCTTCCATCACCAAGGAATTTCTCAGAAAATACTTCAACACAGAACCTATTTCAATTCTGAGTCATGAGGAAAACTAAGCCTTCTATTCCTTGGTAATACCAGATATACATAACAGTCAACGAAAAGTAAGCAATACTGCCCCAAAATAATTGTAACAGTTTAGACAGAGTTAACTAAATCACGCAGTCACAGATCCCATTGTGTACAATTCAGAACAGAGCAGTCATCGAGGGGTACTTACTATAGGCTTAATCTGTTTTAGTTCAGCTATTTACAGCTCATAAAACCACTATTTTTACTGTTGAAACAGACCTTGGTATTAAATGAAACTTCAGTCTTTTCAAGAAACGTGAAAGGGGTTTTCACACTGAAGCTATTTTAGCAGGTTGAAAGCATTCTTTCCTCTGACCAAGACACTGATTCTTTCTAAAAAGAATTGCCTAAAGCCGCTAATTTATATGTACCAGATTTTGATAAACTGGATGCGACTACTGCAGATGGTTTTGAAATTGCAAAGAAGTTGGACCCAACACTTAAAGATGAATAAGGAGGCAGCTTTTCAATGTGCTGCTTCTCCACTGTCAATTAGAACCGTGTGTGTGGAGAGAAAAGGAAGGTCTGGGCCTGGGTCACAAACTCAAATGTTTAGAAGGATTTGGCAGTTAATATAGTGAATCACACAGGTTGCTGTAAGAGACATCTAATTGAAGAGTGAGCATGTGACTTTCTAAAGAGATAGCAACTATTCAGCTTTAGCCAACTGTTATGTTGAAATGCAGGCCCAATGTTCTTAGGTATTTCAATTTTTCAAGATAAGACAAAGCCTGAATTATATAAAATCTCATTTTTAAAAGACAGAGAACCAATCAAAATTAAATGGGAAAAATCTAACACTACAAAGACCAGACAAAATACATCTGTGGGACAATTTGTGACCTCTGGTTTATGTATTGGAGGCTGGTGAAGAGGACCCTTAGTGGCACAAATAAAAGAGAGTAAGACTGGGAGAATCCTGACTAGGTGGCAAGGCACCAAAGAAAGCAAAACAATAACAAAAAAACCAGTGTTAAGATAAGGTACTATTATTACTGTGTTGCTACAAATTGACTTCTGGGAAACAATGTTCTTTGTAGTTTGAAATTTAGGCCCTCTGAAAAGCTCAAGAAAATGGTTTCCATGATCATATCCACTAGTAGACCTGTTTTTAGCTATGCAAAATAATCAAAGATGCAAGGAGGTAGAGATGAAAAATGTTTAGTTTCAAAGTAACCTTAACTGTACTGTAATTAAGCCAAGAGGGATAGAAGATGGATACTAATGTTTATTAAGCTCTGAGGCATATTAGGACTAACTTACATAAAAAGGAATCACAGATTGAGCTAGCTTTTGAAGAATGGAGAGGACTACCCTTCAAAATGTATTGAAATTATCACCTTAAAATGAGAGTTAAACTGCTGAAAAGAGCCAAAATGTCTAATTAGCTTTCTCATCTTTAAAAAAGCTGGGTCTTCATATTTGCAGGGTAGTGACTTTCTTCACAAAAATCTTGGAAATTTTGAGAAAAACTAGTGAATAGGGAGAGGCACATGATAACCCCCCAAAATCACCACAAAACGTGGGTGACCACACAGCCCTTTTTTGAGAGATTATTTGTGCTTAATAAAGATAAGGGCGTGTTCAGAATCCTGTCTATACTACTAGTTTTACCACTAACAGGATAGATTATTTCTCTGGAAATTTTAATAGTAAAAATTTGATGGAAGATGCAAACTAGGGATTACTAATATAGGGGTTGAATGTACTTACCTATTATCTCAGATTCATAATAATCCTGTGTGCCTTCCTGGAAGACAAGACAGGGTGTCTTTATGATTTTAGAGCATGAATTTGGAAAATGGTAGGTCCATTTGTATGGTAAGTTCATGTCCATCAAAGAGGAATGAAAAACAGGACATAGCTCCTCTTAGGGGTTATTTAGCTGTGTTGTACCAAGGGCAATTAAAGGCTCTTTAGAAATTCTAAGTAAAGGGAAGAGTACTATAAAAAAATTTATTACTGTGCACTTTTTTGTTTATATATTTACAGCATTGTTTCAAGATTCTACTCTATCTGCACTAAGAGGGCAGTATAAAGAAAGATGAAAAAGCCTATGTTTCAACCAAATACAGAACACTCCGCCAAAACCAAAGAAAACAACAAACTCACACTACATTCATTCTTTTTTTAATACCTAAGATGGGCTTTTGAGCATGGTGAAGAAACAGGCTCACATGCATTCATTAACCATACCAGCTAAAGATTTCTTCCCAGACCAAGGACTGCAGACATTTTTCTATGTTAATGGAGAAAGGTAGTCCATAAGTTCCTTATAAGAAACCCTTAATTTTGTATTTTCATTTTTAAATGAAATGATAATCTAAAAAATAGTATTTGGGATCATCTAGATGAGCATTTTACAAATGTTTATAACATGACGAGGGACTTAAAATGACAGTGATTTGTTTGTACCAAGGAAAGGCCAAATGATTTTGCAATATCATATGTCTTTGAAAGTTTTTCAGTAGTCTTAATAGAACAGGGTTTCTCAACCTCAGCACTACTGACATTTTGGGCCAGGTATTCTGTGTTGCAAGGAGCTTTCCTGTGCATTGTAGGATATTTAGAAGCACCTCTACCCACTACATGCCAGTAGCACCATCTTCCTAATTGTGGTAATCAACAATGTCAAGTGTTCCCTAGAGGACAAAACTCCCCATGTGGAAAACCACTGCAACAGAGAAACATGGAGAGAGAATGAAGTCATCCCAAGGTGCACAGAACAGACATGTCAAATTCAAATGAACCAGAGCTGTAACAATTACTACTACTCTCAAGTTGAAAGCAGCATCACTAAAACATTATCATCCCTCACATTAATGCTGTCGATGTGAATTTCACTAGTTCTGCATTTCTGCTCAGATTTCATTTGTAATTCTGTTGCTTGGATAGAATATTT
Organism: Panthera uncia; assembly: GCF_023721935.1. Classification (NCBI taxonomy): domain Eukaryota; kingdom Metazoa; phylum Chordata; class Mammalia; order Carnivora; family Felidae; genus Panthera; species Panthera uncia. The sequence continues at coordinate 13,393,638 of NC_064814.1, forward strand.
TCCCTTAAAAAGCAATCTAAACATTGCTCAAGTCTGAATTATACTTTTCCTGGTTTATTTTTTTTCTAATAGAAACTTTACTCAAGAGACTTCTCATCAACTAAAAATGTAACCTTTCTAAATGTCCTTCTGGTGCCTAAAGTTTCTTCTGGAGTCCTAATTTATCAGACAACTCTTTTTTTTTTTTTTTTTTTTAAGTACGCTTTAAGCCCAACGTGGGGCCTGAACTCACGACCCTAAGATCAAGAGTCACATGCTCCACCGACTGAGCCAGCCAGGCGCCCCACAGACAATTTTGTCCCCCGTAGACAATTCTTAATTGAAGAAATTTTTAGAGCCCAAAAAGGTGGTTGTGTGTTTAGATGCTACAAGTCTTTCTCAATTCCATAAAAAATAACCCCCAAATTTGAATTATGTATACACTGAGAAGCCATAAAAATTATTGGATAAGCAATATTTGCTGTTGTAACTCTTTCTTGACAGATGTTTCTTTGAAAAAGTAAGGTAACTCCAGTATATATCTTGTCCATATATATCCTCTCTATATTTCTTTTCTTCAAATTAAGCAGACCTTGATAATACACAATGTCCAAAGGTGTATCAAAAGTTCAAAAGCTGTCTTGGATACAATTCTATCAGTGGAAGCATCTTAAATTGGTTAGGTGTGGTTAAACATGAGAGAGACTGTTGCAAAAAGTGTAACAGGTTACAAACTATCCTTGTGCTAGTAAAGCTTAAGGCTTGCTCTTTACTTGTGCACTGAAATCTTATGGCTGGTTGAAAGATGAAGCAAAGGTATTTAAAAAAAAAAGTTGGTTCAACAGATCCACTTAAGACAGCATTCCAGCAATGCTCACAAATCTTACAAGTTTAACAAATACAACTATTATGCCTTCAAAGACCTAGTAAATTCTGCTAAAATCACCCAACATCAAATGGCTCAAAATTATTCAATAAGCCAGAAATTTAAAGATCCATTTCTTTCTTCTAAAATCCCCCCTGGGCCACCTTCTTTATGCCAGTATCTAGTTAGGTACAATTTTATTTTCTAAGTCAGTGAAAGCAAAAAAGACTGCAAAGAAAGTATAATTTACTTTTTAGCAAGCTCTTCAACATGCAGCATCAGAGGTTTTTGTTCAAGTTAGAACAGCATCTAATTCTTTTTCCTTCTCAAGATTTATCTAGTTTCCAAGGTATACCAAATAACAAAATAACTTACTGATAGGAAATAGTAGCCAATAAAGCATGAACTCCTGTATAGAGAAGATGAAGCACCCATAGTCTGGGATAACTATTCAAAGTTTAACATGTTCACAAAGAGAGAGAAAGGGAAATAAAACTCCTAGTGATCCTCAGTTGAACTACCAAATTAAATACAAATTCAGAAAATAATCCAAGCCAAAAACTTTATGCAAGATTTATGAAGCTCACAATTCTCTACATAAATTCTTGGAAGAGGGAGGTCTATGTCAGGACTTGTCACTGAAAAAAAAAAGTAAGTCAGATAGACCTCAGATAAAGACTGGCAGATATAAGAAACCATAGTCACCAAGCTTTTTGGGGTACATTTATAAAATTCAATAATTCTAACAAATAAAGTGTTGTTTTGTTAGCAAGCAACTATTCCTCACCTGCTTGTGTGCATGATCATAGGAGTTGATGTGGTTGTCAAATTCCTGATGTTTCTGATATTGCTTATCACAGAGTTCACAGTAAAAGTTGGCTCTGAGGTCTTCCAGTGCTTTGGCAATGGCCTTCTCTTTGTCAACATAATCCTGTAAGAACCACAAAATACAAACAAAAAATGAACTTAGAATTTTAAGTGAATGGTATAAAGACGGTTATTTAGTGGTACTAGCAAAAACTAGATGGAACACAAGCGGCAATTAGGTGGGTAATTTGTGTGTACTAATAGTTGTCTTCAAATAAATAAACATTCAAAAAGAGTTCCATGTTTATTTATTTTTGAGAAAGAGAGACAGAGCGTGAGCAGGAGAGGGGCAGAGAAAGGGAGACGAAAGAGGATCCAAAGCCAGTTCCAGGCTCTGAGCTCTGTCAGCACAGAGCCCGATGCGGGGCTCAAACTCAGGAACCATGAGATCATGACTTGACCCGAAACCAGATGAGTAACTGACTGAACCACCCCAGTGGTCCCCTGCCCCACCGAAAGAGTTTAATTTTACTTTGCCTTTTGGCATTATGGTGGCATCCCCTACTCCTACCTCTGGCTAAAAAAAAAAAAAAAAACAACAACAACAACCCCAAGCAACCAGAAATGAGAAACAAACAAAATTTTTTGAATGTTTATTTTGAGAGAGAGAGAGAGCACACAGCAGGGCAGGAGCAGAGAGTGAGGGAGACACAGAATCTGAAGCAGGCTCCAGGCTCTGAGCTGTCAGCAGAGTCAACACGGGGCTCGAACCCATGAACTTCAAGATCATGACCTAAGATGAAGTGGGATGCTTAACCAACTGAACCACCCAGACACCCCCAAAAAGAGTTTAATTTTACTTTGCCTTTTAGCATATGGTGGCATCCCCTACTCCTACCCCTGGCTAAAAAACCCCCCAAACAACCAGAAATAAAAAACACAATTTGTACTGCAGTGTAAGGAACCATAGAAATATCCTCAAAAGAGGCAACAGAGGGGCGGCTGGGTGGCTTAGTCGGTTAAGCGTCCAACTTCGGCTCAGGTCATGATCTTGCAGTTTGTGAGTTCAAACCCCGCATCAGGCTCTGTGCTGACAGCTCGGAGCCTGGAGCCTGCTTCGGATTCTGTGTTTCCCTCTCTCTCTGCCCCTCCCCTGGTCATGCTCTGTCTCTCTCTCTCTCAAAAATAAATAAATGTAAAAAAAAAAAAAAAAAAAAAAGTTAAAAAAAAAGAGGCAATAGAAAATAAAACAAATCAAATAACTGAAATTGGTATCAGGCTGTGATGGGGGAGCTAGATCACAGAAGCCTCATTAATAAATCAAAGAACCTGTGAATGGGCTGGAGAGTACTTAAGACCTCTGCATCTTGGCAGAGGGGAAAAAAAATCCTCTCAGTGGGGCACCTAGGTGGCTCAGTAGGTTAAACATCTGACTCCTGGTTTCTGCTCAGGTCCTGATCTCGCAGTTTTGTGAGTTCAGTCGGTAGAGCATGTGACTTGATCTCAGGGTAGTGAGTTCATGCCCCATGTTGGGCATGAAGCCTACTTAAAACAAAATAAAACAACAAAACATAAACAAAACAAAAAAACCTAGGCAGACTGCAGAAAGAACCAAATAAGAACCGTAAAAAATAAACCAAAAAATTCATCAGCTACCTAGAGGATGGATGAAAAAAATAGGCCAGACACACCTCAAAAAAGATGCAGTAGGGAAGTGAAAATGTTCTGGAATTAGATTGTAGCAATGGTTGTACAAGCTTATGGAATACACTAAAAGCCACTTTAAAAAGATGAATTTTATAGTATTCAATTTATATGTCAATTTAAAAAAGATGTAGTAGGGGTGCCTGGGTGGCTCAGTCGGTTAAGCGTCCGACTTCAGCTCAGGTCACGATCTTGCGGTCCGTGAGTTCGAGCCCCGCGTCGGGGTCTGGGCTGATGGCTCAGAGCCTGGAGCCTGCTTCCGAGTCTGTGTCTCCCTCTGTCTCTGTCCCTCCCCCGTTCATGCTCTGTTTCTCTCTGTCTCAAAAATAAATAAACGTTAAAAAAAAAAATTAAAAAAAAAAAGATGTGGTAAAATAAAAGAGGTAGACGTCAGTTTGAGATTACTTGGAATGAGGTACAGAGACAGATAATATGCAAGAGAGGCTTAGAAGCCACAGAGTATACAGTATTTACACATGTACAAGTGGAATCCCAGAAAAACAGGATAGCATAGATGAGAGAAAAATATTTGAAGATATAAAGGCTGAGAATTTTTCCAAACTAGTTAAAGACATAACTCCACAGATACAGGAAGCACAAAGTATACCACACAGGCTAAATAAAAATGTGCACCTAGATACACTGCAATGAAACTACAAAAGGACTAAAGACCATCAAATCCTAAGATACACAGAAAAAACTTAAAGATTACCCACAATCAGACAGCAGACTCAAAAGCAATGTAAAGTTGAAGACAGTGTGCTTAGAGAAAATACATGTCACATGTATACCAAATGACCTATTTTTCAGAAGTGATTAAATTAAGGCATTTCCAGATAAAAGTTTTACCACCAAGAGATTCATTAAAAAGAACCTTCCTAGGGGCACCTGGGTGGCTCAGTCAGTTGGGCATCCGACTTCAGCTCAGGTCATGATCTCGCGGTTCACAAGTTTGAGCCCTGCATCAGGCTCTGTGCTGACAGCTCAGAGCCTGGAACCTGCTTCGGATTCTGTGTCTCCCTCTCTCTCTGTTCCTCCCCTACTCACACTCCTGTCTCTCTCAAAAATGAATAAAAAGATTTTTTTTAAATAAAAAAAAAACCTTCCTAATAAAGCAGTATTTCTGAAATCATAGATTGTAATTCACCAGTAAGTCATGACATTAGTTTAGTAAATTATAGCAGGCACAGAAAAGGAAAAAAAAAAAACCCAAAACCAGAAAAATACAGAATATAGTTCACATAAGGGTAAATTCTGTCTTGTAAAACTTTTGTTTCAGTTGTAAGTGGTTGCAGTATTAAACATATTTAATTTTTGAGAGAGGGAGACAGCATGAGCAGGGAAGAGTCACAGTGGGGGGACAAGGAGTGAGAGAATTTTTTTTTAACTTTATTTTTTAAAATTTACATCCAAATTAGTTAGCATATAGTGCAACAATGATTTCAGTAGTTGATTCCTTAATGCCCCTTACCTATTTAGCCCACTCCCCCTCCCACATCCCCTCCAGTAACTGTTTGTTCTCCATATTTAGGAGTCTCTTCTGTTTTGTCCCCCTCCGTGTTTTTATATTATTTTTGTTTCCCTTCCCTTATATTCATCTGTTTTGTCTCTTCAAGTCCTCATATGAGTGAAGTCATATATTTGTCTTTCTCTAATTTCGCTTAGAATACTATCTCCAGTTCCATCCACGTAGTTGCAAATGGCAAGATTTCATTCTTTTTGATTGCTGAGTAATACTCCATTGTATATGTATACCACATCTTTATCCATTCATCCATCGATGGACACTTGGGCTCTTTCCATACTTTGGCTATTGTTAACAGTGCTGCTATAAACATGGGGGTGCATGTGTCCCTTTGAAACAGCACACCTGTATCCCTTGGATAAATACCTAGTAGTGCAATTGCTGGGTTGTAGGGTAGTTCTATTTTTAGTTTTTTGAGGAACCTCCATACTGTTTTCCAGAGTGGCTGGACCAGCTTGCATTCTCACCAACAATGCAAAAGAGATTCTCTTTCTCTGCATCCTCGCCAACATCTGTTGTGGCCTGAGTTGTTAATGTTAATGTTAGCCATTCTGACAGGTGTAAGGTGGTATCTCATTGGGGTTTTGATATGCATTTCCGTGATGAGTGATGTTAAGCATTGTTTCATGTGTCAGTTGGCCATCTGGATGTCTTCTTTGGAGAAGTGTCTATTCATGTCTTTTGCCCATTTCTTCACTGGATTATTTGTTTTTTGGGGGTTGAGTTTGGTAAGTTCTTTGTAGATTTTGGGTACTAACCCTTTATCTGATATGTCATTTACAAATATCTTCTCCCATTCTGTCGGTTGTTTTTTAGTTTTGCTGATTGTTTCCTTCGCTGTGCAGAAGCTTTTTATTCTGATGACGTCCTAGTAGTTCATTTTTGCTTTTGTTTCCCTTGCCTCCAGAGACGTGTCGAGTAAGAAGTTGCTGCAGCCAAGATCAAAGAGGTTTTTGCCCGCTTTCTCCTTGAGGATCCTGATGGCTTCCTGTCTTACATTTAGGTCTTTCATCCATTTTGAGTTTATTTTTGTGTATGGTGTAAGAAAGTGGTCCAGGTTCATTCTTCTTCATGTCGCTGTCCAGTTTTCCCAGCACCACTTGCTGAAGAGACTGTCTTTATTTCATTGGATATTCTTTCCTGCCTTATCAAAGATTAGTTGGCCATACGTTTGTGGGTCCATTTCTGGGTTCTCTCCTCTGTTCATTGATCTGAGTGTCTGTTCTTGTGCCAGTACCATACTGTCTTGATGATTCCAGCTTTGTAGTATAGCTTGAAGTCTGGGATTGTGATGCCTCCTGCTTTGGTTTTCTTTTTCAAGATTGCTTTGGCTATTTAGGGTCTTTTCTGGTTCCACACAAATCTTAGGATTGTTCTAGCTCTGTGAAGACTGCTGGTGTTATTTTGATAGGTAGGGATTGCATTGAATATGTAGATTGCTTTGGGTACTATCGACATTTTAACAATATTTGTTCTTCCTATCCAGGAGCATGGAATCTTTTCCCATTTTTTTGTGTCTTCTTCAATTTCTTTCAGAAGCTTTCTATAGTTTTCAGTGTATAGACTTTCTACCTCTTTGGTTAGATTTATTCCTAGGTATTTTATGGTTTTGGGTGCAATTGTAAATGGGATTGATTCCTTGATTTCTCTTTCTGTTGCTTCATTGTTGGTGAATAGGAATGCAACTCATTTCTGTGCATTGATTGTATATCCTGCAACTTTGCTCAATTCATGAATCAGTTCTAGCAGTTTTTTGGTGGAATCTTTTGGGTTTTCCATATAGAGTATCATGTCATCTGCAAAGAGTGGAAGTTTGACCTTCTTCTGGCCGATTTGGATGCCTTTCATTTCTTTGTGTTGTCTGGTTGCAGAGGCTAAGACTTCGAATACTATGTTGAATAACAGTGGCAAGAGTGGACATCCCTGTCTTGTTCCTGACCATAGGGGGAAAGCTGTCAGTTTTTCCCCATTGAGGATATTAGCGTTGGGTCGTTCATATACGGCTTTTATGATCTCGAGGTATGATCCTTCTATCCCTACTTTCTTGAGGGTTTTTATCAAGAAAGGATGCTGTATTTTGTCAAATGCTTTCTCTACATCTATTGAGAGGATCATATGGTTTTTGTCCTTTCTTTTATTGGATGTGATGAATCATGTTGATTGTTTTGCGGATATTGAACCAGCCCTGCATCCTAGGTATAAATCCCACTTGGTTGTGGTAAATAATTTTTTTAATGTATTGTTGGATCCAGTTGGCTAATATCTTGTTGAGGATTTTTGCATGCATGTTCATCAGGGAAATTGGTCTATAGTTCTCCTTTTTAGTGGGGTGAGAGAGAATATCTTAAGCAGGCTCCACCCTGAGTGTAGAGCCCGAAGCGGGGTTCGATTCCATGACCCTGTGATCATGACCTGAGCCAAAATCAAGAGTCAGACACTCAACCAACCAAGCCACCCAGGCAGCCCTATATTAAACATGTTTCTAACTGTGGACCTGAATGTCACTGTTTCCTTAAGAATATACTTTAGGGAAAAAGGAAAATGATGCCAGTAAAAAGGTCTGAAATACTGAAAGTAAATGGTAAGCAATAAAAATATATGATACACACACACACACACACACACAAATACATAACAAAAACAAAAAAATATAACAAAAATTATATAAATATAGACATATATATACACACACACATGTATACACATAATAACAAAAACAATACCTAGTTTGCAGGACTGAAAAAGGATAAAAAGCAAAATGCTAGCTGATATAGCCAAATGTAACAGAAGAGGGCATTCAAAGTTTAAATGTTCTCGAGTCCTTCTAATGCGATGGAGTTAACTTTAGACTTTGTTAAATTAAGCATAATTTAAACTCCCAAGGGTAATTATTAGAAGAACAGAAATAGTGAAGGGAAAAAAAGAAAACTTCAATTTTATAAAGGTAAGACAGGACAGAAAAATCAGCAAAATATAAAGTAAAAAGGCAGATAAGAAATCACAAGAAATGTAAAGGTACTGGGACCCCTGGGTGACTCAGTTGGTTAGGCGTCCAACTCTTCATCTTGGCTCAGGTCATGATCTCATGGTTTTGTTGAGTTTAAGCCCCATGTCAGGTTCCATACTGACAGCATCAAGCCTGCTTGGGATTCTCTCTCTCCCTCTCTCAAAATAAATACATAAACATTAAAAAAAAAAAAAGAAAGAAAGAAAGAAAGAAAAAGAAAGAAATAAAAGAAAAAGAAAAAAGAAATGTAGATGTACTAAAAAAAAAAAAATCACCAGAAAAACAAAATCCAACTACATGTTGATCACAAGAGATATCCCCAAACTCAAGAAACAACTCAGAAAGTTGGAAGTTAAAGGACAGAAAAAGATGTATGTCGGGCAAATACTAGCCGAAATAAAGCTGGAGCAACTATATCAATACTCAACTTAATTAACTTTTTTTCTTCTAAGTAATCTCTACAAGCAATGTGGGGCTTGAACTCATGACCCCAAGATCAAGAGTCACATGCTCTACTCACTGAGCCAGCCAGGCGCCCCATCTTTTTTTTAGACTTTAAGGCAAAAGCATTACTTGAGACTGTGGCCAGTTATGGAATTAAATATTAAGAGGCTATTCTCCAAATAAGCTGCACTGCTAATCTGAAAAGCCAACACAGACATGTTGGTTATCCACTGGTCTTAATGAGGTTTTGGCTCAAAACTGTGGGACTGACCCAAAAAGGTGGTCCAATTTGCCTCAGCAGTTCCATTTAAAAGCTAGACATCAAAAGACATCTCAAAACAAGCTGAGTACATGATCTTTGAATGAATTTGAACTGCATGGGTCCACGTACATGAGGATTTTTTCCAATAAATATATTGGAAAGTTTTTGGAGATCTGCAACAATTTGAAAAAATTTGCAGATAAACCACATAGTCTAAAAAATACCAACAAGAAAAAAAGAAAAAAGAAAAAAAAAAAACAGTGTGTCATTAATGCATAAAACACTTGTAGATACTAGTTTATCATTTATTACCATAAAACACATGCAAACCTATTACAAAAAGTTAAAATTTATCAAAACTTATGTACACACTTACAGACCTTAAATGGTACCACTGGCAGAGAGAAATGTGAACAAATGTAAAGATGATGTATTAAATCATAACTGCATAAAGAACTACAGTACATGCTGTACTACTGTAATAATTTCACAGCTATCTCCTGTTGCTGCTGGGGTGAGCTCAAGTGTTGAGAATATCCACTTAAAATGCTGTGTGATGTTAATCATCTCTGCATGAGCAGTTCATCTCTCTAGCAAATTGGGTACTGCAGTGAAAAGTGATCTCTCCTAGTTCTTGTGTATTTTTCATCATGTTTAGTGCAATACTGTAAACCTTGAATAACACCACAGGACCCACACAAAGTGCCACTAGTGATGCTGTAAATGCTCACAAGCAGAAAAAAGTCATGACATTACAAGAAAAAGGTGAACTGCTAGATAAATACCATAGATTTACATCAGCAACAGTGGTTGCCTGACATTTGAAGATAAATGAATCCAATGTAAGGACCATTTAAAAAAAAGAAAGAAAGAAAGAAAGAAAGAAAGAAAGAAAGAAAGAAAGAAAGAGGAAACCTGTGAAGCTGCCACTGCAGCTGAATTAGCCGGTGCAAAAACCTTGCACTTTTTGTGCAAAACCTTTCAATCTCGTATTGAAAAGGAAGCTTTTGTGTGTTTAGGATTGCTATAAGAAAGGAATACATACGGACTCTGATACGGTTAAAAAACAGTGAAGTGATTATATGACAACTTAAAGCAAAAGGTGAAGGATCTAAAGCTAGAGAATTTAATGCAGGCAAAAGATGGTTGGATAATTTTATAAAGAGGTCTGGCCAAAACCTATCAAGATAACAGGAAAAGCGGCTTCTTCCAACCAGGATGCAGCAGACAAGTTCCCAGATGCCATTAAGAAAATCCCTGAGGACAAAGGTTATCTGTCTGAACAAGTTTTTAATGCAGATAAAAGTGTCCTACTCTGGGGATGGGATGCCACACATGACATTTATTAGCAAGAAAGAGAAGCAGACACCAGGATTTAAGGCAGGAGGGGAGAGGCTAACACTACTGTTTTATGCAAATACAGTTGGGTTTATGATCAGGACTGCCCTTACCTATAAAGCTAACTTCCACCTCCACCCCTACCCCAACCCCTAGCCTTAAAGTGAAAAAATAAACACCAGCTATCAGTCTTTTGGTTGTACAAGAAGGCTTGGACAAGAAGAATGCTTTTTCTGGATTGCTTCCATCAGTGCTTTGTCCCTGAAGTCAGGAAGTACTTGCCAGTACAGACTGCCTTTTAAAGTTCTTCTGATACTGGACAATCCCTCAGCCACCCAGAACCTGGTGAATTCAGCAAAGGCACTGAAGTAGTCTTTCTGCCCCCAAACACAAGGTCTTTAATTCAGCCTCTAGATCACGGGGTTATTATACACAGTACACTACAGAAAGGATTGTGAACACTATGAAAGAGAACCCCAAGAGAGAGAATATGAAAGTCTGGGAGGATTACACCACTGAAGATGCCATTGTTGTTACAGAAAAAGCCATGAAAGCCATAACATTTCCAAATAATAAATTCCTGCCGGAGAAAACTGTGTCCAGATGTTGTGCATGATTTCACAGAATTTATAATAGAGCCAATCACAGAAATCACAGAAGAAATAGTAAATGGGGGGAGGGGAAGTGATGGTGGTGGGGAAGGGTGCAATATATGGATCTTGAAGAAATTCAAGAGCTAACAGAGGGATTAACAGAAGACAACTCAATGGAGACAACTGCTTCCACACCAGAGCCAGACAATAAAGAAGAAAATGTAGAAGCAGCAGTGCCAGAGAACAAGTTGGCAGTAATCCATCTGGAAGAAGGGTTCTGATTATTCAAGACTGCTTTTGACTTCTTTTACCACATGGACCCATCTAGGACACAAGCACTGAAATTAAAGCAAATGGCGGAAGACAATGAATAGAAACATTTTTTTGAAAATGAAAAAGCAAAATAAATAAATAAATAAATAAATAAATAAATAAGACAGAAATAATGACGTATTTCCATAAAGTTATACTAAGTGTGCCAGCTTCTCCTACCTCCCCTTCTACCTCCTTCTACCCTTGATACAAGACCAACCCCTCTTCTTCCTCCTCAGCCTTCTCAATGTGAAGATGAAGAAAACCTTTATCATAATCCACTTCCACTTAATGACCAGTAATATAATCATCATGCCATATAGTTAATAAACTTATCTGCTGTGTATGTGTGTTACTGTCTTTGTGTGAAAATCTAGTAACTATATGACAAGAATTCTGAGAGATGTTTTTATGTCATCATCATTTCCCAAGTACTCATAATGTAGGACATCCTGTGCAAGGCTGTATGGAAGTGGATAGCCTATCCTTACTTAGGAATAAGGTAAGTAACACTTGATGGAAAGTAATAATGTGTTGGTTTTCTTAACTATTTTATAACTTTGCTTTCAAAGAATTATATTATGTACTGTATGGCTCTCTTATAACTGGAGAAGCTGAGTATCAAGCTATCAACTCAGGGAAATATCTATATATCTATGCAGATATATAGATATATATTTTAACGTAACAATGTTTCAGTAATGTATTAAGAACATGTGGTATGCCATAAAAATTTTATAAGCATTCATTAGTGTATAGTCTAGGCTACTGTGAAGTAACTGCACTGATTAGGTCACCATAAAGCAATCATACTACTGCTTCTTCATTATCAATACATGAATCCTTATAATTTCTTTTTCATGTTAGCTTTTCATTTTTTAAATGTTTGCTTATTTTTGAGAGAGAGCAAGAGTGTGAGCAGAGCAGGGCAGAGACAGAGGAAGAGGAGAGAGAGAATCTAAAGCAGGCTCCGTGCTGTCAACACAGAGCCCAATGTGGGGCTTGAACTAATGAACCATGAGATCATGACCTGAGCGAAAATCAAGAGTCAGATGCTTAACCAACTGAGCCACCGAGGCTCCTCTACCTTTTTTATTTTTGATTACAGTATTAATGATAAGTACAACGGCTACAACATTTTGTGTCATATAAGACAATATTGGGGTAGGTACTGACAGATTATTCATCTTGTAAACAGATAACATCAACTCATAGTACCGATACGGTACAGTACAGTAAATGTATCTTCTCTTTCTTTAAAAAAATTTTTTTTAATGTTTATTTATTTTTGAGAGAGAGGGAGAGACACACACACAGAGTGAGCAGGGGAGGGACAGAGAGAGAGGGAGACACAGAATCCGAAGCAGGCTCCAAGTTCTGAGCTGTCAGCACAAAGCCCGCCATGGGGCTCAAACTCACAAGCCATGAGATCATGACCTGAGCCCAAGTTGGACACTTAACTGGCTGAGCCACCTGTGTTCTCTTTCTTATGATTTTAATATTTTCTTTTCTCTAGCTTACTTTAAGAATATATAATAGATAAGGAATGATAAATGACTACTGGTGCATCTGGGGGGCTCACTCAGTTGAGCATCTGATTCTATTTCATCTCAGGTCATAATCCCACGGTCATGGGATTGAACCCTCTATCAGGCTCTGCACTAAAAGTGGAGCCTGGTTGGGATTCTGTCTCTCCCTCTGCCCCTCTCTCCCGCTCTCTCTCTAAAATAAATAAAATTTAAAAAAAGACAAATGATTACTTGTTAGCCTTTTACAGCAAGGGTAGATATATTAGTCTCACAATTAGTAGCTCCTCTAGTTAATAGATCTAAAGATAAGTCTCATTTCAAAGCCTTCGGACATTGGCCTCCTATTCAGTTTCGTATCTTCTGGATACATTTTTAAGGCAGTTCTATCATCTACCATTTCTCACATAAGCTAGTTAATCAGTAAACAAGAAAAGGTTGCTGTATTTTGTGGAATGTCAGTATTGAACTAGTTTGGATAAATTTATTAAAACTACAAAGTGAACATACAGCACACTGTAATTTTTGCCATATTCAATCATTCAGCATCATTTCTGCTAAGCAGCCTGGGTAGTTTCATGTTGTCTGGCTATTAAGCAACTTGTGGATAGCCTTCTTTATCAGTGCTGGTTTTCCCAAGATAGAAATCAGAAAACTCACTTTCTCAACCTCCCTTAAAACCAGGGTTCAGGGGTACCTGGGTGGCTCAGTTGGTTAAGCATCTGACTTTGGCTCAGGTCATGATCTCAGGGTTTGTAAATTCGAGCCCCATGTCCCCATGTCGGGCTCTGCACTCACAGTGAGGAGCCTGCTTGAGATTCTCTTCCTCTCTCTCTGCCCGTTCCCCGTGTGCACGAACACATGCTCTCCCTCTCTCAAAATAAATAAATAAACTTAAAAAAAAAAAAAAAACCAAAAGACAAAAAAACCCCAGGGTTCAGACATATGATCTTCCCATCAGATACATCTGCCTAAGACTTCTACTTGAAAACAATACATAAAATGTATTCTTTAGAATATTTCTTTTTTTTTTAAGTTTCTTTATTTTGAGACAGAGACAGTGCAAGTTGGGGCGGGACAGAGAGAGAGGGAGAAAGGAGAATCCCAAGGAGGCTCTTTGCTGCCAGCACAGCCTGATGTGGGGCTTGAACTCATGAAACTGTGAGATCATGACCTGAGCCAAAACCAAGAGTCAGACACTTAATGTACTGACCACCTAGGCACCCCTAGAATATTTCTATTTCGGACAGTATACCAAATAAATCTGGCTTTTCCCCTTATTTCAAAGAAATTATTTATTCAACTCGTATTTACTGACTACTTATGTGTCAGGCATTATGTTGAATACAGTATATAAACGGGCAAATAGACACAGTCTCTCTCCTCAAGGCCCCTTCTGCCCAGTACTGTAGACAGACTATAAGAAAGTGAACAAACAAAATTTTATAATTATAAATGATAAAAGAGAGTGTTACAAGAGAATGAGGTAGAGTGCAGGATTTATTTAAATTGGGTGATGAGGGAAGATTTCTAAGCTAACACCTAAAGATAAAAAAGAACCTAAAGGATGAAAAAAAGAACCAAATGAAAGATAATGAAACATAACGTCATAACCATTCAGTGCCTACGGACAGTGTTAGAAAGAAAAAAGAGTGCCCAGGTCTGAATATGAAGAACTCTAACATCTAAAGTTCAGGCAGAAAAGAAGGGACCAAAAAGGAATCTATATAGAAGCAGTAAGGGAGATAGGAAGGAGGAATCTAGGAAAGTATAAAATCTTCAAAAACAAGAGAAAAGAAAAGGCTTTAAAGAGGAAAAAATGGTCAATTGTATTGAATGCTGCCAAGAAACAAAATGGAATACAAGTTTTGGGGGCATCTGGGTGGCTCAGTTGGTTAAGTGTCCGACTTTGGCTCAGGTCATGATCTCATGGTTCATGGGTTTGAGCCCTGTGTCAGGCTCTGTGCTGACAGCCTGGAGCCTGTTTCAGATTCTCTGTCTCCCTCTCTGCTCCTCCCCTGCTCCCATTCTGCACCCCTCTCTCTCAAAAATAAATATTAAATTAAAAAAAAAAATATGTAATACAAGTTTGAAAAAGCCTACTGGACTTAGCAAAAACAGGTGTTTTGTGGCCTTGAATAAAGTGGTTCAGTGAAAAGTGCTAAAGCCAGTCCAAAAGGGTTGACTAGTGCATAAAGAAAAGGGTAGGGATAAGAGACTACGAAAGGAAAAAAGGAAGGGAATGAAGATGATTTCACCATGTTGTAATTCTGGATAAAACAAAACATTAAAAAATTATTCATTCATTCATTCATTCGTTTTAAGTAGGCTTTAAAAAAATTTTTTTTAACGTTTATTTATTTTTGAGACAGAGAGAGACAGAGAATGAATGGGGGAGGGTCTGAGAGAGAGGGAGACACAGAATCCGAAACAGGCTCCAGGCTCCGAGCGGTCAGCACAGAGCCCGACGCGGGGCTCAAACTCACGGACCGCGAGATCATGACCTGAGCTGAAGTCGGACGCTTAACCGACTGAGCCACCCAGGCGTCCCCGTTGTAAGTAGGCTTTATGCCCAGTTTGGAGCCCAATGCATGGCATGAACTTCTGACCCTGAGATCAAGAACTGAGTCAAGATCCAAAAGTAGGACGCTTAACCGACTGAGCCAGACACCCCAAAACACAAAAAATTTAACATAGAGCTGAGCTCAACAAGACAGAGAAATCCCTAGATGCTTGAAGATTAGGCCTCAGGACCTTGATGGTAAGAGGCTAATTAAGCTCTCCCTGCGAAAAGTTCAGAAATAGGAAGAGTTCTCTGCATGGGGCACCTGGCTGGCTCAGCTGATAAAACATGCATTTTTTTTTTTATTCCATGTATGTTGATTCTTTTTATCTATTTATTTTTAGTTTTTAATTATAAGATGCTTCAAACATATAGAAAAGCAGAGAACATATTAGTAATAGCACCAGTGTATGCACTGTCCCATGAACCCAACATAGAGCATGCAACTCTTGATCTTGGGGTTGGGAGTTCAAGCCCCATGTTGAGTGTAAAGATTACTTAAAAAAATAAATAAATATGGGCGCCTGGGTGGCTTAGTTGGTTAAGCGTCCAACTTCGGCTCAGGTCATGATCTCATGTTTCATGAGTTCGAGCCCTGCATCGGGCTTTGTGCTGACAGCTCAGAGCCTAGAGCCTCTTCAGATGCTGTGTCTCCCCTCTCTCTGTGCCCCTCCCTCGTGTGAACTCTCCTTCAAAAAATAAACATTAAGAAAAAAAATAGTAATAAGTAAGAATTTAAAAAAAAAGAAAGCTGTCTTCATCCTTGAAACAGGAACTAAAAAAATTTCACTATTATCATTACCTGCTGTCTCTTAAACCCATCAAGAAACTCGCCATCTATCAGGATATAAACAAATTAAGAGATTGGAATTTCAGACCAGTTCACTGGTGGACCTAAAGGATTTACACTTTCTACTCACAGCAGGAACACCTAGGTCAGGTATTAACATTTTGAGACCTCCAATTAAAGACTGTATAATGTTTCCTATATGGTTTTTGTAAGCATTCTACCTGGTTAAGGAAGGTTCTTTCTTATCAATTTGGACAAGACTTTTCATCATGCATGAATGAAGAATGTTATATACTGTTTTTTTTTTTTTTTTACATTTATTGAGATGATCATATAGTTTTTTCCCTTTAATCTCTTAATGTGGTTGACTATATTTCTAACATTAAATCAATTTTGCATTCCTGGCATAACTGATACATCCTAAATTGGTTCGGTAATTGCTCGTGTTTTAAGATTTGCATCTGTATTATAAATCAGAATATCATGTAAGTATCCTTGTCAGGATTTAGCATCAAGGTGGTACTAGACTCTCACTAAATGAGCGGGGAGTTTTTTCTTCATTTTCAATTCTCTGGAAGATTAGAAATTATTGGTTAAGACTGAAGTGACTTCCTATATGAATTTTGACAGAATTCACTAAGTGAAGTTAATTGGGCTTTCTGGAAAGACTTTCTTACTACAGATTCAATTTATATAATAGGTACAGAACTACTGAAGTTTTCTTTCTTTTCTTTTTTTTTTTTTTTTTTAGTGTACTTTAGCAAGTTCTATTTCTTAGGAATTTGTCCATTTAAATCTTATTTTTGCATTCAATGGAATAAAGTTATTCATAATATTTTTATCTTTTAGTGCTGCCTACTACATCTGCAATAATGTCTGTTTTCATTATGGATACTGGTTTTCTAAGTTCTTTTCTTTCTTAATATCACAAGTACATCAAACAGCTAACTTTTGGCTTTGTTTTATGCTTCATTTTTGTTTTCTTAATCTTTTATTATTTCTTTGTGTTTACTTTGCTATTCTTTCTCTAACTTCCTGAGAGAAACATTTACTTCATTTCTTGCTTTCTCTAACACAGCATTTAAGGATATATATTTGCTATCAAATATATTACTTGAGGGGGGCACCTGGGTGGCTCAGTTGATTAAGTGTCCGACTTCAGCTCAGGTCATGATCTCATGGTTCATGAGTTCAAGCCCCGCATCGGGCTCTGTGCTGCAGCTCAGAGCCTGGAATCTGCTTCGGATTCTGTGTGTCTCCCTCTCTCTCTGCCCCTCCCTCTCTCTCAAAATACATACTCCCTCTCTCTCAAAAATAAATAAACATTAAAAAAAAATTGAATGGGAATGTAAGCTGTTGCAGCCACTCTGGAAAAAGTACGGAGGTTCCTCAAAAAAGTAAAAAGAGAACTACCCTATGACCTACGAATTGCACTACTAGGTATTTATCCAAGGGATACAGGTGTGCTGTTTCGAAGGGACACATGCACCCCAATGTTTATAAGCAGCACTATCAACAACAGCCAAAGTATGGAAAGAGCCCAAATGTCCATCGATGGATGAATGGATAAAGAAGATGTGATATGTGGATAAAGAAGATACACACACACACACACACACACACACACACACACACTGGAGTATTACTTGGCAATCAAAAAGAATGAAATCTTGCCATTTGCAACTACGTGGATGCAACTGGAGGGTATTATGCTAAGTGAAATTAGTCACAGAAAGACAAATATATGACTTCACTCATATGAGGACTTTAAAGAGACAAAACAGATGAACATAAGGGATGGGAAGCAAAAATAATATAAGAACAGGGAGGGGGACAAAACATAAGAGACTCATAAATATGGAGAACAAACAGAGGGTTACTGGAAGGGGTACAGGAGGGGGGATGGGCTAAACGGGTAAGGGGCACTGAGGAATCTACTCCTGAAATCATTGTTGCACTATACGCTAACTAATTTGGATATAAACTAAAAAAATAAAATTAAAAAAGAGTGTGTAAATTAGTGAATGAAGCACATATTTATAACAATATGTAAATAAATGCATCAAAAATTTTAAAAAATTAAAATATGTTACTTAAGGCTACTTCTATAAATTGTGAAATACAGTATTTGTATCTTTCAGTTCAAAATATTTTCCAGTTACCACCGTGAATTTTTCTTCCACTGACTGGAAACTAACAATTTTCTCAAAATATAACAGGGTTTTGTTTTGTTTTTTTTTAATCATACCTTTTATTTTAAAACTTGGTTGCTTTGTGGCTTGCTTGATTTCAATTCTTCAAAATTGTTGATACACAGATTATGGTAGAAAATTTTGATTAAATAAATGTTCCATATATCTTCAAAATTTTTGATTTTCAGTGATTGTGGATTCATAGTTCTATACCAACCATTAGGTGAAATTTGTTAATGTACTATTCAAATCTTTCAAATGTCTTTTGTTGATTTTTCTCCTACTTTTTAAATCAGTTACTGAAGGAGATACATTAAAATCTCCCACTATTGTGGTAAATATAAAATTTCTCCTTACAGTTGTCAGTTTTCGTGTTGTATATATTTGTATGGTAGAACAGATTTTTAAAAATAAATCCTTTTTCCCTCTTCCCACTTTAAGGATCATGACCAATAATCTTAACTTGTTTCTTATCTTCAAATTTACCTATTTTTTTTGGTAGAGATTGGGCATAGTACATCTTGAAAGGCATGTTCCCTGGCCAGTCTATTTGAAAGCTAACTTACAATATGGTTTAAACTGCAGTTTTCTGTAACTAATCCTTTAAAAAGGAAAATACTAAAGTTCTCAATTTATTATTCTTAAAATACCTCATCCGCTGAAAAATAAAAGGCTTAGCAATACTTTCAAGTTCCCAAAGGAATCTTAAATAACAATTTTTACTGCTACTACCACCTACTGTGTACCAGGCACTGTGTTTTCAAATACAAATGCAATCATCCCAACAGAGTATTAGCTCTATAGTTTTTACAAAGGCAACAAATAGGCAAGTAACAGAAACCTGAGGCCTACTAATAATCATCACCAAATGTCAAATAAATGCTGTAATCAAAAGAGATCCTCTTCACCAAAACAAGTACCTCTTTCAGTGTGAGCACCCAACATGCAAGACTGGCTTCATTTAAGTACCTTATACTTCTGTCTCAATTCTTCTGTGTCTTCTTTTTCTACTTCTAGGACACGGCGCCGTTCGGTAGCATCTTCAGCATAATCAAGCTTCACAAAAATAGATATAATTAGTCTTCATTCCTAAAGAACCCCCAATTAACTATTAAAAAGTCATTTGTACAACTACAGTATTGCATGGAAATTAAAAACTTCATATTATAAACTCAGCCACCTCTTGCTTTATTGTCATCTCACAAGAAATATGTGTGCAAAATAGCTAATTAATCCTTTTGTGCTGGTGGTTCCCAACAGGCACATTTTTGATAATAACAGACTTTACTTCAACGTTTAATGCCAAAGAATTAGGAATGAATGGAGAAAAGATTTTAGGCAATGAAAAGAAGGTATCACAGATGACAGCTGTACACATGGGCAAAGCTTCTACCACAACAAACATGTTTAGAGTTGAACAACAATGGCTAATGAAATGAGCACCAGGGTCTGGGTTTGAAGTCTGATCTTGCCTTGTGGTACAACCCTGGGCAAAACATTCAGCTTCGTGGA
This sequence comes from Panthera uncia, assembly GCF_023721935.1. Taxonomy (NCBI): domain Eukaryota; kingdom Metazoa; phylum Chordata; class Mammalia; order Carnivora; family Felidae; genus Panthera; species Panthera uncia. Next base: position 13,413,057 of record NC_064814.1, read on the forward strand.
GCGCCCGGGTGGCTCAGTCAGTTAGGCATCCAATGCATGATTTCAGCTTGGGACATGAGATTGAGCCCTGCATAGGGCTCAGTGCTGAGCATGGAGCTTGCTTGGGGTTCTCTCCCTCCCTCTCCCTCTGCCTCTCCCTTGCTTGCAAGCGCCTTCTTCTAAAAAAACAAAAAACAAACAAAACAAAACAAAACCACAACATCCAACTTCTTCATGCCTCTGTTAAAATAGGGGAATTATCTGTCATCTACCTGCCTCAAAAGCAGCAGTAGGTGAGAATGTAAAAAAAATATATATTTTGGGGGGCATCTGGGTGGTTCAGTCGGGTAAGCATCCGAATCTTGGTTTTAGCTCAGGTCACGACCTCGCGGTTTCATGGGTTCGAATCCCATGTCGGGCTCTGCACTGCCAGTCCAGAGCCTGCTTGGGGTTTCCTCCCTCTCTCTCTCTCTCTCTCTGTCCCTCCCCCACCTGCACTGTCTCTCTCTCAAAATAAATCAATTTTTAAAAAATTTTTAAAAATATATATTTTAACTTTTTATTTTAGAGAGAACACATGAGTGCGGGAGAGGGGCAGAGGGAGAGAGAATTTCTATTTATTTTTTAAAGGTTTATTTTTATGTTTGAGAGAAAGAGTGCAAGCGGGAGAGGGGCAGAGAGAGAGGGAGACAGAGGATCCAAAGCGGGCTCTGAATTGACAGCAGGGAGCCTGATGTAGGTTCAAACTCACAAACTGTGAGACCATGACCTGAGCTGAAGTCGGATGCTTAACCAACTGAGCCACCCAGGTACCACGAGAAATTTTAAGTTTATTTACTTAGTTTGAGAGAGAAAGCACACATGTGAGTGGGGAGGGGCAGAGAGAGAATCCCAAGCAGGCTCCACACCGTCAGCAAGGAGCCTGATGCGGGGCTTGAACTCAGTAACTGTGAGATCATGACCTGAGCTGAAATCAAGAGTCAGATGTGTAACAGACTGAGCCACCCAGGTGCCCTGAGAATTTTAAGCAGGCTCCATGCTCAGTGCTGAGTCCGTGACTCTGGGATCATGATCTGAGCTGAAATCAAGAGTCAGACATTCGACCAACTGAGCCACCCAGGCACCCCAGAATGTACAATATATTTTTAAATGACCAAAGAAAAATATTAACACTACATTCTAATAAATGTATTCTTTTTTTTTTTAATATATGAAATACATTGTCAAATTGGTTTCCATACAACACGTAGTACTCATCCCAACAGGTGCCCTCCTCAATACCCACCACCCACCCTCTTCTCCCTCCCACCCCCCATCAGCCCTCAGTTTGCTCTCAGTTTTTAAGAGTCTCTTATTGCTTTGGCTCTTTCCCACTCTAAGCTCTTTTTTTTTTTTTTTTTTCCCTTCCCCTCCCTCATGGGTTCCTGTTAAGTTTCTCAGGATCCACATAAGAGTGAACACATATGGTATCTGTCTTTCTCTGTACGGCTTATTTCACTTAGCATCACACTCTCCAGTTCCATCCACATTGCTACAAAAGGCCATATTTCATTCTTTCTCATTGCCACGTAGTATTCCATTGTGTATATAAACCACAATTCCTTTATCCATTCATCAGTTGATGGACATTTAGGCTCTTTCCATAATCTGGCTATTGTTGAGAGTGCTGCTATAAACACTGGGGTACTGTGATAAATGTATTCTTGCATTAGCAACTGAATTTGGAATATCAATAAATACAACATTAAAAAAAATAAACTAACGAGATCAATTTACCTCCATTTCCATGCGACCCATGCCCATGACATCATATTTGACGACAATCGGAATGGGATCTGTTCTCCCTGTAACAGGAACACATAATCAAGGTAAGAGGCAAAGCTAAGCCAACAGTTCACTTCATACATTGGGTTTGGGTGGTTAGAGATCTTGCCTTGGAGTGCAGAGACCAGAAAGCTACAGTGAACCAAACACAAGCCATTCTCACAGCTTACGACCAAACCTACCTCTCCCAGTTTAAGCCCAACTAACCACCTTGGTTGACGTTCCAGTTGGAAATAATTCCAGATTACTATGGCAAAATTAAATAAATAATGCAAAGCACTTCTAAGCAATGGCACCAGGAGATTTAAAATCAAAAACTTCAGAAATTGCTTTTTAAAAAGACCCCCAAATAACTTTCCATTAAGAATCATTTCACTCTTACGATCTACTGACATCCCCCCACATACACTTTTAAAACCAGTAACAAATACTTCAAATTACATGCTTAAATAAAAGGGCACTGTTTCAAACATGATACAGGAAAACTGCAACTAGGTAACTGCAACTCAGCATGTTTAATATTTTTTTGTTTTCAAAAGATGTTTTACAATTAACTGGGGCTGTGAAAATTTTTTAAATAAAAAGCAACAGTTAGTTGCCCTTAGGGACAAATTTTACTTTTGAACTGGTGCTCTGAGATCCCATTTTCCAGAGTGGATTTAACACTGGCTATAGCAATTGGTAAGCTGTGAAAAGGACTAGTTGCGAAGAAAATTGACTTTTAACTAATCAATCTATGCTGGAGATTTTTTTTTAATGTATATTTAATCCACTCATAACCAGCCAAACAAAGCAAAATGGGGCAGACAAGCACTTTACTACCACAGCTGTTTTACATCACAACTTGCGCTTTTTATTGTGATGTAAGCCCACTGAAAAGAGGACTTACTTACCTTATCCGTTGCACACCTTTAGTGAAAAAACACAATGTTTACTTCCCTCATCATTTCACTCAGGCTGGTGTAAACAATTGTTTTTTTGTTTGCTTTTTTGTGTTTTTGTTGTTGTTATACACACATATGTATTATACCTTTGGGCTAAAAGATGAGTTTTGTCAGGCTAAATCTGAGGTATTACCAAAACCAATTAAAAATAAATAAATAAATAAATAAATAAATAAATAAATGCTATATTCATGACTGGAGTCCTGGAGAAAAAAGAAGAAACTATTCTCTAAGTGACTGGCAACCACTCATATCCAGTTGCTCCATACTTGTGTGTAATTTTTGTCTTTAAAACATAATGAAAAACAAATTCAGAAGTTTACTTATCACCAGTATCTCATTATTGTTTTCAAACAATAAATAAGGAGATAATTAGGAATAATTAACAGTGAAAGTTGAAGTTAATAAAGACCATTTCATGCCAGAAAAAAAAAGAGAAAAAAGTTCTAAAATACAGACTTCTTTTAGATACTGTTAAAGACTGCCAGTTAAACAAAATGAAAATGCATTACTACCTTATGCCCAATGGTATAATAAATAAGCAGTGACTGCAATCTTTAGCAAAAGGACCAAATTAAAGACAGGTTATAAAAATGACTTCCTAGGTGCAATATCACTTTCATAACGTCTCAATCAGGGATTTACTGGTAAAATACACAAATGGTCCAATGAAAGAATTGAAAAGAAATGTCAAAGAAATTTCCTTTTTTTGGTTTTGTTTTGGTTTTTTCAGTCTGTCAGAATTTGTTTTGCAAGAATCAAGAAAGTTTTGGTACAAATTCATTACCTCTGTAAACCCCTGTTTATGAACTCTGCATTAGTACTTTTGCCTCCTAAGGCAGTCAAAGTTTGTTTTAATTTATTTATAAATTGCAGTAGCAAGTGCTAGTGCCCATTACATTGTGGGGAAATCAAGTTTTTGACAGTATTAGAATTTAATGTTTTAACTGATTTTTTTGGCAGTTCTAACACAAACAGATACATCCCTTCTTAACATTACCCTTTAATGAACAAGGATCAGACAAGTTGCATAAGGAAAGGAAAGGAAAATGAAAAAGACCAAGCAGAAGGATGAAGGCTACAACAGAGAAAGTAAGCCTAACATATTGGTGCACTGATGACAAAAGGAGTAATTCAGTCTGAAAATAAAAAATTACCACTGCTAAGTTTACCATCACCACAACAAGTCCAGGATCATAATGCTGTAAAAAAGAAACACCATCTGTTAGGCAGAAACCATGAGGGCAGGAAACAGGCCTTCTAGCAGGCAGATAAGGAGGGGTAAAATAATTATTGGTTTGTCCCTCCCCCAATTTCAGCTGCAGACAGAGGAAGGACACTTCCAGCTCCAGCAGTTGTTTCCACATTGGTCTGACCAGGGTGTGAGATTTTTGCGCGGTTACTCGGGAATATGTCCAACCTCCTCTTTAATAATGCAGGGAGCGGTGGGGGGAGGGGGGCATGTTACAGTGAGAACTCGCTCTAGCTTCCAATCTCTCACTTAACTATCCATTCTGGTAAATCAGTATTCAGGGCCCAACTTCAGACTTCTTGAAGAAATAACATCAAAGACAGATCAACTGGACAGTGATCAAGTCATTTCCTTCAGTAAAAGAACTCTAAGAGGATCTGTGGGTTGGGAGGGGAATCATCACGACCTTGTTAAAAAATATATAATAAATAAGAGGTCTGGAAAATAACCTTGTACACTAAGTGCTTAGAAAACTTATGTGCATTAGAGTTCTGATATGAATGAATAAAACTCTTCAAGTAAATTTCCTCAGAAATGTGCTTCCTTTTAATGAAGTGTTCCCAGGCTTGCCAACATCTTTTTGCATACAACAAAGCCAAGCTTTGAAGGAGACCAGGACTCCAGAAAGTGGCATCAAGATGGCTGTCACATTTACAATTAATCCCCTCAGAGGTAACTCATCACAGAAAACAAACAGTCTGGCTTCAAAAATAATCTGAAGGTATTGTTAGAACATTGTTTGGTGACAGCAGGGAACTACACTTAACTGCTGAATCATCCTGCACATCTGAAAGTAATATAACACCGTGTGTTAATTACACTTCAATTAAAAAAAATACAGGGGTGCCTGGCTGGTTCAGTCGGTGGAGCATGCAACTCGATCTTGGGGTCCTGAGTTCAAGCCCCACATTGGGCGTAGAGCTTACTTATAAAAAATATCTATACATATATGTGACAACAACACCCAAAACAAAAAACAGTCTGAAGATGACTTTATTGCCTGGGCCAAGCAGCAATTTCTTTCCATTATTAAAGAGGGTCCAAACCAAGGAAAAAATCCTCTCCATTCATTCGTGATTAATGACAAATCCCATCATAAAGACACCACTGTGGAACACCTGAATAACAACTTATAGTGATGACTTTTCAAAAGGTAGGTAGCAACCAAATGTTTGCTGATAGGATATTCTTTAGAAAACTCAACTTCTTTTTTAAAATAATTGAACTAGGGGGTTCTACTGGCTGGTTGAGTCAGTACAGCATGTGACTCTTGATCTCAGGGTTTTAAGTCCCTGCCCCATGTTGGGTGTAGAGGTTACTTAAAAATAAAATGTTTAAAAAATAAAAATAAAATTTAAAAAACTGAACTAAATCCAGGTTCCCTACTCTTTGTTTCTTTTAAAGGAGAAAATATCTCTTAAGATTCATTAAATTAACATTTTGTTACTTATTTCACTCCAAAGGAGGCAACTTCAATCAGAACACTAAATATTTTCTATAAAAGAAATTGTCCTCCTCAGCCAAAGATCAATAAATACTCTGTGATCCGGCCAAATGGAGAAGCGGGGCGGCGGGGGGAGGAACCCTACCAGATCTACAATATGCCAATACTAATGTATTCATATGATGGGGAAAAATTGATATTCATATTTTCTAAATCAAACTTTAAAGTGTGCATATAAGCATCTCTTGCTAAAATGTGCACCTGGGTTAAGCATCGGACTCTTGATTTCGGCACAGATCATGATCTCAGGGTCCTGGGATCGAGCCCTATGTCAGACTCTGTGCTGAGCATAAAGCTTGCTTCAGATTCTTTATCCCCCCCCCCCTCTGCCCCTCCCTTACTCATGCTCTAACAAATAAACGTTTAAAAAACGTGAAGCTATTATGACTTATCATAACTAAAGAGAGAGAAGAGAATAAGGCCAAATACAAAAATTCACTGATTAACTATAGCCACCTTGTTTCTGAGAATAATCCCTCATGAATCACTTTTGATTTTAATATAGTTAAAGATATATTAATCTACAAAACTGGCCCAAAGAACTGGACTGAAGAGAAATACTTTTTTGAGAAACGCTATTTTTAAAGAGAAAAACTCAAGGAATAGAACAATTGAGAAGAAAATATTAAAGGACAACCGTAATTTGGTAATCAGTCACACTTCAGAATCAGAAGACATATAGGATTTCCCTACAGAAACAAATTAGAAATGAAGAAGCTTCCAAAGTGATTAAAACACTGGCTGGATAGTCAACAGATACAAGAACACCTCAATTTCTCTCTGCTGTCTTTCCCCTTACTAAGATTCATTCAACAACAAATATTCATTACAAATATTTGTTGAATTGCTACTACACTGTTGGAAGGCATTGGGCATATGGCAATGATCAACAAAGTCCTAAACCCCAGTAATTACCTATAATTAAACAAAATTATCTTACCAACTTAAACTTCTGGCATGGGGGCGGGGAACAGAACATTTATATATATATCTGAAAAAGCTTAAATGTATATATCTGAAAAAGCTTAAAAATATCTTAAGTTATCTTAAGATGTCTACAATTGTTTTTAAAGACTGACCCTAATAAAGCAGAAATAAGTAAAAGCCATCAAAAGTCACAATATTCACTTCCAAAAGGCCATTAAACTGATTAAGACCAAGAACCTAACCTGACATCTTTCTTACTTTAAGCAACTCAAACACATGTATGAAATATTTTCTGATTTGCGAAACTATTCAAAATAGAGGACTCTAGGAGTGCCTGAGTGGCTCAGTCAGTTAAGTGTATGACTCTTGGTTTCAACCCAGGTCATGATCTCCTAGTTCTCAGGCTCTGTGCTGACAGCTGACACTGAGGAGCCTGCTTGGGATTCTCTCTTTCTGCCCCTCCCATGCTTGCTTTCTCTCTCTCTCTCTCTCTCTCTCTCTCAAAATAAATAAACTTAAAAAAAAAGGACTCTATATACTAAGCTATGTTAATGTATTTAAATATAATTTCATTATTAAAACAGTGATACAGCTTTCAGAAACAGAGAAAAAATGGTATATCTATTTCCAAGCCAAAGTTTCATTTTTGCAAATTTCTTCTGAAAAGAATAGTCTTTGGTATCATAAAAAGAATGGTTACTTTCAGCATCATTTAAACTCTAATATGATATATGCCATCTCCCTGCAAACATTAACTGGAAATATCAAGCATATTATTCTTATAGATATTAACGTTAAAAAAAAGAAAAGGAAAAAAGACTTCCTACTCAACAGAATTCAAATTCTCCAATACTACCAAACTAACTATATTCTTGCCATAGCCTGTTTAGTGATCTATACAACAACCAGATTATTTTGATTTTCAAATACAGATGTTTTCTAAGAGCACAGAAATTTAACTGTGACCTAAAAGAATCCCCATCCTTCCATCTTACCAAAGTATCAGGGCTAGCTTTACAAGATAAAGTAGTTAAATTTTAATCACATAGCCTGTGATTAATAATTTAGTATTAATAATTAAAATATATTATAAATATATATTAATATAAAAATTACTATTACTATTAAATGTTACTAAACAAGGACATAGGGCGCCTGGGTGTCTCAGCTGGTTGAATGACCGACTTCAGCTCAGGTCATGATCTCGCAATTCATAAGTTCAAGCTCTGCATTGGGCTCTGTGCTCACAGCTCAGAGCCTGGAGCCTACTTTGGATTCTGTGTTTCCCTCTCTCTCTGCCCCTCCCCTGCTTGCTCTCTACCTCTCAAAAATAAATTGTAAAAAATTTATTATTTTTTAATAATTAAAAAAATGTAAATGAGGACAAAGACAGGGCAAAAGGCTTTAGTGGGGTGCTTGGGTGGCTCAGTGGGTTAAGCATCCAACCTCAGCTCAGGTCATGATCTCACAATTTGTGAGTCTGAGCCCTGCATAGGGCTCTGTGCTGAGAGCTCAGAGCCTAGAGCCTGGAGCCTGCTTCGGATTCTGTGTCTCCCTCTTTCTCTGCCCTTCCTCTGCTAGTGCTTGATCTCTCAAAAATAAATAAAAAACAATACAAAGAAATTAAAAAAAAAAAAGGGTTCAGTAAACATTTTATGGAATCAGAATGTTAAACCTGAAAAGGACATGTCATCCACAGATGACATGAGATACACAAGCCCTTAGAAAAGATTAATAAATGGAATTGTGAGATGCTTTCAATTAAAAAAAAAAGTCACCTAAAGAAAATCAAACTTTTACTCCAGGTAAGATTGCTTCGGCTAATTTTTTTTTAAAGTTTACTTATTTTGAGAGAGAGAGAGGGAGAGGGAGAGAGAGCATGCGCATGCACCTGTGAGTGTGAGTGGGGAAGGGGCAGAGAGAGGGTGGAGAAAAGAGAATCCCAAACAGGCTCTACACTGTCAGCACAGAGCTGGACTCAGGGCTCAAACTCACGAACTGTGAGATCATACCCTGAGCCAAAGTCAAGAGTTGGACACTCAACAGACTGAGCCACCCAGGCACCCCTGTTTGGGCTAAAAATCTCTTGACTCACTGAAGGTTGTTTCATGCTAACCATTATGATCAATTTAAAATTTTTAAATGGGAAAATCAATTTAATAAATACAATTTCAGGTTAAAATAACCCAAAACATGGGGCTCAGGGGGAAGAGGGAGAAAGAATATTAGGTCCTTAGTTAAAAAAAAAAAAAAAAAAAAGGTTAAGGGTGCCTGATTGGCTCAGTTGGTTGAGTGCCCAACTTCGGCTCAGGTCATGATCTCACAGCTTGTGAATTTTTGAGCCCCGGGATAGGCTCTGTGCTGACAGCTCAGAGCCTGGAGCCTGTTTCAGATTCTGTGTCTCCCTCTCTCTCTCTCTGCTCCTCCCCTGCTTGCGCTCACTCTCTCTCATTCTCACTCTCAAAAATAAACAAACATTAAAAAAAAAAAATTAGGTAACACTTCTGTGCCCTGAGTTTTACTTCTGTTTGTATCCTGAATAACTGACACAGGATCTGGGATAGAGCAGTGTTCAATTAAAAAGCATTTGTTGACTCAAAAGAATGAACATGTTCATAGTGGGTCTAGGACTTGTTCAGGTCTATATATTTAGTCATCATGGTGCTTTCTGCTTAATGCACAAAATACTGATAATTTACTGTCTTGTAATCAAGTAATTATTTTATCAAATAGAACACACGGCCATATTATACAGGTTTCCATATCTCAAAAGATATGTAAGCTATTATAAAGAAATATTTGAATTTTGCATTACTGTTCATGAGAGGCTTGTTCAATTTGTTTTATCTACTGTCGCTCGTTAGCAGTCAGGGAGAAACAGGCATTACATGTTTAAGGAGTTACACTTAATATTCGCTAAGGCTCACTTCAAGTTTATTTCTTTAAGTACTTAATCTCTACACCCAATGTGGGGCTCACACTCATGACCCCAAGATCAAGAGTCACATGCTCTTCCGATGGAGCCCACCAGGCACCACGGCTCACTTCAATTCTTAAGCTATAAGGAGTGGAAAATATCTGAGTAGAAAATATTTCGGAGAGTTATGTGGATAGTAGCGAGTCCTATGGCACTCTAATAATCCAACAATCCAACACCCTATTGGAGTTATATTCTCTTACTATTGGTTATTTTTCCATAACTACACTGAGAATTTTTTACTATTCCAGGATCACTCAATAACCCAAAAAAGACTTTCCACCTTCATTTAAACTTCTCCTCCTTTACTTTCCACATTACCTTCTCCCCAGTTCATCTTTTTTTCCTTTCTATATTTTTCTAGGTAGTCCCCAAAAAAGCTGGGCTACAAAATCTCAGTTCTCCAATTAGAGATCATTTCTAAGCATTTGTGTCACCTTTGACAACCAGAGCCTGAGTCTCCACAGCCTCCCCTAAGGTCTCAGGATCGGTATGCAGATCAAGATATAACAAACAGAAGAAGCTTTGGAAACCATAAATCACCATGTAGGATGTTGTTGGACTCTAAACCATTTACCTCCTTAAGGCTTCAGAAAATTAAAATCATTTGTTTTCCTTTCACTTCCAAAATAAAATGAACGATGCTCTAAAATAGAAGCTGTGACAAAAATGTAATGTTTTACATACAAATTGGTGATAATGAAACAATCCTATTTACAGATGGGACAGAGTGATTATCCAGGACCAATAACCCAAGTATTACCCAAAAATCTTTCCCACATATAATTCTGTTAACAAAATGAGACTGAGTTTGAAAAGCAATGTTACACAAATATTAAATCCAAGCCAAAAGTATAAATTTAAAGAAGCATAATTTTAGCAAGAACTTCTCCAAATTAAACATATAGTTCAAATCATCTAATAAATTATTCAGCTTATGAAAAATTGAATAAACACTGTCAAAATGTTTTACTATTTATTGGCATGTGGAGGAAGACAATAGTGGCTATGTATGTGTACTGAATAGCAAGATATTAATCCATGGTATGTCCCATTTATAATAGATGAACTCTGCATGGAATATAAGAATTCAGAATGTCAAGTAGATTGAAATTACTCAAAAATCTCCCTTATTTCCTTTGGACTCTCTGCTAAGAGTCCAGAGATGTTAGGGCATCCCTAGGAAAAAAAATTTTTTTTACAGTCCTAAACTCTAAGAATCCATATAGCATTGAAAGCAATTTTGTTTCCTCTTAGTTCCTATTTATCAAATACTGGTTCACTAGTGAATGTTTATAATTTCAAGTATTTCTACCTGGTTGGACTAGTCTATTTACAAAAATAGCATCATCACTGTATGCTCTATATTGCTCATTTAAAAAGTTTCTTGGACACTCCACTTTCTTGCCTAAATAAGTAACCCAATTTCTACATAAACCAGTTTCATTTTAATCATTCAAATTAACCTAGTCAAAGAAGTTCATAAGTAATGCAGTAGGAAACAATATAAAATCAGGCTAAGAATAAGACTATAAAGAAAAAATAGGGGCACCTGGGTGGTTCAGTCAGTTGAGTGTCCAGCTTCAGCTCAGGTCAAGATCTCGCAGTTCAGGAGTTCAAGCCCTGCATCAGGCCCACTGCTGGCAGCGAGGAAACTGCTTTGGATCCCGTCTCCCCCTTTCTCTGCCCCTCCCCCACTCACGTGCACTCTCTCAAAAGAAAAAAAGACTACAAAGAAAAATAAACAGTATTATATGAATTCAGACCCCAAATCACTAATACACTTTTTAAGGTTTTTTTTTTTTTTTTTTGAGAGAGAGAACACACATGAGTGGGGAAGAGGTAGAGAGAGAGAGAGAGAGAGAGAGAGAGAGAGAGAGAGAGAGGGAGGGAGGGAGGGAGGGAGGGAGGGAGGGAGGGAGGGAGGGAGGGAGGGAATCCCAAGCAGGTTCTGTGCTGTTAGCACAGAGCCTGATGTGGGGCTCCACCTCACAACCATGAGATCATGACCTGAGCCAAAATCAAGAGTTGGATGATTAACTGAATGAGCCACCCAGGCACCCCATCTTCGAACTCTTAAGACTTAGTACAAATCTGGCATATTCTAAGGATTCAATAAATTTATGCAGAATTAAAAAAGAAAACAGAGAACATGTAAATGCACAATTATTATCATTCAAAATCATTCAAAAGTTTATAGTCTAATGAGGGCTAAGAGACACAAAAACACTATTTATATAAGAATATTAAAACTGCTACAGGAGAGAAATATGAATAATACGGGAGAAAATTAGAGTAATAAGACAGAAGTTATAAAAACCAATAAACAACCATCCCTTAAAGTGCCCTAAGAAAAAAATACCACATTCACAGCTACCTGTGAATTTTTTTGGCCAGAATAACCACTACATGTTTCAATTCTGTAATACTTGCATTTCTCACCACCATTGTATCTTTCCAGAACAGAGAAGTGAGCCACCACATAGACTTTAAGTACATTATAGTATACTGATTAAAAGCATACTTTTGGCACCATTATTCTACTACTTATTTACTACCAGGTCTTGGGTAAAGCATGGCTCAGAATGTGAATTTTCTCATCTGAAACACAGGAACAATATCTACCTCAAAGAGCATTTAAATTAGAGAATCCATATGCAAGCACTCATTGAACACTTAATAAAATGCTAGTAGCTATTATAAAGGAGTATCACTAAACCCAGTGAACAAGGGCTTGCTAGTCAGATGCATGCATGAACTAACTGTACACTGTGCTTCTTGGTTGATGTTTTATCATCCTTCATACCCACATCTTCTTCATTGCTATCACTCTAAGTCCTCATCATCTTATACCGTGACAACTTTCTAAATGGTCTTCCATTCATCTTCAGACATATCATGAACATTCTAGTACTTAAATTCCACCACAAATATCCTGGCTGGTATACTGGGAAGAAAATTAGATCATAAATCAGAGAATTGGGGCTGGGTTTCAGCACTATTACAAAGACATTTTAGAACCCTAAGCCTAAATTCCTCCATCTGTAAAATGAAAATTATCTTTAATATCTCTTTTTGCTATGAAAGTCTCTCCTCTGATCAAAAACTGCCTTTGGTTTACAAAATAAAGTTCTAGATTGGTATAGTATTAAAGCCTCGCATTCAGTGTGGGTAGTTAAGAGCATGGTTTTAGAGTGTGAAAAACCAAGGTTTGAATTCTGATACTGTTGTTTACTGGTTGCTTATTCTTGGGCAACTTACTAAGCTTCTCTAAGCCTCAGTTTCTCCTCCTGCACACTGAAAATAACAATAATTATTTCACGGACTTGTAAGAATTAACTATTTAAGTGCTTGGCACATGGTAAACACTCAATAAGTATTTGCTTTGTGCCTATTCAAACCACTTTCCTATCACTGCCTTCTACTTATGGTTTCCAAACTGCTTCTGGAGACCCAGGACTCTGCTTCAACCAAAACAACTGTGTCATCCACCCCCCCCCCTTTTTATCCTTTCAAAGTTTATTTATATAGGGGTGGGGCAGGGGGAAGGGGCAGGGACAGAGGGAAAGAGAGAATCCCAAGCAGACTCCACACTGTCAGTGAAGAGCCTGACTGGGGCTTGAGCTCACAAACCGTGAGATCAGGACCTGAGCTGAAGTCTGACCCTTAACTGAGCCACCCAGGTGACCCCTGCCTTTATATATTAAGGTTCAACATCAAAAAAATACGTGGAGAGGTTCTTCTTTAAAAGAAAAAAAAAAAAAAAAAAGTAAAAAATCCACTGCTCTGTGGGCATTCTCTACTCCAACCAGTCATGCCTACTCTTGGCCAACTGTAATCACCTTGTGTACACAAGTATTTCCTATCTTTAGTAATATCCATTCCTCCTTCCTCAAGACTTCACAGTGAAGTCTTCCCTAGTCATTCCTTCTTCTGAGGACTTACAGCATTTACTCTTTAAGATTTCCCGCATTTAACTCCGAAAATAAACAGCAAACTCTAGGAGTAAGGGTAGTGTCTTTATAATATTATATATATTCATTATATGGTTTCTTGAACAAAGTATTCAATAACGTGCAAATAATTCCATGTAATCCTTCACCAGTTCCTCTTTTAAAGTAATTTTCCTTTAAAAAAAAAAAAAAGTAATCTTCCTTGGGGTGCTGGATGGCTCAGTTGGTTAAGCTTCAGGTTTGGCTCAGGTCATGATCTTGCAGTACGCAAGTTCAAGCCCTGTGTCGGGCTCTGTGCTGACAGCTCAGAGTCTGGAGCCTGCTTTGGATTTTGTGTGTCTCCCTCTCTCTGCCCCTCTCCCACTCATGCTCTCTCTCTCAAAAATGAATTTTTTTTTTACATTAAAAAAAAGTAAAAGTAATCTTCCTTGATAATGTCCAACCTGCTTCTGTAACTGGTTCACTCTATCTTTTCATAGTTTAAAAAAAAAAAAAAAGGGACGCGAATGATAAAATAGGACTTCTGTAACTTATCTGTTCCAAATATTCATTTGAAAAACTTGCCACTTTTCTCCTGTTATTTTGCCACAAACTTAACATATATTTAATGTCTTATGACGTATCTTTTAAATGTGACAATCTCTATATTGAGACAAATAGTCTATACAGCAACTGAGCTCATGATCTCCTCTTCTCTCCCTAATCCCTCTTCCTTTTTAGTCTAGCCTTAAAACCCAGACCTCTTATTGCAGACTGCCAATTCTAATTTTATTTACTGAATGGGCTTATTTACTCTTTTGTTTATATTAATGAAATTTCATTCAGAAGGTCATAGGTTCTATAGAATCTGTATCTTACTAAATGTGATACATGAACTACTAAAAATTATGCTTGCTTTTGGCAACTGTGTAAAGATTGAGAAGATCATTTAATTAGCAGGAAAAAGAGGTAATTCAGCTACAGGCTCCTTCAGCTAGACCCACTTCAAGTATGACAATCCATACCTTTGTGATATGGGGGAGCTACATGTCTGTCCTCCCCCAACTACTCTTATTTTCAGTTATCAGCTTTTTCTGAGAAAGGCAAAGGTATACATAAAAAACCACTGATTTCAAAGTTGTGCTTATACTTGAATGGCAGAAACTCTGTAGCTGTATGCCCTTTCTAAAACTGTTTCTTCATTTATGAAATGAGTACACTAATACCTATATCATTAAGTGCAACATACAAAACATTTAGATTCTATATCAGTGTTCTGCATCTAATGTGTACTCAATGTAATTTCCTTTTCCTAAAGGAAAATAAATTTCAAAAGTAAACTAACGTAGAAAGATAGCAACTTAGATTTTACAAAGACCCTATCCATAAAATTTACCTATATCATTACAATATTAAAGGAAAATTTATGGAGGCGCCTGGCTGGCTCAGTCAGAAGAGCACATGACTCTTGATCTCAGGGTCATGAGTTCGAGCCCCACGTTGGGGGTACAGTTTACTTAAAATATAAAATAAAGGAAAACTCATTTTTCTCAATCAAAGAATGATTTTTCTTAGGAAGTTAGTGAAGTTTTAAAAGGTCAACATTCTGGGGCACCTCGGTGGCTCCATCAGTCAAGCATCTGACTCCTGGTTTTTGCTCAGATCATGATCTCACTGTTAATGGGATCAAGCCTCACATCAAGCTCCTTGCAAATTGTGCAGAGCCTGTTTGGAATTCTCTCTCTCTGCCCCCACAATAAATAAATAAACACTAAAAAAAAATAAATAAAGATCAACATTCTAATTTAACAATAAAGTCTAAATTATAACACTACATATTTCTGTTGTATTCAATCCAAGTCTAGTTTTCCTTCAGTCATAAAAGTAGTAATAACACTGTTATTACTAGGTAATATAGGCCCTACCCAACTATATTCATCATTTATTTGCTAACCGAAACTGCAAGCCAAAGGGGATGGCTGGCACATATATATAAAACCAAAGAAACACACCCTGCTCTACTCTGCTTTAATTCCGCCTACTCTTTTTCAAAATAATTTTCTGTATTTTTAAATAGCAATGTAAGTATACTGTATCAAATTTTAAAAGAATATAGTAAAAAGCCAAGCACCTGGGTGGCTCAGTCAGCTAAGCATCTGACTTCAGCTCAGGTCATGATCTCGTGGTTTGTGGGTTCGAGCCCCGTGTCAGGCTCTGTGCTGACAGCTCAGAGCCTGGAGCCTGCTTCTGCTCTGGATTCTGTGTCTCCCTCTTTCTCTGCCCCTCTCCCACTTGCACTGTCTGTCTGTCTCTCTCTCTGTCTCTCTCTCTCAAAAATAAACATTGAAAAAAAAGAGAGAATACAGTGAAAAGTAACTCAGTTTCCCTTCAGAATCTACCTTTACAAGGATTTTTTTCTGCATAGTCAAGCAAATACGAATAAATATATAGGCATATCCCAGAGTGTGCCCATTTAAAGTTTCACAGTGGAATACCTTGGTTCATGGATGGATCTTGACACAATATTTTTCAATCAAAGGTTTTACAAAGTAATATGTTTATATTTCATTCTCAAAAATCTAATTCAATATTTTTAAGAAAAAGACACATGAGAAATCTAGAAATACATTCCATATACACTAGTAGAACTTTGGAGAAGCTTCTTACATATCAACAAAAGAGACAGACACGTTCCTACACAGAAAGCAACTGTTTGTTAACAACCATATTAATTATTTTGTAATAAAAAAGAAATGTGTAAGTATTTTATATCCCAACAACTTTCTTTTAATTCACAGATAGGCAGCTGTGTTTTTGAAAATTGGTTAGGGGTTGACGTGTAACTCATTTCAAATAATGTAAATAGGTGCTCAAGTAAAGCTTTCAAACAGATCATCTGATTTGGGGAACAAAATACTGATTTTAAGCAGGAGGCATGTATCTATTGGTTTATATATGCACACACATATACACACACACATATGTATATATGTATAAATATGTATATAACACAATCTATATATATCTATGTATATAACACAAATGATAGTTTTAACATACAGCACACAGTTCTGTACCTTTTCTACTTAAGGTACCATGGAAATTGTTCTACACATACTGAATACATACTAATGTACTTCAATCATTTTAAAGCTGCATGGTTTCCCTTTATACAATTTCAGTGGTCTATTTCTTCAAATCCAAAATGGTCATTAACCATTAAACACATTTTATGTGCCACAAAAAAATTTAAAAGCTTCCAATTATAACTATAATGCCATTAAGAAGATGCATCTAATTTTATCTTTATTAAAATATGCAAAAAATGTCTTGGAATCAATACAATATGGCCAACCGTTTCCAATCTTAAATTATCGTGAAATAATATAATAATCTCAATCATAAATTAGTTTGTGCATTTCAAAGAGTAACGAAGAACAGAAAATTAGAATTGCTGGCCCCAAGGAAACATGCATTTTAATCTTAAAGTTTGTTCTCTGCAGTGGTTTACCAATTTATATTGTCATTGGCTATGATGCAAATACCTGTTTTCCCAAAATATGACCAGGCTAATTTTTTTTAACCTTTCCAAAGCAAAAGTGAAAAACTGTATTTGTGGTTATAAATGCATATTTCTAAAAATACATAGATGAATAATTAGATAAAGAATATTTCTATTATAAGAAGGACTGAAAATATTTTCATACGCTTAAAGGTCATTTGCATTATTTTTCTATAAACAGTGTTCATATCATGTCCCCTTTTCTCTTTAGGTAGTAAGTTCTTTTAGGTAATAAACACATGAAGGAAATTTTTCCTTTGTCTATAAGGAGATATTGCAAATATTTCCCCCAGTTTGTTACTTGTTTTTTCTTTTTTATTTGCAATGAAATAGTAAAATGTATCCTTTTTAAAGACTTCTGGGCTTGCAGTTAAATCTAGAAAAGATGTTCTCATTCCAACATTATTTCTTTTTTTAATTTTTTAAGTTTATTTATTTATTTTGAGAGGGGCAGAGACAGCATGAGTGGAGGAAGGGCAGCTAGAGAGGGAGAGAGGGAATCCCAAGCAGGCTCTTTGCTGCCAGCACAGAGCTCAACGTGGGGCTCGAACCCACAAAGCCATGAGATCATGACCTGAGCCGAAACCAAAAGTTGAACACTTAACCAACTGAGCCACCCAGGCACCCCTATTATTATTATTTTTAAGTAGGCTTGATGCCCAGCACAGAGCCCAACACATAGCTTGAACTCATGACCCTGAGATCAAGACGTGAGCTGAGATCAAGAATCAGACGTTTAACCGAGTGAGCCACCCAGGCGCCCCATCAACATTATTTTTAAAATAATAATTATCTCATTGCTCACCCTAGTGATCTTAAGATTTTTTTAACATTTAAATATTTTATTCACCTGGAATATATGTTGGGGTAAGAAATGACAGTGTAGGGGCGCCTGGGTGGCGCAGTCGGTTAAGCGTCCGACTTCAGCCAGGTCACGATCTCACGGTCCGTGAGTTCGAGCCCCGCATCGGG
Organism: Panthera uncia; assembly: GCF_023721935.1. Taxonomy (NCBI): domain Eukaryota; kingdom Metazoa; phylum Chordata; class Mammalia; order Carnivora; family Felidae; genus Panthera; species Panthera uncia. The sequence continues at coordinate 13,430,930 of NC_064814.1, forward strand.
CTCTGGGCTGATGGCTCGGAGCCTGGAGACTGTTTCCGATTCTGTGTCTCCCTCTCTCTCTGTCCCTCCCCCGTTCATGCTCTGTCTCTCTCTGTCCCAAAAATAAAATAAACGTTGGAAAAAAAAAAAAAAAAGAAATGACAGTGTGGATCCAACCTCTTGTTTCTGAGTTGCTATCCAGTTTTCCCAATGCCACAGTTTAGTGATTGGGACTGTTAGGTATTGTAAATTAGGCTCAGAAGTGGCAAAAACTAAAGACCTCAGAATCATTGAAAAATACACGAAAATTAGGGGTTTAGGGACCCTAAAATGCACACAGCATGAAAAACACAGATCCAGGAGTCAGTTATCTAGCACAGAGTGAGCACATATAAGAACCATATTGTAAATTCTGGGAAATAGCAACAAGACAGGGCTTCTGAATTTATGGTTTTTATGACATTTAGGTTTATTAAGACCTAAAGGTGGGTGCCTGGTTGACTCAGTCGATGGAGCTTGTGACTCTTGATCTCAGGGTTGTGAGTTTGAGCCCCACGTTGGGTAGACAGATTACTTAAAAATAAAGTCTGCTGGACGGATTAAGTGTCTGACTCGGCTCAGGTCATGACCTCACAGTTCATGGGTTCAAGCTCTGCAGCGGGCTCTGTGCTGGCAGTTCAGAGTCTGCTTGAGATTCTCTCTGTCTCCTTCTCTCTTTGCCCCTCCCCCACTGTGCTCTCTCCCCCCAAAATAAATAAACTTAAAAAAAATCATCTTTACAAAAATTAACAGGGGCGCCTGGGTGGCTCAGTTGGTTAAGTGTCCAACTTCAGCTCTGGTCTGTGAGTTTGAGCCCCGCGCCAGGCTCTGTGCTGACAGCTCAGAGCCCAGAGCCTGCTTCAGATTCTGTGTCTGCCTCTCTCTCTCTGCCTCTCCCCCACTGACGCTCTGTCTCTCAAAAATGAATAAACGTTAAAAAGTAAAAATAATAATAAACTTTAAAAAAAAAAGGAAAAAGACCTAAAGATGGATTATCTCCAATTTAGTTAAAATATCTAAATATACACAAGAGATATTAATAGCAATGAGCATTTATACAGCATTTTATAGTTTTTATAAAGTGACTTCACTTAATTTACTTCATCCCCATTAACTGTGAGAAAATGAGCAGAGATTTTAATTCCCATTTATTGGACCAAAAAAAAAAAATTCAGTGATGGTAACTTGTCCCTTTACTTAAAGTTAGTGGCAGAGCCAAACTCTTATCTGTATCTTATATTTCTATTTATTTATTTATTTATTTTTTAACGTTTATTTATTTTTTGAGACAGAGAGAGACAGAGCATGAACAGGTGAGGGGCAGAGAGAGAGGGAGACACAGAATCAAAAGCAGGCTCCAGGCTCTGAGCCATCAGCCCAGAGCCCGACGCGGGGCCCGAACCCACGGACCGCGAGATCATGACCTGAGCTGAAGTCGGACGCTTAACCGACTGAGCCACCCAGGCGCCCCTGTATCTTATATTTCTAAATGCTGCTCACACCTCCTTCACATCCTACACCAAGTACTTTTACAAAAAAACTAGACAAAAATCCCTACCTTCGAGGAACTTGGAGTGATTTGTCAATTATATATTCAGATTGATCACATACTTAATTCTAAGTATGGAAAGAATACATAAAAGTATAAAACGTAGACCCTTGCTTCAAGAAATCTTCAAAGGTCTACAGCAGTTTAAAAAAGCAAGACTTGGGATACTTGGATAGCTCAGTCAGTTAAGCGCCCAACTTTTGATTTTGGCTCAGGTCATGATCTCACGGTTAGGGAGTTCAAGCCCCACCTTGGGCTCCATGCTGACAGTGTAGAGCCTGCAAGTCTTGGGGAACAGGACAATGTCTTACCTACTTTGTCCATGGTTTGCTATGCTTATTTACAGCCTCAATAGCTCAGTAAATATTTGTTGGATGTCTGTTATTGATTGAATCTTCGAGACAGGGTGAGAGATGAAAGAGTATCAGACCCCATCCATTTTTCCCACAGGCTGAACTTTTGTTTATGATTTAAAAAAAAAAAAAAAAAAAAAAAGGGCAGCGAAACCATCAAAAAGCACCTAGACAATGTAACAAAGTTTAGGTACTCCACTTCTAGGCTACACCTACTGACTAAACATTTCACGGCAAAATAAAGATTTTGAACTACATTTCATTTCAAAGCTGCCACAGGGTACCTGGGTGGTTCAGTTGGTTACACATCCAACTCTTGATCTCGGCTGGGATCGTGATCTCACAGTTCACGGGATCAAGCCCGTGTCAGGGTCCACACTGACAGAGCAGAGCCTGCTTGGGATTCTCTCTCTTCCTCTTTCTCTGCCCCTACCCCACTTGTGCTTACTCTCTCTCTCAAAATAAAATAAAACCTAAAAAAAAAAAAAAAGAAAAGCTGCTAGAAGGTTATAAAACAATTTCAAGAACCAAATCTAATCCAACTTCCACAAAATACAACTATCATTCACTGTTGCTTTATTCCAATTTAAATACATCCTCTGCCTCTATAATAAGCAATGCTCCATAATATCTCTCATCAACAGGTCTTTGTATTGTTCCCTTCAGACACCTTATCAACATATCTTTTCCACCTTAAGTCTTTTTTTTGTTTTTAACAATTTTTTTAATGTTTTCTTAAATTTATTTTTGGGAGAGAGAGGGGCAGAGAGAAAAAGAGAGGTAGACACAGAATCCAAAGGAGGCTCCATGCTCTGAGCCGTCCGCACAGAGCCTGACGTGGCGCTCGAACCCACAAACCACGAGACCATGACCTGACCCGAAGTCGGACGCTCAACTGACTGAGCCACCCAGGCAACCCTAAGTCTTTTTTTTTTTTTTTCTAAACCACTAGCAATCACTTATCTGCCATACACAATAAAAGTCCTTTTTACAGTTCTTTTCTAACTTTTGAAATCTTTTATTTATTTTTTTTTTAATTTTTTTTTTTCAAAGTTTTTAATTTATTTTTGGGACAGAGAGAGACAGAGCATGAACGGGGGAGGGGCAGAGAGAGAGGGAGACACAGAATCTGAAGCAGGCTCCAGGCTCCGAGCCATCAGCGCAGAGCCTGACGCGGGGCTCGAACTCACGGACCGCGAGATCGTGACCTGGCTGAAGTCGGACGCTTAACTGACTGCGCCACCCAGGCGCCCCTGAAATATTTTAATACTAAGGGAGAATAAATGGTAATAATAAATAAAATTCAAGTACAAAAATAAACCCAGTTTACAAAGTACAATTTTCTATCCTGCTACAGATAATCTCATTCTAGAGTCAGCATACCCTATTCCCCAATCTATATAGTAACAAGATAGTTGCACTGTAGCCTCCAAGGACTGACATTCTTTGTAAAAACCTTGGATGGGTTGAAATCATTTATAAACGTTAAAAAAATCTAAAGAGATGAGGCTTAAATTTTAGTGGATGGTTGCATGTTAAAGATGTTAGAGCCCTAAAAGCAAGTAAAAAGGAGAACTGAAAGGATTTACAAAGCTATGAGCCCAGAAATTACATGCAGTGACTAGTCTATAAAATACTAAAAAGGCATTTTCATTTTCATCAGATCACGAGGACTTTCTTCAGTGGTTATCTATAGCAAAGGTTTGGTACAATGAAAACAATCTGTCATGAATGACCTCAACATGCCATAAATGTAGCTACATTCTAGGTCAGATCATGTGGGTATTACAGAAAGAACTATGCAAGAGAAACATGCACACTGATGAATCTAACACTAAAAAAAATAAAGAGCCATTGACAAGACAATTAAACTTGGCCTTTAATGTTGGCAACAGAATAAGGTTCCATTCTTTTCAAGAGTAAAGATACTGTACCAGCCATTCAAAACAGATGGGCCTTACACAACAATGTGGATTTAGTTAACACTACTAAACTGTTCACTTAAAAATGGTTAAGATGGTAATTTTATGTTATGTGTTTTCTATCACCATTGAAAAGAAAAAAAGGGATGGGCTTCAAATTCCCCTTATATTTTAGATGAATAAAGGACTTATGAGTTATTGAATGCTTATTATATGTCTGCAACCACGGAGATGGAGTTAAAATATGGATAAAACCTAATTCCTCTTTTCAAAGAGCTCAAAGATAAAAACAGAACCAAAATTTTAAGTATTCTTAAAATAAAATTAAATTTTTCCATCACCCTAAAACAAGTGAGTATCCAATTACTTCTCCTTTCTTAAAGCCACTCTTCCTCACTCTTCCTCTGCTAGGTGTACTTTAATACTCTGATGCTTACAAATGAAAAATTCTGGGATTCAAACAGATTTGCTAGCTCCTATGAAATGCCCCCAAATTCTACTCCCTTGTGTGCCTGAACAAAAAAAAGAATCAACAATGCTCCTGGGAATCTCTGAATAGGAGGGTAAATATAATAGAGAAAGATCAAATGCAGTCTTGAGACCATCCTCTGAGCAATCACCTGCATTCAATTCAACCCCACACTCACAACTACATAACCTACTGGGGCAAATTTTATCCTTTCAGTCCTGATTATCCGTACCCTTCTTCTGGACTCTTACAAATCCATGGGTTACACCATACAAATAAATGGCTCTTAATTATAGACAGCTCTTTGTAATCAACTGCAATGAGTTCCTGTGCCACCAGAAAACAAGTTTAAAGATAATCAAATCTTTTTCCTACCCCCCAAAATAGGTTAGTGCTTATTAATAAATACTAATTTGAAATATATTTATTAAGCATCTCCTTTGTGTCACCACTAAATAGAACTTGTAGAATTATCATTTAAAAAGCAAACGTCTTTAAAGACTAGAACATTCTGCTTAACGCCCTGACCTATCCCCTTTAACACGCACACTGGAATTGGCTAGATTCCCATTCCCATTGTGGAAATCTATTTCCAAAAATCAAAGAATCAGTCAACAGAAGCACACCTCTCCCCCAAAGATCCTCTTATATGAGACCCTCCGTGACCAGAAGTAGAAGTGCAATGATTTCCATCATTTCTGAGGCAGTGTTCACAGAACACTACCAAGAATAGTAAGTAGCTCTCGAACATGAGGGAGCTAAAAGGTAAATGAAGCTGGGTTTCCAACTAGCAAGAACTCAAAAGCAGAAATATTAGTATTTTTGTTTTTACCGGAATGATTTAAGAAAAATGAACGCAATGGAAACAAAACCATATATTTTCCAGAGCCTCAAAAGCAGAAATATTAGTATTTTGTTTTTACCCAAATGATTACTATAGTTAAAAGAAAAATGAATGCAATGGAAACTTCAAGCCATATATTTTCCAGAGCCTAATATGAACCTGAGAAATGACCTCTCTGCTCAGAGAGCCCTAGGAAACAATCCTCTGCTTTCATCTTACATTTCATATGGGTTAATTCTTCTCTCTCCTACTACATGGGTTCTGACCATAGAGGAAAAGAGCCAGGGCAATCACCAGCTTCAGGGAGAATTCAGAAGGGCAAAAATTAAATTCTGCCACTGAATGGTTCCCTTTATAATACTGAAGCCACAATACAATATTGCTAAATGACATACCCCCATCAAAAAAATTTAAAACCAATTGAGCCATACACACACAATATGTTTGACCTGAAAGTATTCATGACACAGCAGCTTACTCTTGCAACTTATGATCTTAATAGTGACTTAACATACAGTTACAGGAAAAATATAGACTATTCTAGGGGAGAAAAGGCAGGGGGGAAAGCCCAAACACTTTTTTCTTAAAAAGATAATATATTCAGGTATAAGATCAAATCAGAAACATTGTTTTCTTTCTTTCTTTCTTTTTGTACATTTAAAAAACTTACCCTGAAGAGATTTTCCCAATCCCTGGCCCAGCTTCCACCCATGTTTCTGGAGTAAGCGATGTCCAATATTATCCTGACAGACAGAACAGAGAGACAAACCAAAAATATTCCAATAATATATTCTTCCCTTCCTAGTGACATTTAAACAGGTGATGAGCAAGAGATAATTCTACATATATGCATGCAAAAAAGTGCTAATAATAGGGTAAATGTGCCCAATAAAAGGGGCATTAATGTAAAAAGAAATGCTGGCCAGTATTTTATATGGGAAGAACATAGGGGTGAGGGTCCTTTCTGATGGTGTGCTGGGCAACTTTTGTACATAACACTTTAAAAAGGAGAAAAAGGGGAAGGGGGAAAAGGGGGAAGAATACATTTATGAAATTTAAAACTAACATTAAAAAGCATAAAGTCAAGGTACTTATACAATCATATCCACCACCTAGACAGCACCACTTGAAGTTTTTTTGTTTTTTTGTTTTAAAGAAAATCTACATTGTGTTTAGTTATTTTGCTTATGTGTCAGGCTTTCATGATACAAAGTAAGTTGTAAGTGTAAGACTGCCCCACCACTAGAAATGAAAACACAATCAGAGCAAAATCCAGGCTAGACTTGATTGGTTTTTTTAATATATATGTATATATATATAAAATATAAATATTTAACTAGCATGCAGCCAATATTAAACTGAAAAAACAGTGAGGTTAGTAAAACAAGAAATTAAATTGATTAAACAGAAAAATAAAATGAGCTCAAGCACAGACTGAGTGATGCATTTCAACATGTAATCTAACAAAAATGCTAAAATGTTAGAATGAAACAGGCCTAGCAATAAGTTAACAGTAAAGAACCATTAGTGCATGTAGGGGGAAAAAACCAATATACATAATGTCTCATCCTCCTAGGAGCACACCAGAAAAGGCATTTCAATGAAAACTGTACATAAAGACACCAGAAACAACAATTAATGTCAGCTTTTAAGGGTTCAAGGTCTTAGAAGTCTCTGCATATCTTTGTCCCATTCGCTTTTTACAAACGTTGTGAAATATGAAGACAAAACTAAAATAACCATTAACTACGTCAGATAAAATGCTGCTATACTCCTCCAAAGAGAAACATTTTAAAATTATAAACACAAAGTGTTCTATATGCATTAAAATGTAATTTACAGTAGTAACCTAGTTATCACCATTTGAAAATAATCTCATTATTTCCTGAAATCAATCTATAAAGCTAAAGCCATAAATCTTATTTAAAACCAAACATCTCCTATTAAACTGCTTTTTATCTTCTAGTTCCATATTCAATGATAAAATGTTCTTTAGAATTATAGAAGAAAACAATTAATTTTACTGTTATCTTTTCTGACAATAAGTTATAAGAGGAAGGTTAAGCCTTCCAACGTTCTGTTTTGAGATGGTGGGGGGACAATTTCCTTCCACAAGTTTATGACAGCAGGCAAACTGGAAAACTCAGCTGAGCAACTGATTATTCACTGATCAGGGCAGAATAAAGATCAGGATACCTTTTTAAAAACAAAAATGAGGCAAACAATAATGGAAAATTTGTTTCTAAAAAAGAAGAGGAAGAAGAAGGAGAGGAGGAGGAGGAGGAAAATAATCTGTCCCTAAAACAAAAGATACTACTGTTTTAAACATATATAGGGGCGCCCAGGTGGCAAAGTCCGTTGAGTGACTCTTGATTTTGGCTCAGGTCATCATGATCCCAGGGTCATGGGATAGAGCCCTGAATTGGGCTCCACGCTTGGGGTTTTCTCTCCCTCTCTTCCCTCTGCCCCTCTCCCCCACTTCTGCGCGCGCTCTCTCTCTCTCTCTCAAATAAATAAATGAAACAAAAGGTCACTAGAAATTACTTTTTCCCAGGAACTGAATTAGAAAATGCTATGGTTATGTATAATCTGAGGCAGTAACTTCCTTATTACTAGACATCACAAAAACTTAAAAACAAATGATAAAGTCTTACTATAAGCAATGTTAGCAGAAAATGAAAAAGAGGACTTTATTATACTGTTATGAATATAAACTTACCTGTACATAAAATCCTTACTTTATATCATAACTCTTACATCTGAAGAACTATAGGACACGGATAGCAGAATGACTCTAAGGTTATACAGTTGACTAAATTATCATTTAATCTTTTAATAGGCTAATGTTATAACTCTACTTGGCACAAAGATTTAGGATATTAAACCATGCTGACAAAAATTGTCGCTCCCTTTTTTTATTTAAGAAAATTCAATCTTTGGCTAAGTGGAGATGAGACATTATGCTGACTGTGTTATATTATGAATGCACTAAAATAAACAGACAGATGAAGCAGTATGCTATTTCCAAAAGCAGTGCAAGTGGAGTGAAAGCATTTCCATACGAACCTGGCTTTAAAAACTGGGCTGTCAAAAGAACAGTTAAATGTAACACAAAGTAAGAAACTGTCCAATCACTAATGGTCGTTTTTTTTTTTTTTTTGTCTTGTTTTCAATTCACTGCTTGCAATTAATGTATTTATTAAAGAAGAGTGAAAGCATAAGTAAATTCACGAGTCAAGACCAGCTGAGAGATTCAAGAGCAGCGTGTTGTGACTGACAACAGTGAAAGGAAAAGCAAATGTTAAAGGGAGAGGAAGAAAAAAGAAAACTTTAGGATTATACACATTAGCACCACTTTTACAAAACCACTCAAGATAGCTGTCACCTTCTCAAACAAACAAACAAAAAAAAAAAAAGCAAGCTGATACAAAATGGTAGTGGCATTTTTCAAACTTTAGATGAAAACTGTCCTTTAATTAACTCTACTTTCCTAAGTATGGATAAGGAATGAAATGTCAGGGTCTGTATTAAAATTAATATGCCACTTTATGTCCTTATGATTATAACAAAGGCAACAGAAACAACAGACATACCTCCCAGAACCTCTTCCCCTCACCAACCTCAGAGATTAAGTGAATGACTAATAACAGAAAATCTGGACCTTTCCTATCATTCCAGACTACCTGCTTTTGTAGGAAAAAAGGCAGCTCTGTGACTCTGCAGAAAGGGCTAGTATTCAGTATGGTCCCTTTTCCTACCAAAAAAAGAAAAAAAGTTTTATAAACACTTGTCAAAAATTCAATAGGCTTAGGGATGATGGGTAACACAAGGGAAGGCACACCAAAATACCTCACAACAAAGTACAACAAAGTAGACTTGCCTATCCCTGAAATGATCAAAATATTCACTGAACAGTCACTGTGAAAGAACAAGGGAGTCACTCATAAGCCTGTGAAAATAATAATCTACTCTGTTTGGAGTTGTGATTTTGCAAATTATTCCCATGGATGTTATTTATAACAGTAAATTGGAGTAATTTAAAGCCCAAACAGGTAATCTAGACATTATGAGGGTAACAAGAACTAAATTTACCTCTGAAGTAAATTTACTATTTAACAATTACTATTTCAGTCACTATAGTCGTAACTAAAAAACCTTTGTTTTTTATTTTAAAATATAATTCAACCTCAAACTTTATATTTTAATTTCGTAGAACCAAAAGTAAGTAATTGAAAAAAACTTTTTAACACTGTCTGGTTTATAACTAATAAATGGGCATGACAATGACAGGCTGTTTATAAATTAAATGCACATGGAAGAACTGCAGGGAAATTCTACCCATCTTACCTACCTACCTACCTACCTACCTACCTACCTATTTAAGTAAACTCTACTCCCAATGTGGGGCTTGAACTCACGACCCCAAGATCAAGATTCTCATGCTCTACCAACAGAGCATGAACAAGCCAGGTGCCCCAAGACAAATACTAATTTTAAATTAATTGATAAAGCAACTAAACTTTGCCCAAAGGAAACAGACAAACAAACTAGTTTTCCACTTGATTCACAGAGTTCCCACAAGCTATTTGTTACTCTATGTTCTTAAGACCAAAATGGTGGCAGCGTGGCATTTTCTTTGGTTAGGCATGAAGTTCTTCAATTCTGGTCAAACCAGAAAGCTGAGCTGAAAACTCAAACTTTTTTATACCTAGATTACCTCAATTGGCCTTTTTTTTTTCCTATTTCTAAACTTAAATATATAATTAAAATGCTACATTTTTACCCTCTGTTCCCTTCTTTTACATGTGTAAGAAAGGAAAATATAATTTTTCAATGGGAAAATCTTTGAAAGCAAGAAATGTAAGTATTATAAACTATCAACATGCTAAAACACAATACCAGAAAAAACAAAAAACAACAACAAAAAAAGCCTCATTATTGTTTCAGCCATTCCTCAACATTTTTACTTATTAACTATCAACTAGAAATTTTCCCAAGAAGTTTTCTCTGCTCTATAAAGCGGTATTCTGTCATAGTTAACAATGATCATTTTGGCAATAGCACCACCAATCTGTACAATGGGAGCCTGCCAAAACATAGATTAAAATTTACTTTATTGTATGAGGCTGATTCCAGTTTTTATAGCAGGAAATAGAATCTTCTGTCTCCAGAGAAAACTGTATTACAATTATGTCAGTGACTGGATGAATATTAACTCCACAATGAATTTTGTTTTAGTTGACAGCCACATTCAATTTACACCATTTGCCCATTTTCAACAGTGACAAAAATGGTAGGTCTCTTGAGTGGATTGTAAGCTTTGCTGATTGTGTATTAAAGACTCTATAAGCAAAAACCAAATGCTACTAGGTGAACCCATGCAAACAACAAGTTGTAAAAATTCCCGAAACAAAAAATCTATAGCTCACTACAGATGACACAATGAAGACTAGAGAGAAAAGCCATATAGTAATGCTACACCATTCAGCTCCAAGAAGCACATTATTTATAGTGCAGTCCACATATGGTCACTGCTAAATGTCAAATCAGCAGTCTTATGGTTACAGTTTGGAACTAGTGGAGTCCACAGATCTAAACAGATATGCAACATGAACTCAATTATACATATACTTCTAAATCCCAAGAGAAGCAAAGTAAACATCAGCAACTGGAGTTTGAAAACTTACATTAATTTTTAAAAACCTCTCAGTCAACCTAACAACTATAAAGACAGGATTTTATTCAGGTAGAACAAAGACCAACTAATGGCTGATGGGTAGTTTTACTTCCAACTGCAACAGTGACAACATATTTTACTATGATGTACGTGTTTTGCCTTCTGTATAGCTGTAATCATGCCCCCATCTCACCTCTCATATTGTATGACAAAGGTCATAAAAAACCATATATCATAAATCACACCAAACAGTTCTTCGAACTATGGTGGAATTCTAAAGTGAGCTTTGGCTTTAGACTTAAGTTTTGCTTTCTAAATACTTTATCGTTAAAAAACGTAGAGGATATAATGGCTGCGACCTAAAAAAATCATCAAACAGTAACTTAAAATTCACGTTCTGTAAAGTTGTTTTTCTTTTTGTAATAAGGGAAAACATTAATACTTTCCATCTTCTCTGTAATTCAGATAATCAAGTTGTCTGGCAATTCTTTCATAATTTTCTTAGAACAGTTTTATTTTTGACCAAAAATTTCATTGAAAGATATTTGGTTGACTGAAATAAAGCAGGGGAAATAAAACTTCGCAACAAAGATTATGAAATACTTTACAAATGCTGGATTTTGAGGTGTTTTCAACACTTCCTGACTGAAACTGAAATGTGGATCATCTATCTCACCAAGTCTAGGCTTCAGAAGTTTACTAAAGCATAACGCATTATTGAATCTTTGTACTTGAGTCTTTGTATTTCATTCCCCATCTTGCCAGTTTACAACAAATTTACCCTATTACCAAAGGAAAAGACCTTAATCCTATACTCACAATAACCCTTCACACAGGCATATTTCTTGGCACAAACCTGTGCAGAGATTTCCACGGTTACCAGCTGCTGCAGATTACCTTTGTTTAAAAAAAAAAAATGACTAGACCTTTAGCTCCTGCAGTGATCTGTAGACTCCCAAAGCTGCATATTTCCAGCCACTTTTGAGTTGCATGCTGTAGCAAAACAGTCAGCACCTCTCAATAGATATTGCTGCAGAGAAAGATTTTAATTCAGCAGAGACTCTTTCTATGTGTGAAAAGCAATGCCATTTCCCCCTAAGAACAAGAGAGCTCAATATAGCCAGCCAGTGATATAATATATATTTATTTGGTGGGAATTCCTTAGATGATAGGGTTCTTCCCTTTGGAGGGGAGGGGGAGATTGATACCGCACTACCAACTTTCACGCCAATTGTTTTAGCAAAAGTTTCCTTAAAACCTTTAAAAACTTTCAATTTGTTCCCAAGTGATTCATAAGAGAAATAAAATCCTTCCTGTCTTGTGTGTTCCACTTCTACCTAAAGCAATGTAGGCTATGAAGCTCCTCCTCCTATTACCTAAACTACCACAACGCAAATAATATTTATTTATGTTTCAGGAGTAAATTTTCATTAGAGATATAATTAATATGCATCTCTGAACATACACTTATTTATTAAAAAAAATTAAATATCCAGTCTGAGCACTTATGTCATTCACTATTTTAAGTGGAGAAGATAATACGATTCAATAAATAAGGCATATTATCAATTCCACTCCTACTCTTTGAGATTCCTCAACAGTGATCACTCAGACAGTCTTCTGATAGCATTCTTTCTATGACATATGCTAGAAAAAATCCTGGACAGTGTGAGAGGAAAAATAGCATTAGTCTCACATGCCGAAGGAATGAATTTTCCAAAAACCTTAAAATACAGCCCTAAAATGCTTTAAAAATGTTAAATATTATTTACTTTAGAGCTTTTTAAAAATCTTTTGAGTATAGTAATAATGAATACTAAGCTGCAAATTTAGTTTAATTAAATTCCCTACTACTGTTGAATCAGAGTACCCATAGATTTATAGCTTATTTAAGAATATTAATCATGTACCTTGTAGATATGGTACTTGGGTCTTGCTTCTGACAACTATCTGTTCTTAAACTATGACCCAAAGAGACATTTAAATAAAGTGAAAAAATTAAATTATTTTTCAAGTACAAAATGCTAGCTTAGCCAGCCTACAGACTTCATTATAAAATTCTGCCTTGTGGTAATTCCCAAGATGACACAGAACAAGGCACAAACTTCAGTGATTTTTAACTTAGCAATGTGGGCTTGGCATTTTATCCTCAAGTCAAAATACAAGATTGGGCTTTCAGCTCAAGATCAGATGTGAATTCTCCCTCTGCAGCATTATCACATGCGTCATCAATTACTGCCATGCCTAAGTCTAGCATCATGCCAGCACATTAAGACAGAAGGTACTATATGCAGTGTTCACTGGACCAGAAGAACAGAAATAAGAAGGGGAGGTGGGGGAGAAAGAAACCCTAGAGAAGAAATTAAAAAAAGGCAGACCGTGCAATACAAACCAGATCATGGCTGCTTAGCTAATATGGGCCAACTGCTGTGGAAGAAAAATGTCGAACACCCCAAGTTGTGTAAATTTCTGTAAACATCTAAACACACACACAAACACACACACAACACCAACCTAATTAGGAACATAAATATATGTTGATCCTTTACTATGTTATAGTTTTGAAAATAAAAGCTGAAGTTAAAATGTCTGTGCTCTCTAAACTGTCTTATTTTCCTGAGGGAGGAGAAGAAGCTAGTGTTTCTTAAAGAAGAAGGGAGATGTCTTCATTGCTATTAAGATTAAGACTTCCTCTTCGATCATTTTCACTCAAGTTTACCAATAACTCACTGAGACCCTAATTAAATATGTATACTTAAGCACAAATATTAAATACTGACAATACTGACAAGTTTAGACATTTTAACAATGCACTGTGTAATTTAAAAATAAAGAGCTTTTCAAAATGAAAATGATGTTCAAAAATTAAGATTTTTTTAAAAAATTAAAAGCCAGGAAAATAAATCTCCTTGTTCTATTGACTTATATCAATATCCAAAACTAAGTCATGTAAAGGGATAGAAAGAATCAGCTTTTCACAAAAACCAGACATCTCTTAAGCTACCAAATTTATCATGTTTCATAAGTGTCTGGTAAATATATTAGTCCTTAACTATTCCTAATGGAACATTTCACACATAATTGTGCTGCCAAGGAAAGGTGTAGCTTTTAAAGGATCAAAATACATTTTACTCCTTTATTCAATTTACAAAAACACTAAACTTTAACTCGCTATCTTTAACAGAATATCAGTATGGGCCAAAATGAAATTTTCCATCTAATTCTAAGTGGTTTCTAGATCTTTCAGACTGATTTCCCAAAATATTAAATATTAGATAACATCCCAAATTCTATTTGATTACTGTAGGGCATGCAAGAAAACAGCTCTAAACTGTACTATAACTTATTAATAAGTTTAAATTCATTCACATCAAGTGTCACACGAACACTACCTAACTAACTATGACCCAAAATTAAGCACTGATCTATAGGCTTACCGATTCTATAGGCTTGTCAAGTGATGCTTGTTCAATTTCCAAATGTCCTTCTTCATACTGATCAAAGTGATTACCCTGAAAAGACAAGACTACAGTTATTTTTCAAAAGTAATAAATGCCAAAATATGAATAATCTAATCCAGCTAGGGGTTATTTTTAACTTTTCATTCTTTTTCAGTAGACAATCAAAACTGTGCCACAATTTCAGACTTTTCTAAATCTATAAAAAAAAAACAATTTATTAGAAGTCTAGGCCTAGTAATAGGAATTCTCCCTTTGATAAACATTGAAATTGCTAACTAAAATACTATCAACCATTTGGGATTATCAACTCCTTATCTGACTGATGATATCATGGAGACTCCAGAATCTTAAAAATGCCTGGGTGGCTCAGTGGGTTGAGTGTCACTCTTGGTTTTGGCTCAGGTCATGATCTCACTGTTCGTGAGTTGAGCCCCACGTCGGGCTCTGTACTGACAGTGTAGAGCTTGCTTGGGATTCTCTGTCTCTGCCCCTCCTGTGCATGCTCTCTCTCTCAAAATAAATATATAAACAAACAAAAAAAAGCCATGTTTTTTAGCTTTTCATAAACAATCTTGCACTGAAGAAGATAAATCATAATAATAGAAGAATGCAAATAAAAATCTGTTATAATACTATTCAATGGTGGTAACATTGCTTTTAAATTAAAACTGCTAAAACATTGGACTTTAAATCAAGTTGCTAACTCCCAAGTTTCAAAGAATCTAAAAACACAATCTCTTGACACAGTATTCTAAATACAGCTATTCCTCAAATGATCTGCCAAGAGAGATAAACATGTCTGTATAATGCCATATTTGACCATAAGTAAGCAGTCACTGCAACTAGAGTAAGTCAAAATAGTTCAACTGAGGATAGGAGGAGACAACTAGGAAGTTCTCTCTAATCATGGTTTTCTCTGATCTCCCTACTCTATTAGCAAATAATAGCTCATAATTTGGCTTTAAAACAGAATACCAACTTTCTGGTTCCCTTTATGTTACAAAATAGAGGGCGTGATGATTTGTAAGTCCTGAACTGACCTAAATCAAAAGAGGAAAGACTTCAGTCTAGCCTATGTTAATCCAATGTGTGGAGTGGTAGGACAACTTGAATGTTAACAAAAAGTTATTTTACTTTTTCAAGGTAAAATTTTACTTGAATAAATCTTAACCATAGAGATCCTAAACATATAATTTGCTACACTGTATCAAAACTACTAGGTTACTTATTTCCTTCATCAGACTGTAAAGTCCTTAAGAACAAGAACTAAATATTGTTTACCTCTTACAACCCTAAAACTTAACTCGGTGGCTAAACATTAGAGAACAATTAGGTGTTAAAATTGTGTGGTAGTGATGAAAAAGTTCTGGAATTAGACAGTGGTGGTGATAATGGTTGTACAACACTGTTAATATACTTAATGCCATTGAATTGTATACTTTAAAATAATTAAAATGGTAACTTGTACGTTGTATGTATCTTAGCACAATAAAAATGATAAAAATAAAATTGTGTAGTAGAGTATATCCAAAAGAAGAAAGGAGTAACAGGACAGGAATAGGTTTTCCAAAGACAAAAAGCAAATCTTAAAAATGGAGGAGCAGGCATTCCAAGAATGAGGAAACGCAGAGGTGCCAGGGTGGCTCAGTCAGTTAAGCATCTGACTTGGTTTTGGCTCAGGTCATGACCTCACAGTTTTGTGGGTTCAAGCCCCACATTGGGGCCTGCGCTAATAGCACAGAACCTCCTTGGGATTCTCTCTCTCCCCCACCTCTCTGCACCTCCCACATTGGCACTGTCTCTATCTCTGTCAAAAAATAAATAAAACTTTTTTTTAAAATGAGGAAAAGCAATCAACAAATACTAAAAATGAAAAATAGGTACAATCTCTGAAAGTCTCTCTTAATCTCCAATATTTTGTCCAACAATCTCTTTAACACTTGCCTCTTATTTTAACTTCTAAAGCAACATTTAAAAGTTTAGAAACAATCACTTAATTGTTTCTACCACTACCACTATTGGTGTTAATACCAACAATAACTGGATACTATTTTGAAAGTAAATCTTTAGAGTATTAAACTTAGGACAACCATGTTTGTTTGTTTGCTTGATTTACTTATTTTTGAGAGGGCACGAAGGGGCAGAGAGAGAAAAAGAGAGGATCCCAAGCAAGCTCTACGCTGTCATTGCAGAACCCGACACGGGGCTCAAACTCACAGCTCTGAAATCAAGACCTGAGCCAAGATCAAGAGTCAGACGCTCAAGTGACTAACCCACCCAGGTGCCCCATGCTTTACAAATTGCTAAAACTAGCCGCCTAAGTTGTCAAATCATTCTGGATCTATCACACACAAAACAGGATTAATAATATAGTTTGAGTCCAGAAAAAGACCCATATATTTATGAATAACTGATCTTCAACAAAGATGCAAAGACAATTCAATAGAGAAATAATAGCATTTTCAATAAATGGCATAGAATTCGGTATCCATATGCAAAAAAAAAAAAAAAGAAAAGAAATGAGCCTCAATCCATACTGCACACAATAAAAATTTTTAAAAAAATGTATCGCAGACCTAAATATAAAACCTAAAATTACAAGCTTTTCTAGAAGGAAATACATAGAAGAAAATCTTTGTAACCTTGGGCTAGACAAAGCTTTCTTAAGCTACACTGCCAAAAGCACAATCTATAAAAGAAAAAAAATGAAGAACTGGGCTGCAAGGTGCCTGGGTGGTTCAGTCAGTTAAGTGTCCAACTTTTGATCTCAGCTCAGGTCTTGCCCTCAAGGTTGTGAGTTCAAGCCCCCCAAGTGGGCTCCACACTGGGCACACAGCCTACACTTATTAAAACAAACAAACAAACAAACAAAAAACCTGGGCTGGGAGAAAGTATTCACAACTCTCATATCTCATAAAGGATTTGTATTTCTAAAATATACAATAAACTTTCTAAACACAGTAATAAGAAAACCCAATTTTTCAAGTGGGCAAAGATTTAACAGACTTCACCAAAGATGATACATAGATGGCAAGTAAACACTCAACATCATTACTAAGGAAATACAAACTAAAACCACAAGATAATACCACTACACATCTATTAAAATAGCTTTTTTTTTTTTAAGTTTATTTATTTATTTTGAGAGAAAGAGAGAACACAAGCTGGGGAGGGACAGAGAGGAGAGACAGAATCCCAAGCAGGCTCCGCGCCATCAGTGCAGAGCCCGACATGGGGCTCAGACTCACAAACTGTGAGATCATGACCTGAGCTGAGATCAAGAATAAGACACTTAAGCAACTGCACCATGCAGTTGCCCCTCTATTAAAACAGCTTAAAACAACAACAACAACAACAACAAAAACAAAACAACTAACAAGTGCTGCAGAAATTGCATGGAAACTCTCATAGGTTGTTGGTGGGGTGTAAAATGGTACAGACACTTCAGAAAACAGTTTGGCAGGTTCTTATAAAATTAAACACACATTGAACAAACAATCCATCAATTCCGTCCCCGGGTATTTGTCCACATAGAAGGAAAACCTGTGTTCACAGAAAATCCTGTCTTGTGAATGTATGGAAACCAATCAAATGTCCCTCAACTGAGAAATAGATTAAAATACTATGATACACCCATTCAATGAACCATTCTTCACCAATAAAAAGAAACTACTCATATAAGCAGTAACATTTCGAATGCATTACGCTAAGTGAAAGAAGCCATACTCAAAAGTCATTGTATAATTCCATTTATACGGCATTCTGGAATAGGCAAAACCAGAGAAAAGGAAACTGATCAGCGGTTGCCTGGAGCTATATACTGATTGCACTGGTGACTACACTATATTTTGTTAAAATTCGAAGAACTGTACACTAAAATGAATTACCCTGTATCTTAATCATACTTTTTTTTAATAAAAAAAGAAAAAGCCAATATTTCTACATCTCCCCCCTTAAAAATACTTTTTTAAGCATTAAGAAAGTTTAAATCCTATTGTGTAAACACACGGTGATGGTTACAGGAATCTATACATGTTTTAAAATTTATAGACCTAAACACCAAAATAGAAGTCAATATTACTGTATGGCTTATTAAATAAAAATAAACTAAAAAATATGCATAGACAGCTCTAGAATACATAAGAAGCTGACACTAGCGGTGAACTCTGAGAAAACCGGGTGCTTAAGAGACAAGAGATGAGAAGGAGGCTCTTTTGTTGTTTTAAATGTTTATTTTTGAGAGAGAGAGAGAGAGAAAGAGCACAAATAAAGAGGGGCAGAGAGAGAGGGAGACACGGAATCTGAAGCAGGCTCCAGGCTCTGAGCTGTCAGCAGAGAGCCCCATGTGTGGGGCTCAAACTCAGGAACCATGAGATCATGACCTGAGCTGAAGTCATTGAAGTCAGACACTCGACCACTGAGCCACCCAAGTGCCCCTGGGAGGCTCTGTTTTTAACTGCGTGTTTTTTCCTTTTGAATTTTATACTTAAATTCCCTAATACTCAAATACTCTAATAGAAATCATAAATATTTTGTATTTAATAGAAATCACAACCATTTTGTATTTATCTTTGAATGCTTAATCAATGCCATTCAAAATAAATTTCTGATGAATTTATTTTAAAATGTTTAACACATTTTAAAGTGGTGTTGATTCAAAAATATTAACTTTAATTTTAAATGTTTAAGCATAAACATAAAATGAAATCATGATTTCCAATTGAATATTTGAAACTTTTTTTAAAAAGCTTATACATCAGGGGCACTTGGGTGACTCAAGTCAGTTAAGCATCTGACTCTTGGTCTCAGCTCAGGTCATAATCTCACAGTTCGTGGGTTTGAGCCCCAAGTCAGGCTCTGCACTGACAGAGCCTGGGATTCTCTCTCTCTGCCCCACTCTCCCTCCCTCCCCCCAAATAAATAAATAAGCTTGAAAAAGAAAAAAAAAAAAGCTTATACATCAGACATAACAGGCTATAAGCTCAGCTCCTTTTTTTTTTTTTTTTTTTTTTTCCCATTTTTTTCATTTATTGACACCAGAGTTGCTCTTCTGCTGCTGAGGGGTTGAATATTAAAAAAAAAAAAAAAAAAAAAGACATCGACTAATCATCCACAATGTAATCCCAACTATAATACATTTCAATTTTAAAAAACTAATTAGTTTAAATAGAAAAAATTAATAATCATGAAAGACACCAAACTATGTGAACTCAGAAATTTTTAATATAATTTATTCACAAATTGGTTTCCATACAACACCCTGTGCTCATCCCAACAAGTGTCCTCCTCAATGCCCATCACCCACTCTCCCCTTGCTCCCATCTTGAGCTCAGAAATTTAAAAATGATAACCAAATGATCTTCTCAATGAAACCAACAAATATGTACATTAAAAAATACAAATACTCTGCTGGTATAACTAATTCACCGCCTAAATTAGATACTGTTTAGAAGAACTCAGGAACTCATTTTTAACAGTTTACTCCCATGGTCTTGCTAAACAGTACATTTGTACCAGCTATCTTTTGAGTACCTATTAATAAGTATCAGGAACTGTGTGCTTCACAGGCATGATCTCAATCCTCTGAATGATCCAACAAGGTAGGTATCATTATTTCCATTTTCAGATGAAGAATTCAGGGGTGTAAGTACAAAATCTACTCACTTAAATAGTAAGTAAAGAAGCCCAAATTCTAAACCCAAAGTCATTATTAACTTCAAAGTCCATGTTCTTTCTGGTATGCTACTTTGTGATTTTTTTTTTCCAGGAGGAAGAGGCAGGAGGAAGAACACTGGGAGACAGGGTTCCAGATACCACATTTTCCATAGCTTCTGCAGATAGTAATTAAATGCAGATAACATTCACTGTAGCACTTCTCTAATATATTTTTAAAAAATTAGAAGCAAATGTCCAATAGAGGAAGAGTTTAATTTAATTCTATTTTATTAACACAACAATTAGGGAGTTACAATAAAAGTTTTAAAACTATGCAGAAACAGGTTAAGTTTAAATGGAAGGAGGAACAAATCAAAAAGGCAGTTCACTAATTACAACTGTGTAAGACTATGTGGACAAGAACTGGTGGTGTTCTGAAAATGTGACAGGAACTGATAAACATCTGAAGAAGCATCTAACGAACATCTAAAGTTAATTGTTTTAATTTAAATATTTGTGATAGAAGTTGACTTTAAACAGCCTAGAAATATTCCACAACCATAACTAAATTAGTGAACTGAGATTACTTTTTCTTTTTATTTATTTATTTATTGTGTGTGTGTGTGTGTGTGTGTGTGTGTGTGACAGAGAGAGAGAGAGAGAGAGAGCGAGAGACAGCGTGAGAGAGCGTGAGAGAGAGCGAGAGAGAGAGCGAGAGAGAAAGCGAGAGAGAAAGCGAGAGAGAAAGCGAGAGAGCGAGCATGCGTGCCAGTGGGGAAAGGGCAAAGAAAGAAGGGGACAGAAGATCCCAAGCAGGCTCTATGCTCGAATTCATAAACCGTGAGATCATGACCCAAGCCGAAGTCAGACACTTAACCGACTAGGCCACCCAGGGATCCAGAACAGAGATTACTTCTTAACATTTATGAGTGCTTGATTTGCCACAATAAACAAATCAATTAGTAGCAACGTGTGAAAAGTATAAAAACTGCTTATAGGGGCACCTGGATGGCTCAGTTGGTTAAGTGTCTGACTTTGGTTCAGGTCATGATCTCAGTTCACGAGTTTGCCCCGTGTCTGGCTCTGCACTGACACCTCAGAGTCTGGAGCCTGCTTCAGATTCTGTGTCTCCCTCTCTCTCTTCCCCTATCCCCCCCCCCCTCACCGCCCCCACACGTGCTCCCTCTCTCAATCTCAAAAGTAAATTTAAAAAATAATAAAAATAATAAATATTAGGATATAAAGGGGGGCAAATATACAGAAAACAAAGGGAGAACTATTGGAAAAGATCAAAGATAATAGACATTTGGAGGAAATTGCCTTAAAGACTAAATAGCTCCTTCCTTAAAGAAAGAAGAGTTGGGGTGCCTGGGTGGCTTGGTCCATTGAGCATCCGACTCTTGATTTCATCTCAGGTCATAGTCCCACAGTTCGTGGGATCAAGCACGACTGCGCTGACAGCATGGAGTCTGCTTAGGTATCTCTCTCTGCCCCTCCCTAGCTCATGTTCACACGCTCTCTCAAATAAATTTTTAAAAAACAAATATATAATAAAAATTAGACATAGGGTCCTTCTGTGCTATAGAACATATATAAGTTCTTACAATAAACTGAAATAGTAAATTAGACCCCAAATTAATAGCAATTACAACATTAAAGTTTTACCCTTTAAAAGTTTTTAGAAATTGTCACGGCCAAGAAGAGTCTAAAGAGACATGACAACTAAATGTAATGTGGTATCCTACACAGGACCCTGGAACAGAAAAGGACATGAGGGGAGTACTAAGGATATAGGTTATGGACTTGAGTTAATAATAAGGTATCAATGAGTCCATTAGTATGGTGACAAATGTGCCACACTAATGTAAGATGTTAATAACAAGGGAAACTGGGTACATATCTATGGGAATTCTGTACTATCTTAGTGATCTTTCTTTAAGCTAAAACTGTCCTAAAAGGTTTATTTAAAACAAAGTTTTGAGAATGGTTAATACCACCCCATATACATAGACATGTGTAGGTTCTTTTAGTTTTATAAAATATCTTCAGAAACCTTATCGCAACAAACTTATTAGATAGCACAGGATTTGGCAATCAGTTGAATTTAGGGGATTAAAAAAATGTTTATTTATTTTGACAGAGAGACAGATAAAGAACATGCGAGTATGTGCACAAGTGGGGGAGAGGCTTCATCTCGTGAACCATGAAATCATGACCTGAGCCAAAATCAAGAGTCAGACGCTTAGCCATGAAGCCTACTAAAGAAATAAAAAATAAAAAAACAAAAACAAAGAAGACAGTTGTAAGCTCTACGGACTGAGCCACCCAAGCAACCCTAGGTGATTTTTTTTTTTTTTAAATCATCCCTATCTCACAAATAAGAAAACTGACACACAGATTGTCCTTAATTCTTAAAGGCTTCTGATTCTTTCGGGGTGGGGGAGGAGATGGTAGGCATAAATGTAATTTTGTTTTATTTTTATTTGAGTATAGTTGAAACACAATGTTACATTAGTTTCAGGTGTGCAACCTAGTGATATGCATCTTCTTAGTCCCATGTTTCTGCCAATGTATTATACTATACAAAACTCAAAAGATTAAAAATAAACAACCTTGACTCCATAATTCTGAAACAATATTCCATAAAGAGAACAGTTAGTCAAAACCTGCTTCCTATCACAAAAGACATGGAAAAGACTGAGGAAATGTTACAGATTAGAGGAGATGAAGAAAAACTAAATGCAATCAATTCAAATTCCTGGGTGGGATCCTGCAACAGAAAAAGAACATTAGTGGATAAAAGTGGTAAAATTCAAATAAGAACTGTGGTTTAGTTAATATTACTGTACCAATGTTAATTTTCTAGTTTTGATAATTATATTACGGTTACTGTACAACTATTGTAGTAGGGGAAGCTGGGTGAGTAGTAATCCAAAACTCTATATTTACAACTATTCCATAAATTTAAAACTTAATGCTTGGGATGCTTGGATGGCTCAGTCAGGTTAAGCATCGAACTTCAGCTCAGATCATGATCTCTGGTTTGAGAGTTCCAGCCCCATATCAGGCTCACTACCGTCAGCACAGAGCCTGCTTAGGATCCTTTGTCCCACTCTATGCCCCTCACTCACGCATGCGCTCTTTCTCCCTCTCGCTCTCAAAAATAAACATTTTTTAAAATAAATAGAACTTAATGCTCAAAATAGGGGCACCTGGGTGGCTCACTCGGTTAAGCATCCAACTTCGGCTCAGATTTTATGATCTCGCGGTTCATAAGTTCTAGCCCCACATCAGGCTCTCTGCTGTTGGCACAGAGTCCACTTTGGATTCTGTCTCCCTCTCTCTCTGCCCCTCCCCCTTGCTCTCGCTTTCTCTCAAAAATAAACATAAAAAAAAAAAACCTTGCTTAAAAAACAAAAACCTTTTAGTTATGCAATAATCTCAGCATATTAGCATTAAGAGAAAAAAAACATCAAAGTGCTGAAAGATGTGTTTACATGCTACCCTTTGGGGAAGGAGAAGAGTGGAGAATGCCTGTATGTATACGTATTATGTATGTCTAAAAGAACCCACGTGTAATTGGAAATAGTGGTTGTCTTTGAGAAAATTAAGTGGTTTAGTTTTCACTTTGAATCCATTTGTCCCTTTTAAATGTTGTACTAGAAAAGCAAAAAAAGGGGGGGGAGAGGAAGGAATATAAAATTGACTTTAACCCCCCCCCAAGGGTTTAAATATATAGTAATAATAGTAACGGTGGTGGTGATGATTATGATAACAGTAATAAATATTTTATTTCCTGCTTCTTTCCCTGTTCGTGCCCAATTTTTTTTTTCAATATATGAAGTTTATTGTCAAATTGGTTTCCATACAACACCCAGTGTTCATCCCAAAAGGTGCCCTCCTCAATACCCATCACCCACCGTCCCCTCCCTCCCACCCCCCACCCCCTCAATTTTTTTTCAAGTCATCTTGATGAACTTAAGACTTAGACTTTTTTTTTAAGTAGGCTTCACTCCAGCACGGAGCCCAACACAGAGCTTTAATTCACAACCTTGAGATTAAGACCAGAGATGAGATGAAGAGTTGATGGAGGCTTGGGGCACCTGGGTGGCTCAGTCAGTTAAGAGTATGACTCTTGATTTCGGCTCAGGTCACATATCTCATGGTTCATGAGCCCCACACCGGGCTCTGGGCTGGCAGTGCAGAGCCTGCTGGGATATTCTCTTCCTCTCTGTCTGCCCCTCCCCCAGCTTGTACTCTATCTCTTTCTCTCAAAATAAATAAATATTAAAAAAAAAAAAAGTCAAAGGCTTAATCAACTGAGCCACCCAGGCACCCCATCAGCATGCAACTCTTGTTCTCAGGGTCTTGAGTTCAAGCCCCATGTTAGGGGTAGAGTTTACGTTTAAAAAAAAAAAAGCAAAGAAAAGCAAAAGCAAAAAAGAAAAAGAAAAAGAGGGGCACCTGGGTGGCTCAGTTGGTTAACCATCCGACTTTTTAACGTTTTTTTTTTAATGTTTCTATTTATTTTTGAGAGAGAGAGAGAGGGTTCAAGCAGGGGAAGGGCAGAGAGAGAGACAGACACACACACACACACACACACACACACACACACACACACACACACAAATTCTGATGTAGGCTCCAGGCTCTAAGCTGTCAGCAGAGAGCCCAACATGTGGCTCAAACGAACCCCAAGATAATGACCTGAACTGAAGTTGGGGCTTAACCAACTGAGCCACCCAGACACCCAACTCTGACATCAGCTCAGGTCATGATCTCACAGTTTGTGAATTTGAGGCCCGCAATGGCCTCTGTGCTGACAGTGCAGAGCCTGCTTGGGATTCTCTCTCCTCCTCCCTCTCCTTCTGCCCTTCTCCCACTTGTGCTCATGCTCTCTCTCTCTCAAAAATAAACTTAAAAAAAAAAAAAAATCATTCTTTCCAAAAATAGTCAATATGGCCTTTGATTATGTGAAGGCCTCAACAGGGATTTTAAGAGAAGTATTTCTTCTGCTTTACCCTACTTTCAAAAATCTCCTTTAGACTTCTCAAACCCCATCAGAATTAAGATGATCACAAAATGTTATCAGGCAAACCAGGGCACTTTGAGAGTAAAAAGGAGTGTTGAGACTAAATATGCCAGGACAAAAGACATAAACCACAACATATCTATCCTAGTGAAAAATCACAGATCACTATGTTACAGTATTCCTAAAATTTACTTTCTTTTTTTTTTTTTTTAATGTTTGCTTTTTCAAGAGAGAGCATGAGCAGGGGAGGTGCAGAGAGAGGGGGACAAAGGATCCAAAGTGGGCTCTGTGCTGACAACAGAGAGCCTCATGTGGGGGCTCGAACTCATAAACCATGAGAGCGTGACCTGAGCCGAAGTCGGATGCTCAACCAACTGAGCCACCCAGGCGCCCCCTAAAATTTACTTTTAATGACTGCTTGAAACACTTACTCCAATGCCTAAATCAACTCTTCCTTTCTACGTATTATGTGCTTTCGTAGTTGAAATATAGTTTTTCATTTATGGTGATCAGAAATTTAAGTACAGGGGTGCCTGGCTGGCTCAGTCAGTAGAGCATGCGACTTTTGGTCTCAGGGTTGTGAGTTCAAGCCCCACGTTGAGTGTAGAGATTACTTAAAAATAAAATCTTAAATAAATAAAAGAAATTTAAGTTCAAAAGGATCGGACTAGAAGCAATTTCACTTTTTAAAAAAATTTTTAGGGGCGCCTGGGGGCTCAGTCGGTTGAGTGCTGGACTTCGGCTCAGGTCATGATCTCGCAGTTTGTGAGTTCGAGCCCCGCGCTGGGCTCTGTGCTGACAGCTCAGAGCCTGGAGCCTGCTTCAGATTCTGTGTCTCCCTCTCTCTCTGACCCTCCACCACTCATGTCCTGTCTCTCCCTGTCTCAAAAATAAACATTTAAAAAAATAAATTTAAAAAATTTTTAAAAATTTAATGTTTATTTTTCAGAGAGACAGTGCAAGAGGGATAGGTGCAGAGAAAGAGAGGGAGACACAGGCCACCCCGGCACCTCAGAAGCAATTTCACTTTAAAGAAAAAAAAGATGTTAAAATGTACACAGATGTATACATATACCCAACAGACTTTCCTTCAACTGCCTCTCTCTCAAAAAAAAAAGCTTCAGGGGCGCCTGGGTGGCTCAGTCGGTTAAGCGTCCGACTTCAGCTCAGGTCACGATCTCACGGTTCATGAGTTCGAGCCCCACGTCGGGCTCTGGGCTGATGGCTGGGAGCTTGGAGCCTACTTCTGATTCTGTGTCTCCCTCTCTCTCTGCCCCTCCCCCATTCATGCTCTGTCTCTCTCTGTCCCAAAAATAAATAAATGTTAAAAAAAAAAATTTTTTTTAAAAAAAGCTTCAACTTGTGGTAGATCTAATAATAAATGAATAGAACCTGGCTGACTTGCAGGTCATTAAAATACACAGTAGCTCTAGTTCCTTATAGGTCAAGGATTCTGCTTCCAAGCACAGGACAAATGTGGAAACTTCTCTATTACAAATTTAGCTGTGATGATCATTTAAATATAAATAGAGACAGGGACTGCCCTAAATTTATCCATATAAGTGGAAACTTGTTATTTGCTAACCAGTGCTATTTTGGAATTTATACAATCCCATAGGGAAAATTAAAACTAGAGAAGAGGAAATTATCAGGACAATTCTTTAAAAATCACAACAAACAGGGGCACCTGGGTGGCTCAGTTGGTTAAGTATCCAACTTCGGCTCAGGTCATGATCCCATGGTTCTATGGGTTCGAGCTCCATATCAGGCTCTCTGCTGTCAGCATGGAGTCTGCTTTGGATCCTCTCTCTCCCTCTCTCTCTGCCCTTCCCCCACTCATGCGTGCTCACGCTTGCTGTCTCTCTCAAAAAATAAACATTAAAAAAATTGTTTACATCACAATAAACATCACAATCTCAAATAACAAAACACAACATTTCAGACATAAGGAGGTGATATTCTCTTCCATCTGACAATGACTATTAAAATTTAACACAATTTCCAAAAAAAAAACTAATGAAAAAATATTACTCATAGTCAAAGTCACTGGATCCAAGATCTCTGATGAATCAATTATTTAACACAAGGATTATGCAAACTAAAGTTTTAAATCCTGTCTGACTTTTCCCTAAACTAGGTATGAGCCAAGTTTAAAGTAGTTTTATCTTTGGCAGTATATTCTACCACTCAATGCTAGCCCTATCTTTTAGCACCTGGCTCTGGTTATTAGGCTGCATATTATAGACATTCCTGTCTCTCTCTGCTTCAAATATCCCCAAGCAAAACTTATCTGTTGTACTGTACTTATTATTCTCTTAGAGATAATCTAATGTCACTAAGAGGAAATATTAATCATAGCCCGACCTTACAACTCAAGCAACATACTTGTTCATAATTTGGACCTTCTAATTTGAAAACACATAATGATGCTGATTTTACCTACCATGGACAAAAAATGGTGTGTTTAGCAGACAGAGCCATACAGGATAGCTTCATATTCCATCTATGAACACAACCAGTCCTCCTCTGTCACCAAATAAATAAGAGACATCATCCCCGTCCCCCTCTCTATTCATTCCAAAAAAACTAACTCTAATATTATCCTAAACAATTCAGAATAAAAATGTCTTAGGAGGAAAAACCCTATCCAAAAGGAAATGAACATTCTAGGGAATTATTGTATCATTTTATTAGTATACTTAAAGTTTATTTCCCCTTAGTCGACAGAAACATCATTGTGGTCAACTCCTCAAAACCCCCAATTCTTTAGTATTGTTTTCATAATCATACTGTCTAATGTACAATGGCTTCCAGTATGCAATTATAAAACCAAAGATCTCTGATATCAGAGACACCAGAAATCAAATCACAACCATCTGCTAGCTGTATCACCTGGACATTACTAAACCTCTGTCCAGGCCTAGGCTGGTTTCCTCAGCTGTAAAATCCACATTATTACACTATAGCATTACTACATAGATTGTGAGGTTTAAAGAGGAACAAAATTATAATTATTTTAAAGCACTCTTGAGACCAGTCAATACCCAGAGAAAAATTCATTTATTAAACTTAATTCTACATAAATTGGTAGGAAAGCTAATTGGCTAGCAATCTCAGCAAACAACTAAGAACTTGAAAACATATTACACTGGGTCAAGGGTATGAGCATATCACATACTAGTCTAAAAATACATGCACACCTGTTTGACATATCAAATTTTCTGGATAATTCAACTAGAACGAGAAAGAAATGGTTTCCAAAAAAAAAAAAAGCACAACACAGAAAAATTACCAACTTAAAAAAAAAAAAACCCATAGGGGTTTTTCAGAAATGCATGAAAATACAACAAACAATTCTTGAGGCATTCAAAAAGATAGGGAGACAATAGTTAAACAATTCATCTGGGACCCACAGTAACATATATTATTTCTTTTACCACTGGCTGGTATGATAGCTCTTTTCAGAAGTTTGAAAGAATTTCTGCCCTAGTCCACAGAAAAACAAGTATATGTACGATGTGTCACAGAAAAGGAAACTCACAATTAAAAGATGATTGGTGTGGTTATATACAATATGTAATAAAGTGAAACTATAAATGGCCATAATACAGCCTCCATACCTGAAATATCCCTCAACTGGCTCTATAAGATATCACAGAAAATAACAGTCCAACCTAGATAATCCACAGCACAGCAGGAAGCTGAGTCCCCAAGTCTACATTCTTCTCAGACTAAGCCTCTCCTTAACATACCTGACTTTACTTAACCATTAATTCAAATATCTGAGCAACTTTTAGGTGCCATACCCTGGCTCAATGCTAGAAAAATGAATAAAACAAAGACTTTGCATTCAAGAAATTCTTTTTTAACGTTTATTTTTGAGAGACAGAGAGAGATAGAGCATGAGTGGGGGAGGGGCCGAGAGAGAGGGAGACACAGAATCTGAAGCAGGCTCCAGGCTCTGAGCTGTCAGCACAGAACCTGACATGGGGCTCGAACTCACGGACCACGAGATCATGACCTAAGCCCAAGTCCGATGCCCAACCGACTGAGCCACCCAGGCGCCCCAAGGAATTCTAAGTCTGGTATGATAAGATAAATCATAAGAAGTATACAGCAGGAGAGATAAAAGCACAGTGATTAAAGGCTGCGACTGGTTCGAAAGCTACCTCTTCAACTTGCCAGCCATGAGATCTGGCTAAGTTTTTCACTATAAAATGGGGGTAATAGGACCTGCATTAGTGGGAGATTACATGAGATAATGGTGCACACAACAGAGGAAGCACTGTATACTGTTAGCTGCTACTATTACAAGTAAATGTAATACTGAAATATTACGAAAGTGTTGTGGGAGCACAGAAAATGGAGTAACTAACTCTGCCTAAGGAATATGTCAGAGGTGACACCAAAATTGAGTACAAAATTGAGTACAGCAGTAGGAATTCCAGGCAGGTTAGAGTATATGCAAAAACAAGAATAATAAAAGAGCCTAGCATGTCCAGATAACAACAGAAACTGTAGGATGGCAGGACAAAGAAGGGAAAAGAAGATATACACCTGGGGCACCTGGGTGGCTCCAGGCTCTGTACTGTCAGCACAGAGCCCGACATGGGGCTAAATCCTCAGTACCGTGAGATCATGACCTGAACTGATATCAAGAGTCGGACACTTAGCCAACCTTGTCACCCAGATGCCCCAAGTGTCCAACTCTTGATTTTGGCTCAGGTCACAATCTCAAGGTTTCTAAATTCAAGCCCCACATCTGGCTCTACACTATTTGGGATTCTCTCTCTCCCTCTCTCTCAAAATAAACAAAAACTTTTTTTAAATGTTAAAATTAAAAAAAAAAAGAGTCTTAAAACATAAGTTAGTGAGTTTGAATCAGATACTTGAGAAATCAGAAACAAGAGAAAAAAACTGTAGCTTAGGAGCATTCAAGGTTCAAATTTGAGTTTTCTAACTATATGGTCTCGATTTCTCTGATCCTCAGTTCTCTCGCCTGTAAAAAGATAGAGATACCACCACCTGGTTTAAAAGGTTACTTAAGATTACATAAATATCTCTAAAATGCCTTGGCCCAGGTCCTGGAATGTAATAAGTACCCAACAAATAGCAGCTGATAGTACCACCACTAGATATCACAGCAGTCAACTTTTGATGGTGTAGTGGTCAAGGATAAGTTTATAGTACCCTAATTTGACAGTATCCAGTAAAAGTACCATTCTCTTTCCCCATCTATTCTTCTTAATCTCGTTTCTTATTCTTTATGATGCTAACACATGGTCACTCAATAAATGTTTGGGAAATGGAATTGTCTGGTAGACCTATATACACAGTGAATAGGCCAGCAAGAAGTCATAAATAACCAAATTAAATTTATAACACCAAGATGTTTCCAGAAAAAAAATATAATATTTAATGATAAACATACCAACTATTTCCTACCAGTTAACTGGTAGAAAATGCTACCTTGTATTAAAAAGAAACAATGCTGGTGCACCTGGGTGGCTCTGTCAGTTGAGCATCCAACTTTGGCTCAGGTCATGATCTCACACCTCGTGAGTTTGAGCCCCACGTCGGGCTCTGTGCCGACAGCTAGGAGCCTGGAGCCTGCTTCTGATTCTGTATCTCCCTTTCTCTCTGCCCCTACCTAACCCACTCACATTCTGTCTCAGTCTCTCTCAAAAATAAACATTAAAAAGATAGTTAAAAAAAAAACAAAACAATGCTTTGTGTACCGTAGACAATACCAACACTCGTCTCAAAAAGTGGCCAATCTATATAACACAGCAGAAAGAATACTACCAAAAGAATCAGAAGATTAAAGTTCAAAATCCAGCTCTGTATTAGGCAAAATACTTAAAATATCTGGGCCTCTGTTTCATCATCTCCAAAACAATTTCTACCTAATCTACCTGAGTTGCCAAAAGAATTACATAAGAGTGTGTATGAGGGCACTTATTAAACCATGCAGTATATAACTGCACAATATTACCATTCTAACATCCAGGTTAGATGATTTTACAAAACTCTGGTGTCTTACTTTCCTAACTTCGTTTCCTATGATCTTGTCCTCCAAACTACTTTAGCCATTTCATTCTCCCAGTCATTACCAATAATCTCAACCCTTCCATAATCTCTATTTCAAACACTGTGCTCTCCCAACCACAAAGTTCTGTCTTTCCCACTCGTTCACTCCAGTACCTCTACTCCAAAAATTCTTTTTTGTTTTGTTAAAGTGTAATTAATATATGTTATATTCGTTTCAGGTGTACAAGGATTCAACAAGTCTATACATTACTCAGTGCTCATCAGGGTAAGTATATTCTTAATGCTTTTTATATTTTCCCCATCCTCCACCCACTTCCCATCTCTCCAACAATTTTTAAATCCCATCAGTTTATAATCCATTGATCCAACTTTTCCCTCCACCCCAAAAGTCCTTACTTATCCCCCTACTAAGCTTAAAATCACAGTCATTATAACCCCTCTCTTGCCCCCCCCCACATTAACTCTGGTTAATGGAGACTGGTTATCACAGCTTTAACTGTATGTATAGCACATCTAACACCATTGTAACTGAATTAATCTTCAAATAAGAAAAACTGTTTCGATGTCTATCCCCCATTTAAACATCTTAAATAGGTAGAATATTCCAGCATAGAACATTAAAATAAAACTTGCTGTTGTAGCCTTAGCTTTTACTTTTTTCCCCTATGCTCAATAGTTTAATCATTGTGAAAACAGAAACAAAAACAAACCCCCCCCACACACACACACCAATTCTGCTTATTCCACTTCCAAACTTTTGCCCTGGCTGTTTTCTCCAACTGAATCCCTCCCATTCTTTTCGTTGCAAAGATGCAATCCTATCTTTCAAGATATAGCTTAAATGCTAATTTCTTCATAAAGGCATGCCCAACTATCCCACTTTAAGGGTTCTGTCATTTACTTTGAGTTTTGTATTTATTTAGTATACTATTCATCTGATAATCATGCTGGTCTTATGAGTAGTAAATATTATTTTCTTTATTATCTCTCAATCTGGAACAAAAGTTCCTTGAAAACCACCACTTATTAACAAAGCTTCTTCCACAAATATACACATACTCTTTAGCACAGCCACTATTCAAATATTATTTTATTAACAACCTTCTTAAAAATAAGTATATACTAGAAAATATTCTGAAGGTAAACATACCCCTCGGTATCTCTTGTGTAGATGATACCCTAAAGTAGTTACTAAACCAATTAAATTTTCAACCACTCTTGCTCCTTTTAAGATATCTCATAATTTTACTTCTAGGTTTACTCATAACAAGGGAAATTACCGACACTACAGCATATAATCCACAAGCATAAGCTTTAAATTTTTTTTTTTTAATTTTTTTTTTTCAACATTTTTTATTTTTTATTTTTGGGACAGAGAGAGACAGAGCATGAACGGGGGAGGGGCAGAGAGAGAGGGAGACACAGAATCGGAAACAGGCTCCAGGCTCCGAGCCATCAGCCCAGAGCCTGACGCGGGGCTCGAACTCACGGACCGCGAGATCGTGACCTGGCTGAAGTCGGACGCTTAACCGACTGCGCCACCCAGGCGCCCCTAATGTTTATTTTTGAGAGAGAGAGAGGGAGACACAGAATCCGAAGCAGGCTCCAGGCTCTGAGCTGTCAGCACAGAGACTGATATGGGGCTCGAACCCACGAACCGTGAGATCATGACCTGAACCGAAGTCAGTCACTTAACCGACTGAGCCATCCAGTTGTCCCCGTAAGCATCAACTTTAGCTTCTTGTATAGTCCAGATCTAAAACATCAAATTAATTTCTTGATTTTTGATCAGTACTACCTACAAAATGGGTGAAAAAGTAAGCCTCTCCTCCCTAATCAACACTGGAAAAAGGTTACCCAAAACAAAACACAGGAGTACTGATTTCTCCAATGATCATTATTTAAAATAGCAGTCACAAGGGGCGCCTGGGTGGCTCAGTCAGTTAATCGTCCGACTTCCGCCCAGGTCATGATCTTGCTGTTCCAGAGTTGAAGTGCCTTCAGGCTCTGTGCTGACAGTTCAGAGTCTAGAACCTGCTTCAGATTCTGTGTGTGTGTGTGTGTGTGTGTGTGTGTGTGTGTGTGTCTGCCCACCCCTCATGCTGTCTCTCTCTCAAGAGTACATAAACATTAAAAAAAATAAAATAGTCACAAAACATGATCAATGATGTTTTCTATTACAACTTTAAATCTGAAGAGCTATTTTGTATTTCAATTCCATAAAACAGACAGAAAATTCAAATTCCTCTTTGAAATCAATGTAATTGTCAGAGAAGGATGATAAATAATTGGAATTTCATGAGATGAGACCAAATTATTTTTTTTTTATTTTTTTTAACGTTTATTTATTTTTGAGACAGAGAGAGACAGAGCATGAGTGAGGGAGGGGCAGAGAGAGAGGGAGACACAGAATCCGAAGCAGGCTCCAGGCCCTGAGCTGTCAGCACAGAGCCCGACGCAGGACTCAAACTCACAGACTGTGAGATCATGACATGAGCCAAAGTGGGACTCTCAACCAACTGAGCCACCCACGCACCCTGAGATGAGACCAAATTAATATTACGAAGACACACAACTCAAGATATGTCTTACCTCCTATGTCTTACCTCAACACTGTTGGTAAAAATAAAAATTAAGCAGGGATGCCTGGATGGCTGCTTAATTTCGGCTAAAGTCATGATCTCCTGGCTAATGAGATCCAGCCCTGCATCAGCCCTGCACTGACTGTCGAGCCTGCTTGAGATTCTCTTCCTCTCTCTCTCTACCTCTTTCTCTCAAAATAAATATTTAAAAAAATTAAGGCAAATAACTGAAAACTACTATTTTGGCCCTAGTTTTAAATTACTATCTATGGCACTTACTAAAATGTTAGGTGCTAGGGGCACCTGGGTGGCTCAGTCAGTTAAGTGTCAAGACTCTTAACTGGCTCAAGTCATGATCTCACAGTTCATGAGTTCAAGCCCCGCATGAGGCTCTGTGGTGACTGCTTGGGGTTCTTCTTCTTCCCCTCTCCCTGCCTCTCCCTGGATCAAGCTCTTGTGCTCTCTCAAAATACATAACTAAAAAAATGTTTTTAATAAAAAAATAAATAAAATAATACATGCTATAACCTATGTACAATGCCAAAGCAACTTTAGCTGCTTTTCCTTCCATAAATTCCTATATTAAGTATAAGATACCAAATGCATCTGTTAAATCCCAAAGAAATCATTTAGTATAAGCATGACAATACATTCTTTCAGCTGGATATATTTAAACTTTTGCATTGACTAATACAATGCATTAAGCACATTCGGTTAGACTTCTACAGTTAAACAGACAATTCACTTTTTATAACTGGAAAATCATTACAACATCTTCTGGTATTTGCTGGAATATCAAATCAATGACTTCTTTCAGTATTTGTGGTGCTCATTTGTAATTCCTCTGGTAATTAAACATGAGTCAGCTTTCGCTTAATGCTAAATGGCAATGCTAATATGAAAAAGAGATATAATGCCAGACACACAAGCAAAAGTACCAAGCAGTTTTCAGGGAAGGAATTTTAATAGAATTCAAGAACAGGATGTCAACCTCAAGTTGGAACCCATTTTCACTAATAAAATATTAGAAATTTATCAAGTCATAAGAAAAAAGATGAAATCTCTACATGGGTTTCAAATACATAATTCAAGATCTCATGAACTTCTATTCCTTTTCTTTTTTTAACCAGACTCCACGCTCAACGTGGGGCTTGAAGTCACCACCGAGATCAAGAGTTGCATGCTCCACCAAATGAGTCAGCCAGGTGCCCCAGAAAATGGAAATCTTGCCAGGAAAACACTGTCCTTTTTTTCATTTTATCATGTACCCAAACAGATGGAAAGGACATAGAAATGTGTCTCAGCTACAAAGCAGCAGAATCAGGATAATTAATGATTTAGATCTTTAAAAATTTTTAAGTCACAGTTTTTAGTTCTGGTTATGTAATTCATAGTACTTTTTAAAGTTTATTTTGGGAGAGAGTGAGCGTGCACACACGAGCAGGGGAGGAGCAGAGAGAGAATTCCAAACAGGCTCTGCACCGTCAGTGGGCTGGAACCTAGGAACCTTGAGATCACGACCTGAGCTGAAATCAAGAGTCAGATGCTTATCTGACTGAGCCACCAAGCACCCTGGTTATATAATTTATCATAAAGACTTGATAAAACATGATAAAAGAATCCCTCTGTAGTACGCTAATGAGAACTGTGTGATATGTATAGGATAAAAGAACACAACACACCTGTTTTTCTATGTTCATGGTACTAGAACAGCCCTGTGAATCATCAGCCTGATACTATATTCCTCTAGATCTGTTTCTTCGTCTCCCATGCCTACTTTTAAAACAAATAAGCATACCATCACACAAAACCCTGTGATCACAATTCTTGTCAAACCCATTCTCCCTTCAATGAAACTCATAAATGTCTTTCTCTGTGATTTTTTTTTCCTTAAAATATCCCTTTTCAAATACCTTTTATCTTGAATATATACCCTGTATCCTTCAAATCACCACCAGAGAGCTTTCCCTTAAGCTGACCTGACATGGTAATTCTTGATCCCCTGAGAATATACTAACCAATAATTTTGCATTTGCTAATAACCATGCCAATTTATCATCAGTATTCTGAAACTGGTACAGCCTTGGTTCCAATCCTTTCCACCTATCATAATATGTTGAGAAAGGGAACAGTAATAATTTTGCATAAGTTTCAGTATCCCAAGCAAAGCAGACATTCATTCTCATAGCTAGTGGCATCTCTTCCAGATGATGGGAGACCTAGAAAACAGAGATTAGAACACTTGCCCATGTCTCTGTCATATCTGCATTAGAATGCAAACTTTTTTACAAGACACCACCACAGAAAATATACTTACATGCTTCTGTGCCCTAAGTACTTTAAAACTTTAACCTCCTCACTTAATGGTCAACTTCAGAATTAAGTGAAGGCCACATCCTGGTATCATGTGAAACACCTAGAAGAATCCTACAAACATGCTACATAAAAGTAATACATGATTTATTGCTATTTACCACTATGATTACTTACATAGATTATAGAAAATCCTTGGGTAATTTTATTTCTACTATGAACTTTAAGATATTTCTCTCATTCTTTTATTACTCAACTATCTATTATCATAGCTCCTTTTCACTAGAAACCTAATACAGGGGCGCCTGGGTGGCGCAGTCGGTTAAGCGTCCGACTTCAGCCAGGTCACGATCTCGCGGTCCGTGAGTTCGAGCCCCGCGTCAGGCTCTGGGCTGATGGCTCGGAGCCTGGAGCCTGTTTCCGATGATTCTGTGTCTCCCTCTCTCTCTGCCCCTCGCCCGTTCATGCTCTGTCTCTCTCTGTCCCAAAAATAAATAAAAAAAGTAAAAAAAAAAATTTAAAAAAAAAAAAAAAAAAAGAAACCTAATACAGAGGGACACCTGGGTGGTGCAGTCGGTTAAGTGTCCAACTTCGGCTCAGGTCATGATCTCGCAGTGAGTTCGAGCCCCGTGTCGGGCTCTGTGCTGACAGCTCAGAGCCTGGAGCCTGCTTCAGATATATTCTCTCTCTCTCTCTCTCTCTCTCTCTCTCTCTGCCCCACCCTTGCTCATGCTCTGTCTCTGTCTCTCAATAATAAACATTAAATGATTTAAAAAAAAAAAAAGAAATCTAACGCAGAATATATTTAGAACAAAAAGTAACAAGAGGCTACTTTAAATCACCAGTCCTCTGCAAGAACACAAACTAAAGAACGTATTTCCTCATAGCATTCAGCAGTGTCACCATTAATAGCTGCACAACCACTAAATGTTGAGCAGATCTTAACACCTTATGGTTGCACATCACTGTACAAACAAAACTTTCTTTAGAGAACCTGTAATTCAAAGTACTGAATACATCTATATCTTAAATTATACTATATATTTTCAATTAGTTTGTGTTAACATTTCAAACTGTGAACAAATATGCCTTAAACTGGTAAGTGTAGGCAGAAGTCATGTCTCATTCAGAAATTGAGGTCAGATTCTTAAAGCAGTAGTCAAAACTTAACATTAAAAGAAATAAATACATCAGCCTAAATCACAAAGATTTCCAAAGATTAAAAAATATCACTTAAAAAAACTACACAAAAGAATGCCTAAACTAAGTTAATATATCCTCTAGGAGAGTATAACTCATCACTGTCAGAAGTCTCCTTAGAAGTCCTTGAGAGACCAAGAAACAGATCTGGACAAAAGAGAACACAGTAAAAAGTACTTGTGTAATCTCTCTAAAAGCTCACTTACTCTTTGTGACCTAGAAGTTTATCCTCCATATTTGATGACTCAATTACAGATACAGAAAATACGTAATTACCAGTAAACACAAGGATTATGAGCACAGGTTCAAGAGTCTAAGAGCCAGAGTGTGAATCTAGGCTCTGCCATTTATCCACTGTATGTGGTTGGCCAGCTATTTAATTCTCTATGCCTTAACTGCTTCATTTGAAAATGGGCGTTAATAGTACCTACCTCATAGGGTTATTGTGAAGATTATTAGCTAATAATACACATAAAGCCTGTAGAGTAATACCTGTTTATTATTAAAATGAAGTTATCGAGGGGCACCTGGGTGGCTCAGTCAGTTAAGCACCAGACTGGATTTTAGCTCAGGTCATCTCACAGTTCGTGGGTTCAAGCCTCCCCCTGCCCCCATCAGCGTAGAGCCTGCTTGGGATTCTCTCTCTCCCTCTCTCTCTACCCCTCACCTGCTTACTCATGCACACTCTCTCTGACTCTCTCAAAATAAATAAGCTTTTAAAAAACAAAAATTAATAAATAAAATGAACTTACTGAAAATGTTTAAATGTATGTCCCTGATAATGATTACCCCTTCTAGTCATAAGTGCTCCAGGTGGCATACCACAGTTAATTAAGCTCCTCACCGTATTATACAAAACACCTTTAAACTTCAGGTGTTTACAAATAAGTGAACCCACTTCTGACTCAATACTCAGTTCAAGATACCACAAACTCTTCAAAATTTGCACTTGATGATAAATTGGCAAAGAGTGTAATTTTATACTTCTAAATTATCTTGCCAAATTAAAGGCAAAGAAAATGATACTCATCTAGAACTTACCAGAGAAGACAGCACAGAAAATTTTCTAGTGCTGTAAGAAGATCTGTTTAAAGCAACAGGATCTATGCACTTTGTTTGGAAACCTACTTGGGATTTGTTTTCAACTGTATTCAATGCCTTCACCTCATTTATCACTTAAAACCTTAAAAGGAGGCCACATTTAATTTTGAAGAACCCAACCCTGAAATTTGTTTCAGATATACTATATTCAGAAGCATGCTATTACACTTCCTCTCAGTAACTTTAATTGAAAGATCATATTAATGAAAATCAATTTTTATTTTTCCTTTTACCATAATATCCAGAAAATTACTACTTTAAGTATTTTTATTATGTATTTTTTTCTATTTTAGAGAAAGAAGAGAGCAGCAAAGAGGCGCAGAGGGAGAGAAAAGAATCTTAAGCAGACTCCACGCTCAGCATGGAGCCTGACGCTGGGCTTGGACCCATTACTTTGGGACCATGACCTGAGTAGAAATCAGCAGTCAGACACAACAGACTGAGCCACCCCGGTGCTACATTTAAGTATTTTTAAATGGATGCTTTTTAGAAATGTAGTACAATAATTTACAAAAGTTGTAACATCTTATAATTGTCTATACCCTATTTTACCCTTAATATTAGGACATCCGAATTTTTAAAAACCAACATTTTCCTGGCTGACCCAATACTGCGGGAGTTGGTTATTCCAACATACAAGCAGGAAACAAACTTCAAACAAACGTACTATCCTCAAAGGACTAGCAACCAGGTTTTACATAAACCCAACCAAAGCCTAAGAGAAAGAACTCTTACTTGAAAGGTAGAGGCTTTCTCATTTTTTTCAAGTGACAGCACTCAATCTGCTATCCAGTTTTCAAATTCTTCTTTCAGGGCTCTGCAAATGCTCTTTGTTTAAGCCTGCTGAACTTCTGGGGTTGACAGCCATTTTCCCTCAAAACTTAATTGTCCATATTATCTATTTTCAATTTTATTAGGTCACCTTGAAATTCTCTCCTCTGAAAAAGCACTTGAGGATTTTAGTTTAACGACATGTCTCTTTAAAAATTACCAATAAAGCCCACGCATCTTTCAGCCTACACGCGTTTTATAGTTCTCACTAAAAAACAATCTTTCTCAGGAATCAAATGGTTATACAGGAACTGCTTCAACTTCCCTGGCCCTGCATTATATTCTTAAACACCTTGAGATCCAGTCCTGTGCTGCAGCTACACAGCAGGCGCATGATTACAAGGCTTTTTAACAGCCCCCAGATCCCTTACTGCTGCAAAACTTCTCACAAGCGTTCTGTGCACTAGACTGTTAACAGTGCTGGTTTAACTGCTTTACCTGTTTATTAACCAACCCAATCATTTCGGGGCATTCAAACCCTCCAAATCGCCTTCTGAAACGTATCTAGAGTATCCCATGTTGATATTCAGAGAAAGATCTGCAGCGGGATAAAAACTTGAGTTCTGATGTTCATCCCCTGACCCAAATTGCTGTTGCCAGGATATGCGGTAGTAATGCAGTGGTTTCTTTGAGACTCCAAGGATGTACTTTACCCTAGAAATAGGCAATCTCTAGTAAATCCCTTTTAGTGGCCGAGATTTCTGCGGTAACAATGCTCAACTGGAAGGTATTTTAAACACCCGAAAGACGAGTTCTTCTAATTTGGCCTTTATTTTTCGCTCAATAATGCCTGCTATCACGAGGACATTTTTCCTTACAACACTTGCAACTAAAGAAAGAAAAAGGCAGCTTGTGGCGCTAGTTATCAAGCGCTTAGGAAGTCCATGATCATTACGCTTCTTAAAAAATCTTTCGAGGTAGGTGGGGGCCAACCTTACGTCGACCACAGTCCTACAACTTACGGTTTGCCAAACAAAACTAACGGCCTAATAACAACAACAACAACGCTCACGCCCGGAGAAATCTCAATGTTTGACCAACCAAGAAGGCGTCTGGTAACTAAAGCACCCTTTTCCACGGGAAGAAATGAAAAGACAGACAATGAAAGGGATTCACCCTCGTGAGGATGGACGAAGGACGACCCCAAGAAGAGCCGAGCGAGCAAAACCCAGGGGTTCGGAAGCGGTAGTCTCAGCAACACCCGCCCGAAGCCCTCCCAACCCACCCCTCTTTCCCCCCCGGGAGCCCGCCCGTCGCCTCCGCAGGCCGGGCGGACCCGAGGGGAGCACAGACCCCAGTGGGCGGTCGGGCTTCCGAAACCCGCCCAAGCAGGCCGAAGCCGCAAACCCGCGGCCTAAGTTGAACAGGTAAGAGAATAAGAAGTGAGAGCAGACGCGGCCTCGCCTCAAGCTGGGAGGCCCCCTGAAGAATTGGGAGGCGGGAGCAGAGCGAGCCGGTTCGTAATCCGGAGCGGAGCCTGAAGGAAAAGAGCTGGGAGCGGGGGGTGAGGAGGTCCCGGCTCGGCCAGCGCCTTCCCGGATGCTCGGCGACGCCCGTGTTTACCTGAAAGTCTCGGTCTTCGTTGAAGCGGGAGAAGCGGTCCGCCATTTTGCCGCCTTCGCTCCTCTCAGGACGAAGCTCTCGGGTTCGCTCCTTCCCTCCCGCGACACCCGCCCCCTCGCTCGCCTCCCCAGTTCCCCGCCTCCTCCCACGCCCACCCGGCGCGCGCAGGCAGGGAGGGAGGAAACGAGAAGTCGCGTCCAGAAGGGAGCCCCTCCAGCGCAGGCGCCTTTCGGCCCTGGAGGCGGAACCTTCCCTTAAGTCCCCTCCACTCCCGCGGCCCAGAGCGACCCCGGCGGCCGCGCGTGCGCGTTCGCGCCCGAGAGCAGCAAGCGCTTCCGGAGAGAAAGGTCACGAGGGCACAATGCGCTTGGGTCCGGATGTTTTCCACCTGCTCGCTTGTACGAGTGAGATCTATTTTCTTACCCTCTTGTTTCCATTTGTGTGTAGAAGCTTATCCTCAGCTTTATTCACTGAATAGCAACGTAATATCGTGGTTGAAAGCGCAGATCTGGAACCAGACTAGCTCCTTTCAAATCCTGTTTTGCTCTGAGGATTAAGCGGCTAACGAGACAGGAATGAGCCCTTCTCTCATAGGACTTAAGTTCCAGTGGAGAAAATCAGATAAATAGTAAAATATTTACATAATTTTAAATATTAACGAGTGCTATAAAAAATCAAACAAGGTACAGTGCATTTCAGAGACCTCGAAAATGACCT
The DNA here is from genome assembly GCF_023721935.1 of Panthera uncia. Classification (NCBI taxonomy): domain Eukaryota; kingdom Metazoa; phylum Chordata; class Mammalia; order Carnivora; family Felidae; genus Panthera; species Panthera uncia. The sequence goes on from NC_064814.1 coordinate 13,472,268, forward strand.
TTGACCTTTAGGAACAGCAAGGCGCCTGCAGGCTTGGAGCAAAGGGAAGGGAAAGTTAGACCTAAAGGCCCCTTAACTGTTAAGAGTTGACTTGTTTTTCTTAATGTTTATTTGTTTATATTGAGAGAAGGAGAGAAAGAAAGTGCAGGCTAGCAGGAGAGGGGCAGAGAGAGAACCCCAAGCAGGCTCTGTGCGGTTATCTTGGAGCCAGATTTGAGGCTCAATCCCATGAACTGTGAGATCATGACACTGTGAGATCATGACCTGAGCTGAAACCAAGAGTTGGATGCTCAACCAAGTGAGCCGCCCAGGTGCCCCAAGAGTTGGCATTTTTAAGAGATTAAATATTTTTTAAGGAGACCAAAGTTGATCAAAATCAACTAAAGCTCTCTGGGTTTCAGTTTCCTTTTTATAAAATAAGGAAATTAAATTTGGTAATCTCTACTGCCCATGACCGGCAATGACTTTGTGTGGGTTATGAATCAGGTTTTTCCATCCTATGGCTTTCCTGAGGACCCCACCCAGCCCTCCAGCTCCCTTAGCCAAAATACACAAAATGTAGGAGAGACATGAAAACTTCCCTGCTTTTGAAAAGAGTAGTTGACAGAAATCATAAAATGGAAAATAGCCCTTCCCGACCCTGAGAGAGTCAAGTGAAATATAAGTTTTTGGAAGAAGGATGTGTATCTTCCATTCCTTTGTTACCCTGTGCCTCACCCAACCCCAGTCCAAGCAAATTACAATTTTAAGCTGTGAAAAGAACTCTCTATCTAAGGAGAGGCAGAACACAGAATGTAAATATTGTAGAGAGACTAGAGGGTTAAAATGTTGCAGGTTGAGTCAGATACACCCCTTCTCTCTCTCCCAACCCCACTAAAATGACAATAAAAGGATGAGAAGGGCAGTAAACTCACATGGACAAGGAGGCCTGAAGAAGGAACAACAGCAGGCAAGAGATGTAAACAACAGTTTGGAAGCTGGAGGGGTTCCTGACAGGCTCAGTATGTAGAGTATGCAACTCTTGATCACGGGGTTGTAAGTTTGAGCCCCCATTGGGTGTAGAGGTTACTTAAAAATAAAATCTTTTAAAAAAGAAAAGATTAAAAAAAAAGAAAAGAAAAGATTTTGGAAGCCGGAAAGCATAGCTAAATGGAAATAGCTTTAGCAGAATAGAAGAAACAAATTTAAATGGAAATGCCTTTAGTAGAATAGAAGAAACAAATTACTGGAGTGGAGAAGCCAAGGAAACTAGTTGACTAATGCTAAGGTGTACCAGAAAGGTTCAGGAATTGGAGTCACCAGGTACCAAGATGAGAGAGTTGAAAACAGGACTGGTTACAAGGCAGTTTAGGAAACGGACTCTATAAATTCCTTTGTCCTCCGGAAAGACTGAACAAAGAGACTTTAACATATCTGGCACAGATAAGGAAAGAAGTACCATGCCAAAAGTGAGAAGAGTTGGTGGAAGCTAACATTGTGGTCAGACTTGGTGGCAAAAATGGGAGTAGGGGTGGGGTCTCCCCAACATATAAAGGTCATGTTCCAGCCCAGATATCCTGCAGAGAAGTCCATCATTCCAGAAGCCCCATCCACACAGAGCTTCCACTTAGCTCTTATGTATGAATGGATAGCCAAAGATAACCAGACATTGAAGGGAACCTGTAAGACAGAGACACCCCCACCCCAAAGCAAAACAAAAAACAGGAAGGGGAATTCAGAGGGACCAGAGATAATGGAAATAATAAAAGAAACCATCAAAAGAATGGCAATCAATAGCCACAGAAATATAATATTACCTCAGGAAATAAGGGACCACATCAGGAAGCATCAGATGCCAAAAAGAGAAAAAAGGAATATTCAGAGATTAAGAAATAACTTTTGAAAGTTAAAATGTTTTAAGCAGAAATGAAAAATTCAATAGAAGAGTTGAGAAATAATTGCAGAAATCTCCCAGAAAACAATAAAAAGACACCCTGGTCCAAGCCATCTTCACTTTCTCCCTCATCATTGCAATAGCAACTAAGCGTCTGCCTCCACCCTGACCCCCTACCGTCTTCCAAGGAGCATGGTGATAAGGTTACGAGGTCAATTAGAGCACATTAGTCCTCTGCTGAAACCTTTCAGTGGCTTTCCCTGTCATTCACCACTATCACCTCACCTCTCAGACATCATTCCTCTCTGCCCCTCCTGTCTGGGCACACTGGCTTCTTGGCTATACCTTGATCCTCCAGACCTGTTCCTGCCTCAGTCTGCCCTACTTAGGGGCTAATGTATATGTTGTTCTTTTTGCCTCATTCCTCCCAAGATAACTTATCAATGTGGCTTGTCTCCTCATCCTCTGGGCTTTATTCAAATGTTAGTTTCTCAGTAAGATCTTCCCTGATAACCCTATTTAAAGTCACGGAGCTTAGTATTCTGAACATCCTGGTCTCTTTCCCTAATTTTATTTTTCTCCATAGTAGTTACACTTTCTAATATTTAATGTAAACTCCATTAGAGCAGAGGTGTTTTTTTCCCAGTTCTATTCCCTTCTGTATCCCTAGCACCTAGAATAATGAATGACACATAATAGGCACTAAAGAAAGATTTTTTGAATAGGTGAGAAGAAAAATAGGAAAGAACAGAGAAGAAAATGTGTCAGTCCAGCATCTGAATAGCAGAATTTCCAGAAAGAATGGGGGAAAAAAGGAAGGAAGAGCATACTGAAGAAATAACATTTTCTGGTTCTAATAGCCTGAATGTCCAAGTTGAGAGGGCCCAGCACAATGGATGGAAAAATAGCTTGCTGCCTGGTACAGCGTTGTGAAATTTCAGGACACATGGGATAAAGAGAAGGTCTTACAGGTTTCCAAAGAAGAAAAATAGGTCACAAATGAAGGATTGGGAATTGGAATGATCTTGGATCTCTCCAAAACACCAGACTAAGGAGTAATTCCCTAGAAATTCTGAGAGGAGAGTTTGAACCTAGAGATCTATATCCACCCACCCACCTACCCCCAAAAAAGAAGGAAAGAAAAAAATCTTTATCCACCCAAATCATTACTCAACTGTAAAAGGGGAAAATGACATTTTTCAACCTGCAAGCTCTCAAAAAAAAAAAAATCTATTTTCCATGGACTCTTTCTCTGGAAGACACTAAGGGAAGTTCTACAGCAAAACAAAGGAGTAAAACAATAAAGAGGGAGACTTGAGGTCCAGAAATCAAATCCAGCCTGAGGAAGAAGCGAAAGGATTCCCAGGGTAACCGTGTGGAGACACCCCAGGATGACTAGTGTGCAGCAGGCCTAAAAACACACAATCCAGATGAAAATAAGAGGACACAGGAGGACAGAGGCCCCAAGAAGGGGCAAGCCAGAAAGAATATTGCTGGGATACTAGTGGATCTGAAAGGGACGTTTTCATTTCTACAAAGTGTATACAGGGGAAGTCAGTGACAAGAATATAGAAAACCATGGAAAGAAAAAAAAAAGAAAGAAGAAAGAAAGAAAGAAAGAAAGAAAGACAAAAAACTTCAAGGGAAAATATTATAAGGAAAAAGAATTTTTTAAGGTTTTATTTTTTTAAGCAATCTTCACACCAACATGAGGCTTGAACTCACAACCTCAAGATCAAGAGTCACACACTCCACCGACTGAGCCAGTCAGGCACCCCCATAAGGAAAAAATTTAAAGATAGTAATTCTACTCTGTAACATGGCTTAACTGTGAAAAATACCTACAATCACAGTAATATAAAAACTGAATATTGGGCGTCTGCTGGCTCAGTTGTTAAGCCTCTGACTTCAGCTCAGGTCATGATCTCCCAGTTCATGAGTTCAAGTTCCACATCTGATGAGCTCGAGCCCTGCTTGGGTGAGCTTGCACCCTGCTTCTGGTGAGCAGGAGCCCCACTTCAAGTGAGCTTGAGCCCCACTTTTCTCTCTCTTTCTGCCCCTTGCTCACTTGCACCCTCTCTTTCTCTAAAAAAAAACAAAAAACAAAAAACAAAACCTGAATATTGATCTAATAAAAATGTTTAACAAAAGTATATAGTGAGGGTATAGGAAAGGAAAGGGGGCTAGTTTGGGAGATATAAGTCTTCTTCCATAATGGGAACTCAATAGGTAATGTCTACATTTGAAAAAAAATCAAGAAATATTAGTATGAGCATATTATTTAGAATGAAGAAATATTGGACAGAGGCATGATTTAAAATAAGGAAGAAAGAGCTAAAAGAGTTGAAAGCAGCTGCCTCCAAATAATAATTAGTGGTGAGATGACTTTTTTCATAAAAAGTCATGCAGAATAGTTTGACTTTTTAGCCTATGGAAATAATATTACTTCAATTAAAACCACAAATTCAATTTAGTGATTGAAAAAAAGGTCCATACCAGCCAGTTCTCTATTCTTTCACTTCTTGCAGGGATAAGACAACATAGAAAAGAGTATCACATAACTCAGATTTTTTTTAATGTTTATTTATTTATTTTGAGAGAGAGAGAGGATGTGTGTGGGCAGGGGAGAGGTTAGAGAGGGAGAGAGAGAATCCCAAGCAGGCTCCATGCTGTCAGTACAGAGCGCTACTCGGGGCTCAATCCCATGAACTGTGAAATCATGACCTGAGCCGAAATTAACCGACTGAGCCACCCAGGAGCCCCTCGGGTTTTTCTATACTTGGCCAAGGAGAACAGTTGTTAGATATTTTGAAAGTTTATCCCTATTTAGCAGCCTTTGGGGTGGGGCTTACTATGCGCCGTGCTTGCAGCAAGCTAATAACTCCACATGCATTATCTCATTTGGTGCTCACAGCCACCCTATGAAGTAGGTACTATGATTAGGTTTTTTCCTATTTCCCAAGTAAGGAAACTGAGGCTTCTATGAATTTACCCAAGGTCAAACTCCTAGTAAGAGGTAGAGTCTGGATTCAAATTGGGTCTGCCTGGGTCAAGAGCCCCACCTCTAAACCTCTACTCCCAGATGCCAAACTAGACATTTGTCCAGTGGGAACCTGCATAGGGAAAGACCGGCACTGTGAAGGCTGAAGCTGATGGGAACAGGAAAAGGGTGGGGCACTGAAGGCAAAGGAGGAAGGAGCTGGAACAATCTTAGAAGGCCCTCCTTTCCTCCAGACCTCCCCAATCCCACCCTCACCCAAGGTCAGACTCCTGGTAGCCAAGCAGCAAAAGTGGGACTGATCTATGAAGCCCCAGCCTGCAAGAGTATAGGGTCAGTAAGTAATGATAGAGGGCTGTGTAGGAAAGGGAGAATACCTTTTTCTCTACCTTTTTAGGTTCTCCACTGGAACTCCTGTAACCAAAGACAGACTAATAAGAGAAAAGCATACAGATTTATTTAGTATAAGTTTTAAGTGACACGGGAGCCTTCATAAGGAAATGAGGACCCAACTGTAGAAAGATAGGATAGAACAATACAGTAAACTGGGAGAAATGTAGCAAGGCCTGTTCATTCAGATTCCTCCCTGTATCCCTCAGACTTCAGAGATAAGGGTGCTTCTTCTCTCCAGATATAGTGAGAGCACTTCTCACATGACAGTTTTCTGACATGCTTCAGGGAGTTAGAAAGCCCTTTCTGCATCTATGATTCCTTAAATTCCTTCAGCTTGAAACATTCAACATGTCACAGTGCCATATTTGGGGGTAGCATGTCCTGAACTCCATCAGCTGGAACCCGCACATTTTGGAAGGCACAAAGGGTAGCTATTTTATTTATTTATCTGTTTGTTTTTGCATGGTTGGGGGAGGTGCCTTGCTTATCTGTGAAATCAGATTTCTGTTCCTTTCTCATTATGAAGACAGGCATTTGGGATGGTGAAACCAAGAGCTGCCTCTCTTTGGGCCCTGTGGACCCAGCTGTGTCTCCCAAGGAGTCCTGGGTACAATGTGAGGGAGAGCAGACCCCTGCTGGCTACACGAGGGACTGTCCCCGGGCTCTTCCAATGGCTCCTTCCCACTGCTCTTTCAGGGAAAGGTAAGAGTAACTCCTACTTTCTTCTCGAACCTTCTCTGATAATCCCAACAATACTGTAACATAGCTGTCACTGCTAACACAACCATTTTGTGGGAGACGACACGGAGGCTAAGGCAGGTAGTGTCACATGGCCAAGGTCATACATGTAGTAGGTGAAGAGCTAGAACCAGAATGCTGTGTCCTTCCCATTTCACCACTGCCTCTCTTAAACTCGTAACAGCAGCACTTATACACATTTTAGTGTTTACATGCAATGTATGGGTGTTATTTCCTTTAATCTCAATTCAAATAGCTGATAGCAGAATTGTCCTCATCGGGCAGATGAAGAGGAAAGGTTCAGAGACATCAAGTAATTTGTTCTTGGTCACATAAATAAAAAGATTCAAAAGTGATATGTTCATCCCTGCTCAACCACAGAAAAGACAGGAACTGAAGTGTGTAAATTGGGATAGAATTTAAGACAGTGGGAAGGGGCACCTGGGTGGCTTAGTCGGTTAAGCATCCCACTTGAGCTCAGGTCATGAACTGATGGTTCGTGAATTCAAGCCCAGCTGCAGGCTCCATGCTGACAGCTCAGAGCCTGGAGCCTCTTCAGATTCTGTGTCTCCCTCTCTCTCTGCCCCTCCCTTGCTTGTGCTCTTTCTCTCTCTGTCTCAAAAAGTAAACATTAAAAAAAAAAAAAAAAAAAAAAGACAGGGGGAAGGATGCCTGAAGGAATTCAAATGCGACTCAAAAAAAAAAAAAAAAAATAGGGGCACCTGGCTGGCTCAGTCAGTGAAGCATGCGACTCTTGGTCTTGGGATTGTGAGTTTGAGCCCCACGGTGGGAGTAAAGTTTACTTAATGAACATTTTTTTTTAATCTTTAAAAAAAATAATAAAAAACAAAAGCAAAAACGCTGATGGCTGTAGGATGCCCCTGTGGTAGATGGCCAGTATGCTTCACCAGCTTCCTGGAGTGCATTTTTCAGCATAGTCATTTGTTTTATTCACCGAACATTTATCATGTGCCTCGTCTTGAAGCAGCCCTGCTCTGGGTGTTGGAGATACAGAAGTGACATGGTGGGAAAAGTCCTTCATTGAGTTTCTTTTTTTTGGTGGGGGGGGGGGCGCGGAGGGAAGCAGGGAGACACAGAAAATATACAAGTAAACAAATGAGATCATTTCAGAAAGGGCCACGTGCAGAGAAGATCATAATACCCAGTGATGTGATATGATTGAGAGGAACTGGGTGAGGTTACTTTAAATTCAGCGGACAATTCTGAAGAGGTGACATTTGAGCTGAGAGCTGGGTATTATAAACTGGGGCAGACAGTTCCAGGCAGAGGCAGGGCCTGTAGCACAAAGCTCTGTACTCGGAAAGGCTCCACCCTCGGGTTGATGCTCCATTCTTGGTGTAACTGTTACATCTTGAAATTCTTAATAACTTTTGAGCAAGTGCTCTGCATTTTCACTTTCCACTGGGCCCTGCATGTTCTGTAGCCAGTCCAGGTCAGAGGGACCACAAGGGGTAGGGAAAAGGATTTAGAAGTGAAGTGGAAAGAGAGGCAGGAACCACTCACCAAGGAGGGCCGTGAAGTCACAGCGAGGAGCTGGACTCTGCACAGAGGGAAAGCTTTGATAGATTTGAAGAAGAGGAGCAACGTGACCCTGTTTACATTTCCAAGAGATCCCTCAGGGGTGCCTGGCTGGCTCAGTTGGTAGGGCATGTGACTCATTTGACTCTGATCTCAGGGGTCATGAGTTCAAGCCCCACACTGGATATAGAGCTTACTTGAAAAGGGAGAGGGTGGCGGGGCGAGGTGGGGGGGGCACCTGGGTGAATCAGTCAGTTAAGCGTCCAGCTCTTGAGTTTGGCTCAGATCATGATCTCACAGTTGGTGAGTTTGAGCCCCAAATCAGGCTCCGCGCTGATGGTGCGGAACCTGCTTAGGATACTCTCTCTCTCCTTCTCTCTCTGCCCCTCCCCCACTCATTCGAGCATGCATGAGAGTGTGCTCTCTCTCTCTCTCTCAAAATAAATAAATAAACTTTTAAAAAGAGAGAGTGATGGGATGCCTGGGTGAATCAGTCAGTTAAGCGTCTTATTCTTGACTTCAGCTCAGGTCATGATCTCATGGTCCTGAGTTTGAGCCCTGGGTCAGGTTCCACGCTGTGTCAGTGCAAAGACTGTTTGGGATTTTCTCTCTCT
>NC_064814.1:13480822-13626821 GCF_023721935.1 Panthera uncia
TTGGGGCGCCTGGGTGGCGCAGTCAGTTGAGCGTCCGACTTCAGCCAGGTCACCATCTCACGGTCCGTGAGTTCGAGCCCCGCGTCAGGCTCTGGGCTGATGGCTCAGAGCCTGGAGCCTGTTTCCGATTCTGTGTCTCCCTCTCTCTCTGTCCCTCCCCCGTTCATGCTCTGTCTCTCTCTGTCCCAAAAATAAATAAAAACGTTGAAAAAAAAATTAAAAAAAAAAAAAAAGATTGTCTCTCTCTCCCTTTGCTCCTTCCCTTGCTTGCGTGCTCTTTCTCTCCCTAAAATAAAATAAAATAAAATAAAATAAAATAAAATAAAATAAAATACAAATGACTTCAAGATTCCTGGTGTAACTAGGTGGAATGTGGAATCATTTGCTGAGATTGGGAAGGTTGTGTGGGTGGTGGAAAAATTTGGGAGGGTATCAATAGTTTCACTTTACTTTTTTTTTTTTTTAAGACTTTATTTTTAAGTAATCTCTACACCCATGTGGGGCTCAAACCCACAACCTCAAGATCAAGAGTCACACACTCCACCAACTAAGCAGGTCAAGAGTGCACTTTAGACCTGCTAAGTCTGAGATGTCTCTGAGAATTTAAATGGAAATGAAATCAATTGTCTATGCAGATCTTGACTTGAGAGGAGATTCTCAAAATGGGGTCAGAATAACACGGGAGTGCTTGTTAAAAATGCAGATTACAGTGCCCCACCCAAGTTCTGCCAAATCAAAATACCACACCCACCTGCCAAAACATGATTCTGATGCTCATGAATATTTGAGGCCAACTGTTCTAAGAATTTCTTCAAGGAAAGGGGCCAAGGCATCCTCTTTCCTTCTGCAGATTCTTCAGGCTGAGTGACGAAACAATCACTTAGTGAGACTTCTTGAATATTTAACCTGGGGATTACCATGCTAGGACATTTAGTAAGAATGATCTGTGACCCCCAGGACCAACCAGACGTTGAAGGAGACAGTTAGTAGATGTAATTGTCAATGTCCACCAGTCAGGTTATAGGGATAGGAAGGAGCCTGTAAGGGGCACAGTGTGGGTTCAGGGTGCAACTCTGAAGAGGCCAACTCTCCTTTACAGGGGATGATGTGAAAGAACATGGAAGATCTGAACTAGATTTTTTCCTCTTTTTTCTCTTTATTTTTGCTTATTTTTTCCACGTATCAGCATAAACAATTTTTTAATGCACACAAGTTTGGTGTGGTTTTATTTTTTTAAGTTTACTTATTTATTTTGAGAGATAGACACAGAGAGAGCCTGCATGCCCCGGAGCAGGAAAGAGGCAGAGAGAGAGGGAAAGAGAATCCCAAGCAGGCTCTGAGCTGTCAGCACGGAGCCCCATGCAGGCCTCGAACGCACAAAACCCCGAGATCATGACCCGACCGAAACCAAGAGTCGGAGGCTTAACTGACTGAGCCACCCGGGGTCCCTTAAAGCAATTTTTAAAAATTGTGTTTTATTTCCTTTTTTTATCTTAACATTTTTTTATTAAGGGCTATGAAAATATCCAGAAAGATAAATGAATGTGATGCAATGATATATGTCCTAATATGAAAAACTTTCAGTACATTGTTTTCCTTCACAGTGGCCTTCAAATCACAGGAGGCAGTGGTTCCCTGCCATTTCTTCTATTACACGCTGCAGAATTTCTGAATCAGTATCCCGCCCTCAGTCTTCTCATTTATAAATCAAATTCATTTTCAATCCATTGTTTAGAGGGAGTGTATGTTTTTCTGTTCCACAAAGAGGACTTTTGTTTTCACAATCAGATCATAACGTAGGAGAGTCAGTTTCTCCCGGAGTCGGAGTCGGCTTCTCTTAGTGTTGAGGGAGTAACCCGTCCCAGCTTGGCTCAGCATTTCCACCAGAATGGTTTGTGACTTGCTCTTGGCAACTTTTTCTCAGAGAGGAAAGGTTGAAAGAGAAAAGAAAGTATCAATTTATTATCTTTCTTATGCAAAGTTCATATAAATCTCTGTAATAAATACATAAGTCATGAAGTATGCCATGGGTTGTCACTCAAGTAACTACTTGTAGGGATCCGCTAAGATTAGGTGACCACAGACAGGAACATGGCGATAACACCCTCACAGTCTCCAAAATCTAAAAATTGTATTTTAGAGTGAAAGCACGTGCACAAGTGGGGGAGAGGGAGAAGAATCATTTTTTAAAATATTTATTTAGTTTTGAGAGAGAGAGAGAGTGGAGGGGAGGGGCAGGGAGAGAGGGGGACAGAAGATCTGAAGTGTGCTCCACACTGACAGCAGAGAGCCCAATTCGGGGCTGAAACTCAGGAAATGTGAGATCCTGACATGAGCGGAAGTCGAACACTTAACCGACTGAGCCACTCAGGAACTGGGAAAGAGAATTGTAAGCAGGCTCCATGCTAAGCATGGAGCCGGAAGTGGGGCCGATATGGGGCTCGACATGAGGGTCAGTCTCACAACCTTGGGATCATGACCTGAGCTGAAATCAAGAGTCAGATGCTCAACCCTGATTCAGCCACCCAGGTACCCCTTGTTGTTAGTTTTAAAGAAACAGTATCTTATTATTCACACCTGCACCTTGCTTATCTTACTCAACAATACCTTGTGAAAAGCTCTCCAAGACTATTGGAAGGGCTCTCATTTTTTTCGTTTTAAAGACTGCATAATATGCCATTGTATGGCCATGTCACCATTTGCTCAACCATTTGCTGATGGACATTTATTCTACCATTCACTGATGGGCATTCATTGTTTCCAGTGTCTTTGCAATTAATGCTACATTGATCATCTTTGTATTCTCCTTCCTATGTATGGGTGGTCCTGTTTCCATGGGGCAAATTCCCAAGGCTGGGATTGCTCAGTTAAAGGAGGGTTGTTTTTTTTTAATTTTAATAAATGTTGCTGGGTTATTTTCCAGGGAGGCTGCACCACCTCCTTCATTCAATAGTGTCCAATAATACCCAAGAGTGCACCTTTCTCCATATTCCTGCCAGGAAATGTCTTTGCTCCCTTTAATTTTGGTCAGTGTGGTGGGTACAAAGTGACAACTTACTGTTACTTAATGTTTCATTTCCCTGTGTACTTGTGAATTTGAGTCTTTTAAAAATTACTGTTTTTCCATGAATTACCTATTCTTGGCCTTGCCATTTTCTATGGGGTTGTTTGTCTTTTTCTTGTCGATTTGTAAAATCTTTTTGCATAGCGGAACTATTAACCCATGATTTGCCATTTGTGTTACAATTTTTTTTCTAAATCTACCATTTACCGGGGCGCCTGGGTGGCTCAGTTGGTTAAGCATCTGACTTCGGCTCAGGTCATGATCTCATAGTTATTGAGTTCAAGTCCTGCATCAGGCTCTGTGCCCACAGCTCAGAGCCTAGAGCCTGCTTCGGATTTTGTGTGTCTCTCTCTCTCTGCTCCTCCCCCACTTGCACGCGCTCTCCCTCTCTCTCAAGAGTAATGACAAATAAAAATATTTATTAAAAAAGAAAAAAATAAGTAAATCTACCGTTTACCTTAACAACTGTGCTTATGTTCTATTTTCCCATCCCCAAACCATTTTAACTTTTTTCCAGCTTTATTGAGATATCATTGACATATAACATTGCATAATTTTAAGGTATATGACATGGTGATTTGCGATACATATAATTGCAAAACGATTGCTTTTTAACTTTTACATAGTCAATTTATTTTTTTTTCTTTTTTCTTTGTTAAGTTTATTCATTTATTTTGAGAGAGAGAGAGAGAGCATGCACACATGTGCACAAGTGGGATAGGAGCAGAGAGAAGAGACAGAATCCCAAGCAGGCTCTGTGCCATCAGCGCAGAGCCCAGTGATGTGGGACTCGAACCCACAGACTGTGAGATCATGACCTGAGCTGATATCAAGAGTTGGCGCTTAACCGACTGAGCCACCCAGGCACCCTTATTTGTTTTTTTTCTATTACAGCTTCCAGTTTTTTCAATCTTGGTTAATATTTTCTCACTCTTTTTAAAAAAAAAAATTTAAATGTTTATTTATTTTAGAGAGAGAGAGAGAGAGAGTGCAAGTGGGCTGGGGAGGGGCAGAGAGAGAGGGAGACAGAATCTGAAGCAGGCTCCAGGCTCTGAGCTGTCAGCACAGAGCTTGATGTGAAGCTCGAACCCATGAACTGTGAGATTGTGACCTGAGATGAAGTCAGATGCTTAACTGACTGAGCCACCCAGGGGCCCCAATATTTTCTCACTCTACATCATGCATGCAGACTCCTAGATTTTCATACAAGATTTTATGAAGTTTCTGAGATATAACAGACATGCTATTTAAGGCATTCAATGTGTTGGTTTGATACATTTATGTATGCAATATGATTACTACAGCAATGTTAGCTAACACCTTATCGTATCACATACTTATCATTTCTTTGAGTTGAGAACAGTTAAGATTTATTCTTTTAGCAACCTTGAAGTTTATAATACAGTACCACTTACTATAATAACTATATTGTGCATTAGATCCCCAGAATTTATCTACTAGTTGTGAGATGAATTTACTGTTCACATTTAAAATTTTAATCCACCTAAGCCTCATTGTTGTATATAAGATGAAACTCTTATTTTATTTTCTTCCATTTGGAAAGCATGCTATTGGAAAATCATTTTTATATTTTTCCCAATCAACTAAACCACCCCCTATGTTATATATTAGAATTTCATATATTGTGGGACTTATTTTTGGATTCTTTATTCCGTTCTGATATTCTGATCGATTTGTCTACTCCCATATCAATGCAGTATCGATTTAATTACAGAGCCTTCATGGTCTCTTCTCACACTTGGTAGTCCTTCCTACCAAGACTACCACTACTGTGGTAGTCACACACAAGTCCTTCCTCACTCTGTTCTTTCCCATACATTCCTTGGCTCTCGTTATCATATATAAAGTTTAAGATCATTGTAACCAATTCAGAAAACTTTTTTTGAGCTGGGAATGGTTAGAAGAGCTGATTGAAAGGGAGAGCCTTTCAGAAGGTACAGCAAGGGCAAAGACTAAGCAGGCAGGAAACACTCGACTGGAGTGTGGTGGGTATCGCTGTAGCTGGGGACCCAAGGGGAGAGGGAACAGGGAGAGGGTTGGAGGGGAGGTTCTTTACCGTATCCTGTTTTGGCACTTAAGTTATGTCCAACTTAGGGCAGTCACACTCCTAGTGCCCAGTTAGGTCCCGGTGGACCCGGAAGTGTGCAAGCAGCTGCTAGGGCTGCAAATGGGTATGTGTGTGCTGCCACCTACTGACGTGCTGAGAGAATGCAGTCACCTTCGAGTTTCCTGGCCCGCCCCAAGTTGATCTCAGATCCTGGTTTCCAGACCCCAGGCTCCCCCTCCAATCAATCTCCAACTCTGAGGAGGAGATGTGTAAGGGCCAACAGGGGTTTAATGAAGCAGTTAGTAGGAGGAGTCCTTTTTTTTTTTTAAGTTTATTTATTTATTTGGAGAGAGAGAGAGAGAGAGAGAGAGAGAGAGTCCCAAGCAGACTCTCCACAGGCAGCGCGGAGCCCGAAGCAAGCGGCTCGAACTCAGGAACTGTGAGATGGTGACTTGATCTGAAACCAAGAGTTGGAGGCTTAACCAAGTGAGCCACCCACGTGCTCCATGGAGGGAGGAGTCTTAGAATGCACCCCCAGATGCCTGGTCAGAATCAGAAACTACCTCAAACCTTCTGAACCTGAATTTCTCCCATCCCCACCACACACCCTGATTTGCCAGGATCTGGAGCCTGTGGTGGGGCAATTCCTGCATTTCCTGAGCCAGTCATCTAGTGTAGGAGACATAAATCAATCCATAAATTTATCTGATAAGTAAACAATTCAGGAGAAGCCCCAAGGTGCTGCCACTGAATGGGAGACAATCACTTCTGGCTGTGGGGTAAGAAGGCTCCAAGGGGGCAGGAAAGAACGGGGCTGCTGGAAGACATGGAATTGGAGGCCGTCTTTGGGGAATGGCTCCAGTTTGAGTCAGCAGGGAAGGGAGAACGTATACCAAGTGGAGGGAATAAAGAGGCCAGTGGGACTTCCATTTCTGGTAATGATGGGCTAAGTTATTCAGACCAACCTTCCCACTGAAAGCAACTGCAAGTGCTTTATAAAATATTTTTTAAATCTCCTTAACAATAGCACAAATATATGACAAGAGAGTTATAAATTTCCATGGCAAAGCCTAAGAGAGAGTGGGATCCCAGAAAGGCATTAGAATATGGAGCAGAAGTGACCCAGAATGCAGAAAAGAGGGGCGAAATGAGAAAAGATGTTGAGAGACTTGGAGGATACATTGAAAATGTTTAACAAAACTTGATCTGAGTTCTAGAAGGAAATGACAAGAGAATGTGGCAAGGGCGAGATTTGAAAGATAATGCCAAAGAATTTTCCAATACTGATGAGGCATCAATCCACAAGTCCTGAAAGCCCAGAGAATCCCAAGCAGAGCAAATAAAATAGAATGCACATGTAGATATATCACAGTGAAACTTTAGAATGACAAAGAAAGAAAGAAAATCTTAAGAGCAGCCTTCTCACCAGCAGTAATGGAAACTAAAAGACAATGGAATGATATCTTGAACATGCTGAAAGAAAATAATTTCTAGGGCACCTGGCCGGCTCAGTTGGAGCACACGACTTTTGATCTTGGGGTCCTGAGTTCGAGCCCCACATTGGGCATAGAGATTACTTAAAAAAAATAATAAGTAACTTCTGACCGAGAGGTCAAGAGTAAATTTTCAAACAAGCAAAAACTAAGAAAATTTGCCATTAGCAGAGCTTCACAGAAGGAAATTCTAAAGGATGCAATTCAGACAGAAGTGATCAAACATGGAAGGTCCGAGACGCAAGGAGTGAAGACTTGCACATGAACGTTCATCGCGGCATTTTTCATAATAACCAAAAAGTGAAAACCCAAATGTCCATAAGCTGATGAATTCGTAACCAAATTGTGGTCTGTCCATACAATGGAATCGGTCACAAAGAGAATTAAGTATTGATACATGTTATGACGTGGATGAATCTTGACAACATTATATTCAATGAAAGAAGCCAAACACAAAAGGCCACATATTGTGTGATTCCGGCAAATCCAGAGACAGACAGAAGGTAGGTTAGTGGTTGCCAGGGTCTACAGGAAGAAAAGAGTGGGGAATGACTGCTAAGGAGTACAGGATTTCATTTTGGGGCGACAAAAATATTATGGAATTAGATAGCAGTGACGGTTGTACAATTGTGTGAATATGCTAAAAACCACTGAGTTGCACATTTAAAATGGTGAATGAGGGGCTTCTCAGTGTGTCAGTCGGTTAAGCGTCTGACTTCAGCTCAGGTCATGATCTCCAGGTTCTTGGGTCCGAGCCCCGCGTTGGGCTCTGTGCTGACAGCTCAGAGCCTGGAGCCTGCTTCGGGTTCTGTGTCTCCCTCTCTCTCTGACCCTCCCCCACTTGTGTGCGGTCTCTCAAAAAATTAATTAATTAATTAAGGGGTGAATGATATCTCAATAAAAAAATAAAAATCTTAAAAAAGTGAAAAGATATGTACATAAATCTAAAAAAGCATTGACGGGGTAAACAATAATACTAATGCCCAGTGAGGTTAAAAAGGAGAATTTAAAATGTACAACATAGGGGGCCTGGCTGGCTCAGTCGGTAGAGCATGCCACTCTTGATCTTGGGGTTATAAGTTTGAGCGCCACGTTGGGTGTAGAGATTACTTAAAAATAAAATCTTTTAAAAAATAAAAAAATAAATCATCAGGGAAATACAAATTAAATACAGGGAAGTACAAATGAGATACCACCTTCCACCAGTCAGAATGGCTAAAATTAACAACTCAGGCAACAACAGATGTTGGCAAGGATGTGAAGAAAGAGGATCTCTTTTGTGCTGCTGGTGGGAATGCAAACTGGTGCAGCCACTCTGGAAAAAAGAGTATGGAGGGTCCTCAAAAAATTAAAAATAGAACTATCCTACGACCCAGCCGTTGCACTACTGGGTATTTACCCAAGGGACACAGGTGTGCTGTTTCGAAGGGGCACATGCACCCCAATGTTTATAGCAGCACTGTCGACAATAGCCAAAGTATGGAAAGAGCCCAGATGTCCATCGACGGGTGAATGGATAAAGAAGATGTGGTATATATATACAATGGAGTATTACTCGGCAGTCAAAAAGAATGAAATCTTGCCGTTTGCAGCTACACGGATGGAACTGGAGGGTATCATGCTAAGTGAAATTAGTCAGAGAAAGACCAATATCATATGACTTCACTCCTATGAGGAATTTAAGATACAAAACAGATGAACATAAGGGAAGGGAAGCAAAAATAATATAAAAACAGGGAGGGGGACAAAACAGAAGAGACTCTGAAATATAGAGAACAAACAGAGGGTTCTGGAGGGGTTGTGGGAGGGGGGATGGGCTAAATGGGTAAGGAGCTTAAGGAATCTACTCCTGAAATCGTTGTTGCACTATATGCTAACTAACTTGGATGTAAATTTAAAAATATATATATGTGCAACATAAATGATAAATGAAATTAAAGTATTCCACGGTCCAGGAGAAAGGTAAGTAACGGTATTGATTAGGGATGCCTGGGTGGCTCAGTCTGTTGAGCATCCGACTTCAGCTCAGGTCATGATCTCACAGTTCGTGAGTTTGAGCCCCGCATCGAGCTCTGTGCTGACAGCTCGGAGCCTGGAGCCTGCTTCGGATTCTGTGTCTCCCTCTCTCTGCCCCTTCCCCGCTCATGCTCTGTCTCTCTCTGTCCCTCAAAAATGAATAAACATTAAAAAAAAAATTTTTTTTAAGGTATTGATTAACTTCAGACTTTGATGCACACTGAAACTTTCAGGAGATGGGCCCAAACAACATGCCCTATATGTAAATATAAGATGTAATTTGTAGTGTCATCACTAAAAGAATAGAAACAAAGTCACAGAAATGGCAATAAGGCCTAGTGTGGCCCCTTTGGGGATCCAGTAAAATCTATTTACAGTAACACCTG
The DNA here is from genome assembly GCF_023721935.1 of Panthera uncia. Lineage (NCBI taxonomy): Eukaryota > Metazoa > Chordata > Mammalia > Carnivora > Felidae > Panthera > Panthera uncia. The sequence goes on from NC_064814.1 coordinate 13,489,850, forward strand.
GCTACTTGAGATTAGTGTTATTCGATGAAGCAGACAGATTAGAAGAATCACAAACAGGGGCCCCTGGGTGGCTCAGTCAGTTAAGTGTCCGACTCTTGGTTTCAGCTCAGGTCATGATCTCATGGTTCGATTCATGAGTTTGAGCCCCGCATCAGCCTCTCTACTGTAAGCACAGAGCCCGCTTTGAATCCTCTGTCCCCCTCTTTCTCTGCCCCTCCCTCGCTTTCTCTCTCTCTCTCTCTCTCTCATTCTCTCTCTCAAAATAAATAAACATAAAAAAAAAAAGAAGAAAAGAATCACAAACAGAACCTTAAGGGTTGCCTGATTCACCCTACTCTTTCGTACATAATTTCTGTAATTTATCAGGGATGTGATTAGCTAGGTGCTGGGGCCACAGGGGTGCATAGTCTCTGCTTTCATGGAACTGCGTGGCCAGGAAAGGGGGTGGAGATACGAACCAGAGCCTACCACCCAGGGACTGGCAGGTCAGACTGAGGAGCTCACTGTTGATGCCAAGAGCGGGGGAAAGTCATTGAAAAGTTTTCAGGACGGGACGTGATCGTGCCAGCCGCTGAGCATAATGGATTGGAAGGAGATGGTGGAAGCAGAGAGCCTCTCCAGGGTTTTCACTGAAAGGCAGTGAGGCTGGAGCATGGTGGCCAGATGTGAGAGAGACAGTAAATGGAGAGAGAGTAATTGGGGGTGTGAGAAGGGAGGAGTCCAGGAAACTGAGAGGCAGAGGTCCAGGGATTTGCCAGCGTCCTCAAAGAGCTGGCGGCTGAGCCAAGGCTGAGACCAGACCAGGGTCTTTCCACCACACTGTTTGAGACATGCCGACACCCAAGTGGAAATACAGGCAGATGAGAATCAGACAGTCTGGAGCCGGGAGGCCCAGATTTGGCATCCTCAGCCTGTATGCGATGGTTAAACATACGAGAGGCCAAGTTCTTTGTGGAAAGAGTATGAGGCAAAGCTAGGAACCTGGGCACAACGTCTGGGCCAGCAACATGGAAACGGAACCAGCAAAGAGCAGAGCAGGGTAGCTTCTGGTTTACAGGCCACCAGCTTTACCACTGCCTTATGCTGGGCCTTTCCCCTAACCTCGGTGAGCCTTAGCTTCCATGGTGGACAGATTCTAAGATCACCTCCTCGTGTTCACACCCTTGTGTGATCCTCTTCCCTTAATCGTGGACAGAACCCAAGACTTGCTTCTTACTTTATAGACTATGGCAAAGGGGATGAGATGTCACTCCCATGGTTGATTACATCATACAAAATGACTTCTTGTTAGCCAACCCACGCTCTTTGCTGGCATGGTGAAGCAAGCAGTCACATTAGGTGTGATGGTGAGTGTTATGTGTCAGCTTGGTTAGGCTCCATAGTCCCCAGTTACTCAATCACATGCGTATCTAGGTGTTGCTATGGAGGTAAATTGTAGGTGCGTGAATACCAACAAGCAGTTGACTTTAAGTAAAGATTAAGCTCGGTAATTTGGGTGGGCTTCATCCAATCAGTTGAAAATCCTTAAAAATGAAACTAGTTTTCCTGAGGAATAAAGAAGAAATTCTGCATCAAGACTACAGCATCAGCTCCCGTCTGAGAGTTTCTAGTTTGCCAGTCTGTCCTATGGATTTCAGACTTGCCAGCCCCCACAATTATGTAAGCCAATTTCTTGGAATAAATGTCTTTATACACACACATGGACATACATACACACACACATCCTACTGGTGCTATTTCTCTGGAAGACACTGACTGATACATTGGGAAAGCCCATGTGGCTTGCAGCCAGCAGCCAGCAGCCAGCAAGAAGCGGGCCCCTCGATACTGTACCCTGGAGGAAATGAATTTTGCCAACAATCTGATCGAATTTGGAAACAGGCTCTTCTCCAGTGAAACCTCCAGATGAGAAAACAATTTAGCAGACATCTTGACTTCTGTCTTGTGAGACCTTGGCCCAATAAACCATGTCTGGACTTCTAACCCATAGGAACTATAAGATAATAAATGTGTGTTGTTGTTGTTGTTGTTGTTGTTGTTGTTTAATGTTTATTTTTGAGACAGCGAGAGACAGAGCATGAGCGGGGAAGGGGCAGAGAGAGAGGCACGGAGAGACACAGAATCTGAAGCAGGCTCCAGGCTCTGAGCTGTCAGCACAGAGCCTGGTGCGGGGCTCAAACTCGTCAACTGCGAGATCATGACTTGAGCCGAAGTCAGATGCTCAACCAACTGAGCCACACAGGCGCCCCTAAATGTGTGTTGTTTTAAGCCATGAGGTTTGCAGGGTTTTTTTGTTGTTTTGTTAAAATGGTAAGATTTTATTTTTAAGAAATCTCCACACCCAATGTGGGGCTTGAACTCACAACCCGGAGATCAAGAGTCAGATGCTCTACTGACTAAGCCAGCCAGGCACCCCTGACGCGATTTGTTTTGTAGCAATAGAAAACTAATACACTTCCCCATCTGTAAAAGGGGGGAAGTAACAGCAGTCACCTCATAGGGCTATTGTGGGGCTTCAGTGAGATAATCCAACAGTGGGCTTAGCACAGTGGTTGGCATACATTTAGTGCACAACAAATCAATAAATGTTAACTCAAATTTCTCCAAAATTATTTAGCAGTCGTCAAAGAATCAGAAACCAAAAGAGAAACGTCCAGATACCTAAAGTGCTTGGCCTCACTATATCTCGCGTAAAGGAGAAAACTAGTCTTGATTATTTCTGAGAAGCAGTAGATCTCATGGAGTTTCAGTAAACACACTGGTGTCAGACTTATGGTGAGCCTTACGCTGCTCAGTTCCGTCTGGCTCCGCTGTCTGTCAGCTGTGTCAAAGAATAGCACCTGGCACATAGTAGGGCTATATAAGCATTAGCTGCAAAGGCATTATTATTATTATTATTATTATTATTAATTTTATTATGATGATTACTATTATTTGCCTCTATTATTATTATTATTATTATTATTCTATTATTACTATTACTATTACTTGCCTCTAACTCCCAGCCCTAGAAATTAATATAGCACACATTTATACCAACTGAGCAAATAAAGGACGGACACTTACAATTCAGAGGTTCAGAAGTTGCTGTCTCTCTCTCTCTCTCTTTTAATGTTTATTTCTTTTTGAAAGAGCGCAAGCGGGGAGGGGCAGAGAGAGGGGGACAGAGGATGGGAAGCGGGCTCCGGGCTACAGGCTGACAGCAGCCGGATGTGGGGCTTGAACTCACAAACCTCGAGATCATGCCCTGAGCCAAAGCGGGACGCTCAACCGACTGAGCCCCCTCGGGTGCCCCAGAAGTTGATCATTTTCCATAAACTTCCTCCATCCTCGTCAAGGGATTCCGAGTGTGTGATCTCCTCGGGGGTATCTGGGGATCAGGAAGGACTCTATCTGGTACAGAACTTGGCGCGCACAGCGTTTTGTCACCCCTTCCCCTAAATTCCAGTACCATTTACTCTTGCTGCTGCCCCAAGTCCCCCAAATCCAGCAGAGGGCGCTGTGGCCTCAAAATGCAGCCCGCAGCCGTTAACTGCTGCCTTCTAGAGGCCAGACGCCAGGGAGGGAGAGTACCTGCAGGAGGGGTGGGCCTGACTAGTTGCCCTAACTAGTCCCTTTCTCCAAGCACTCAGCACACTCCCCATCACCCACTGCTGGCTGGTTTTCTAAACCTCACCCTGCTCTTTGAAGGCTTCAGAGCTCTAGACCTCCCTTCTTAGAACCCCAGAAGCTTCATTTCAGCAATGAATCATATCGGCCTTATGCTGTTCTGTTACTGTTTCCAAATTCCATGGCAGCACAGCTATAAACCTCCGTCTGGCCCTCTGAAGGGCCTTCTGCCAGCCACCCACAGCCTTCTCTTCTCCAGTCCTGTTCCAATTTCTCCAGACAAAACTCACTCACCCCAACCAGCTTCTTCTGCTTCATTCCGCTGCAGGGCAAAGGACTATTTCTTTCATTCAGTCTCAGCTAACAATTGTTTGGGGCCAAGGTTCTCATCATGCAGAGATCCAGACAGCCAGCCTTGATTGAGCAAATACTACTATGTGCCACATGTTGTCCTAAGCACTTACATACTCTTCACAATAACCTATAAGGCTTGTTAGGCCCATTTTACAGATGAGACAATTAAGGCACAGAATGGTTAAGGGACTGGTCTAAGGTCACACAGCTAGTGGCTGAGCCAATATTCAACCAAGAAGTCTGGTTCAAACAGCTGGGCTTCTTAAACAACATGCTATCTCTACTTTTAGTACAGACATGGGGCTCCATCTCTGATTAGAGCTTCACTGTCCAATATGGTAACACTAACCGCATGACTACTGAGCACACGACTCATCTAAATTGAGATGTGCTATAAGTGTAAAATACACACTGAATTCCAAAGACTTACTTTGAAAAAAAAATACATATATACAATATAGCATTAATAATTATATCGAGGGGTGCTTGGGTGGCTCGGTCAGTTAAGCATCCGACTCTTGATTTGGGCTCAGATCATGATCTCACGGTTCATGAGTTTGAGTCCCGTGTTGGGCTCTGAGCTGACAGTATGAAGCCTGCTTGGGATTCTCTCTCTCCCTCTCTCTCTCTGTGCTTTCCCTGCTCATGTGCTCTCTGTCTCTGTCTCTGTCTCTAAATAAATAAATAAATATTTTTTAAAAATTATTATATGGATTACATATAGAAGTGATTTTTTTTATATATTGAGCTAAATAAAATATATCAAAATTAACATCACCTGTTTCTTTTACTTTTTTTTTAAATGTTTATTTATTTTTGAGAGAGAAAGAGAGAGCAAGAGCCAGGGAGGGACTGAGAGAACAGGAGACACAGAATCTGAAGCAGGCTCCAGGCTCTGAGCTGTCCACACAGAGCCCAACTTGGGGCTCGAACCCACGAACTGTGAAATCATAACCTGGGTCAGTCGGAGACTTAACTGACTGAGCCACCCAGGCGTCCTTTTTTTACTTTTTAACACAGTTACAAGAACACTTCAAATGGTATAGCCAGCTCACTTTCTGTTTCTGTAGGGCAGAGTTATAAGATCTCTCAGCCCAGTGGAAAGACAGACAGACAGACAAGATCTCAAACAATTCAAAACCAAGCGAAAACGCGGTGTGTGTTCTGAGAAGTGAGATCAAGGAGGTATAGGAGCCCAGGGAGGCTTCCAGCACAGAGTGACAATTCCAGAGGTGTGCAGGATTCCACCCCGCAGAGAGAAGCAGTGGGGACAGCAAGTGCCAAAGCAGCAAAGCAGAGGGAACCCCAAGTCCACCAGGGAGGCTGGGACATCTAGTGCTCCTGGGGGAGCCAAGGCCAGTGGACCTCCGACTTGGGGGTGGGGGTGGGGAGGGGCTTTGACTGTGGGGCCAAGATTCTTGGCAGCACGGAGCTCCAAAAACTGAAAGCTGAGGAGGGCCTGTGGGGACTGGGGAAATGGCCAGCAGGGAGGCTCTGGCAGGGTGGGGGGAGGAAGGGGGCGGGAGAGCGAATGGCAGGTCTGCCACCCTCCGCCTTGCTGCTCCCCGAGGGGAGTGCAGTGACCCGACTCCTCAGAGGAGGTCGCTGTGGGAGGATAACTCTTGGGGAGCATTTCCTGCCTCCGGCTTGGCTCGCAAAGGCTTCCTGCCCAGAGATCCCAACACTTGACCTCCCTTAAATTTTTTCCTCCTCCCAGGGGCAGTGGGTGGCCAGGAGGACCTCAAAGGCTTCTCAGGTCCAGAGACCCAAGCACCTCAGCAGCAAGAAGAGGCAAGATCCCAGGTGTCCGGACGTTTCACCTCCCCCAGCCCTTCTGAGGAATCTGGATTTCAGGCCTCCCAGTGAATCTCCTGGACAGATTCTGGAGACGCTGACCCTGCCTTCCTCCCCTGGGGGCAAGGACCCAGCTTTCCTATCTTTTGGTCTGTTTACTCCTTTGGGCCCTTCAGCTCTGAGTGGGAACTCACATCTCTTCTTCATTTATGGGGCACTCTCCCCCACCCCCCCCACCCTCTGCCGCAAACAGAAGTTGGGGGATTCGAATGGGAAAGGGGCCTACGTGCAAATTCCACAGGAAATAATCCTAAGTGATTCCTTCCCTAGAACCACCTGGCGCCTCTGTCTACAGTTTCCTCCCTGGTTGTGATGTGAAACCAGGCTCCAAGGATAGGAGTTTTGAGAGTCCACTGAAGGTTGGCAAAAGGGGCCAGATTTTTCTTTCTTATTTCCCAAGCCTAAACCATGCCCTCCCCACACATTTGTGTGGGTGGTGTAATATCAGTACTTAAAATGGAGGAGCCCCCAAACAACCCAGCTCATCTCTGCTGCAAACCTTGGGCTCTGTGTCTAAGTCACCCCTGTCCTATTGTTTTCTTAAATCCTGGAGACCTCTAAAAGACCACACCAGCCAGAAATCCTGGACTCCTCCAAAGCAGCTGCACTGAGAGCTGAGAACCCCAGGGGAGCCTCAGTCCCTTTACCTGGCCTTGTCCCTTGATCACCATCTGAACCACAATATTGGTATCTTGTCCCACCCTCCACATACTCTTTAAAGCCGGAAGCAGAATTCCCGTAGAGGATCAGTCTTCTCTTCCAGGGATTCTCACTCTCCATCCAAGGAGGAGGAAAGGTCCTGTAGGTTCAGGGAAGGACAGGCTTATAGTGCAGACCCAGCAGGACAACATCACCACCTCTCCCCAGTCTGGAGCGCCCACTGTGCCTAGGGCTCCCCCTGGTGGCGTCAGGAAGAGACTACCAGAGACTTGGGCAGAAAGTAGTTACCCTGGAAGAAACTACTAATGGGGCTAAAAGGCTTGCAGACCTCCCCCCCCCCCATTCTCTCACTCGTACCCCAACCCCACCCTTCACAGGGACCGGACACCAAGGAGTGGATTTGTGTGAGCCTGGCAAAGGGCCCTGAAATTCTTTTTCTCCCCTTTCATTTTCCAGATGGCACCATCTTCCTACTGCCTGGCTGGAGGTGAGTCCAGGCTCTGGGCTCCCAGCCCTACACGGCGGTGCCCTGAGTGAAAGGGAGAGCCCACTGCAATGTCAAGGGTCAGGTCAACCAGGGAAGACTTTCCCGGAGCCAGGGCCTCCTCCCCTCCCTCAGCACCCTGTGCCCTATGCCACCAGCTCACCCTCTCCGGGTCCTAAAATCTCTTCCTTCCATCTCTCACCCCTCCTACTGATCCAAGAGTTCAGCCTGACTCGGAGAGGGGTGGCAAGTGGGAAGAGAGGAGGCAAGGGGCCGTGTGGGTTGAGGAAGGTGTCCTCCAGCCCTCGAAAACCCTGTCCCGCCCCGAGGCGCCCCTCTGGTTGCTGGGTTCCTTGGAGAACTCTAAGGAAGCCGACAGACTAGCCGTGAGCTGGGGGTGGGGCATCGAGGAGGAGACTGGTGGGGAGGGAGGAGGGGAAGGGAGCCCAGGCGTGGAGGCCGGGTTTGGGAGGTGAGGGGCTCGTTCCCCCTCAGCCCCGTGGGTTGCAAAGAATTGCTAATTGCAACTAAACGAGGCCTCGGAGTGGGGGAAGGGGCAGTCTCTCGGCTGTCAGGGGCTACCGCCTCTTTGAGTGCCCGGGGAAGGCCAGGCCAGCCTGCTCTTCTCATGTAAAGCAGCTTTTTGTCTGGGGGAGCCAGGGCTGGGGCCAGGGGCTGGGGAAGGGGCCCAAGCCATTAGCAAGCTTCTTGTTCCCCAGAAAGGGAGAAGGGCACCGATGGCTTCTCCGAGTAAGGACACCCCCTCCTCCTCCACGGCCGAGCTTTTTATGGTGGGGCTTGATGGGGTGCTGCCCAGCAGGAGGGGGTGGGCCTGGGATCCCAGCACCCCCCTTGCGGGGCTGTGGGAAAAAACCGAGCACAAAGAAAGGGGCTGGCCCAGCTGAGTTGGGAGACGGGGCAGCTCTGATCCAGGGATGCCCTGAGCTTGAAGTACCCATTGCTGGAGCCCCTTCCCAGAAAATAGCCCTGGTAGCCACGTGTACCATATCTGGTCAGCTGGGCCCTGTTTCAGACTTCATCCCCTTTTCCAGCCTTCTCAAGGTCTTGTTCTGGAGTGGGAGTGGGAAAGGTCTTGGGGATCTAAGCCTGAGCCCAACCAGGGAGGAGAAGGATCCAAACATCAGAAGAAATCCTCTAAATGTAGGAACCCTGGGGCCAGGTAACCTTTTAAAGACCAGAGAATCTTGCCTTCTAATTTGGATGCGCCATTTTATAAACTTCTATAAACTTGGATGTGAAATTGCATTACCTTATAAGCCTCAGTATTCTCATCTATAAAATGGGGGCAACAATAATACAATGTTCTTAAAGTTCTTTTGAGGTTATAGACATGCAAAGCACCTGGCTTGGCAGTCCCCAGTTCTCGATGTGTTCCCACCCCTTCCTGGGAACATCCATCCTTTTACACACACACACTCCAGGGATGATGGGGTCTGGGTACTTCACATTTATATAGCACTTTACAGTTTCCAGAATGCATGTGTCAGCTCTCGGACAAGAAGCACAAGTGGAACAGGTCTTTTCCCCCACACAGTGTGGCCTCCAAGATCCCAACTCACACATTAGACAGTGGAGCCCAGGGCCAGGGTGAGACCAGCCCTGGCTGTCCCCATCCAGGCCTCTGCCCAGGGTCTCTAGGTGACAAGAGCCCCTCCTGGGCTCTTCCCCTAAATCCATGCTCCTGTGGGAACTTCGGACCATGTGGGGCCCCTTCATTCTCTTCCACGTTGGAGGTCCTGAGAAGCAGAGAGCTGTCCCCTCCTAGCTTGGGAGCCTCTGAGATGAAACCTTGCATGTGAGAGGCAGCCCAGGAGGGGACAAGGGACAAAATAGCTGGGTAGTCCATTCGGTCCCTCCTTCCCCCTTCTGACTAAAAGTGTGCTAGTTCATCCAGGAGTGTTGGCTAACCTTCCTTCCTCCCTTCCTTTTGGGGGCTCCATGGAATCTCCTCATCCCAGTATGTTGTCCTGGCTGAATCCCTATTCTCCCAGCACCTCATCCAGGTGGAGAGCGCTGACCCCAGCCCGCTAGACACCCTGGGGATCCTCATCCCAGAGGGCCTACGGCCAAGGGGCTCTGGCTTTGGGCCAGTGCCTTTCTTGCTGCCTGGCTCCCTCCCCACAGGCCCCTAATCCCTCTCACCCAGCAGGAAGCCCTTAAGCTGCCTTTTCAGCGGCCTTCCCCAGCCCGCTGTGGGCTCTGTGCCTTTCTATACCAACCTTGGCAGGAGCTGTGTTATACAAGCTGGAGAGAGCGCCCCTGCAAAGAGGTCATCGTGCCTAAGGCAGCTTCCAGCTCCAGCAGCCTCTCCTCCCTGGTCACCTCCTAGGGGTTTCGCCCCATCTGATACACTGGCTGGGCATCCATGGACACGGACAGCCCCTGCTAACTCACGTCAAAGCCCCAGGCTGGGTCCAGGTGAGGGTAGGAATGCTAGGGGGACAGTGGGCAGGAGGCCAGGGTCTGGGGAAGTGTGGCAGACAGGAGAGGCCCCTCTGCCTTTGGTCCTTTTGGCTGGTCCCTCCATCTTTCCTCTGATTCTAGCCTCTGCCCTCCACTTCTCCAAGTTCATTTACAGCCTCCGCGGACTCAGTTTGCAGCCCAGACTAAGGATTGGGAGAACCTCGCCCCTGGAGAGCCTAAAGACCCTCCCTGGCTCACCATAACCTACTGTATCAGATAAGCAGAGACAGAGGCCAAGCGAGGGGAAGAGAGCATTGGGGGGAGGGGACAGACTGGGTTTTTTTCCTCTCCTCCAGGGTTATATTTGGATGACTGGAGTGGGGGCCTCAGAATTTGCATTATTCTGGGACAGGCTTGACTTCAATCCCTACCCGCCCCCCCCCCAATCCCATGGCCCTTGCAAGTATACTCTTACCAATTCTGATTTTTGGTTTGGAAAATATAGTCCTTATATAGCCTAGTCCCTCCCCTGCCCTCAACCCTTCCCTCCTCTCCCTCTCCAGGAAGAGTCCCCCTGCCCACCCCCCCCACCCCCCCCCCACGACCTCAGCCCCTCCCTGTAGCCCAAACCCCAGCCCTGCTTCTCAGTCAGCCTCCCACTCAAGGAAGCCAGGCTTTCGCTGGCTTGAAGTGGTTAGGGGAGAGTTGGGGGTGCCTCTGGGAGGTCTGTTTGTAGTTCAGATTCTTCTCATTCCAGGCTCAGCAGGCTCTCTCTAAGGGAAGGGCCTGGGGTGGAGCGGGGGGAATCCTTGGGGCACCAGCTGCGGGGAAGGGAAGCTTCCTGGAGAGAGGAGGGAAGTGTTTGTTTCTCCTCCCAATGACCCCCATCCACAAGGTAGGACCTGCCCCTCCCAATTCCATCCTTGGGGTCCCCCCTCCCTCAAGCTGCCTCCACATTAGTGCCCCTCCCAACAAAAGGAGACATTCAGAGTAGAGCTCAGCTGAGGTCTGATCTCTTTCTTTGCTTCCTAATGAGTTTCTTGCCTTTTGGGGTGCTCACCCTCCGGAAGAGCTGGGGAGAGTATCAAAAGAGGGATGCCTGGAGAGTGACTGAGTCAGAACCAGCCTCAAAGAAGACTTGTTACTGTGTCCCCCAAACTGAAATCTGCTGTAGGTTTTTTGCCGAATCCAGCATTAGTGTATGTGTCCCTCCTGCCAGATCTTAGGCCACAGAATTCCTCACGGGTTACTCAGAGGTGACCCAGCCATGGAGGAAGCCTCCCAAACCCGTCAGGTCTTAGGAGTCTGACACCTGCCCCAATTTTTCTCCTCCTGGCCGCCTCTACCTCATCTAGGGGGAGGAGGAAAACAAATACTAAAGACTTGTATTGAGTGTCCATTGAGTGAAGTTACTGCTCACTTATGACTGGTCCTCCCAACCCTTTGAGAGAGCAGATTCACACCCCTCTCTTTCCGATGGAGAGTCTGAGCTCCAGAAAGCTCAAGTGGCCTGTCCAGGGAAGGTAGTAATGAAGTAGAGAACTGAGATTCAAACCTCCTCTCTCCGCCTGTGGAGTCCAGTGCTCGGCCCCAAGCATGCTGCCCCATGAGTAAGTCTGTCTCATGTGCCCGTGTTCAGGCCTCTCTGGGTGATCTATGTTTGACATTTGCTTCCAGGTTACAAAATAGCACGTGCCACCCTAAACTTCCTTTCCCAAAGCAGCTGTCAATACAGATCCATTTTCTTGTTCAATCCTCGCCTCAAGGGAACAATGCGGATTTATTGTACCCGTTCTGCAGATAGAGAAACTGGCACTCAGAGAAGCAAAATGATTCACTGAAGGCCAGAGAGGTAGTAAGTACCAAGGCCAAGACCTGAGCACTTTGGTCTCCCCGGGGCCGCTTCATGGGTTCCCACCATCATATCAAATTTGTTTTTTACCTTCACTTCTCAGATCGGGGACCAGAACATATTTACAATTCAGTATGGCTGCAAGAAATTGGATAATCTTGCCAAAACTGGAGGATGGAAACCTGGACCTAGAAACCTGGCTTGCTTACTTCTCCTCAGAGCTTAGCTTCTTGCCTCCCTAAATGTGGGTTCCAGAGATGGGCAAAGCAGTCAGGGTTATGGGCATTGGACTGGTGTCCAGGCAGGATGCTTGGATCTCTCAACTGCCCACCTTAGGGAGTTCTTCAGTCCCTGTCCTATTTATAGAGGGCATCGATTCACTTAACAGATGTTTACTGAGCACCTACTATATGCCACCTCTCATAAGCACTAGGGTATGCACAAAAACTAAGATACAGTCTCTGCCCTCAAGAGACTGTCTTATTGTGAGTTGGGGGTAGTCAGACATACCAAGTGCCAAATGCCACAAGATAAACAGTCACCCAGAGAAGTGCTACAGGAAGGGATCTTAAAGGATTTACAAGGGTGGAACCAGTGGAGCAAGTACTTAGAGTGTGAAAGTACCAGCTGTTCTGTCTAGTTCATAGGTGAAGGCAGGATTTGGTGCAAGAAACAAAGAGCATTTTAGGAGGGGTTTGGTTTTTTTTAATGTTTGTTTATTTTTGAGAGAGAGGGAGAGGGAGAATGAGTGGGGGAGGGGCAGAGAAAGAGAGGGACCGAGAATCCGAAGCAGGCTCTGCCCAGTCAGTGCAAAGCCCAAGGTGGGGCTGGAACTCATGAACCATGAGATCATGACCTGAGCGAAATCAAGAGTCAGACTGATGAGGGAGCCTGGAGCAAGCGGAGGGCAAAGCACAGGCTTACAGCACCTCCACCCCCACCCCTGCCCTGTGGGATGTGTGTCATATGTGGGACACCCCTGGCTGCCCAAGAACGGGAGCAAGGACAGATAGCAAATGGTTGACTGATAGAGATCACGGTCATGCAGGACAGGAGTCTCCTTCAGTTTACAGATCACTTAGTAAACAGTAAGAAAAAGGCAACCTTATGCATAGCCTAATCTCCAGAAACCTATAGACTCTGTTTTCTAGAGCCCCAATATCACCCTCATCAAGATGGAAGGGGGTGGGAGTGCTTGCCATGGTGATGTGGGAAACGAAGGTAATGGAAAAATTAAATTCCCTTACTGCCTACAGCCCCTGACGAGTCCTTGAAACAGGCAGAGAGACCTCCCTCTAGGAGTTCAGCTGCCTCAATGATGACACTTCGCTACGGGCAAGGGCAAAAGGGAATTTTGGCTTAACATTATCCTGAACCCCTTCCCCCAGGATCCTGTAGGTCTACATCAACATATAAAAATTCCTCTGGAAACTTCCTTTATCTCAACTCCCCCAAGATATATGCTGGCAATCCTACTCCAAGCTTATGGCGCTCTGATATACGTCTGAAGGGTCTCATGACTGAGGTTTTACTGAACGGTAATAAATGGCATCTTCCTTACAACAGCTAGCCCCTCAAGGTCCTAGAAACCTTGCTTCCAAAATTCCTTAGAGACTTACGGTGTCTCTAACCTTGAGGGACCCAACCTAACAACCTGAGGGTATACAACAAGTTACCCCTCACAACACCAGCACAGCTCTTTCTGCCCATGGGTCCTGTCCCCGAGCTTTAATAAAATCACCTTTTTGCACCAAAGACATCTTCAAGAATTGTTTCTTGGCCTTCGGCTCCGGACGCCCCCCGTCATCACCCCAAAACCTCATCAAGATGCTCAACCGAGGGGTCTGGGTGGCTCAGTCGGTTGAACATCCAACTTCGGTTCAGGTCATGATCTCACGGTCTGTGAGTTCGATCCCCGCGTTGGGCTCTGTGCTGACAGCTCAGAGCCTGGAGCCTGCTTCGGATTCTGTGTCTCCCTCTCTCTCTGCCCCTCCCCTGCTCATGCTCTGTCTCTCTCTCTCTCTGTCAAAAGTAAATAAACATTAAAAAAAAATTAAAAAGAAAAGATGCTCAACCTCCTGAGCAACCCTGGCGCCCCTAGGTGCTTTATGTAGAAGGTGCTATGAACCGACCTGTGTCCCCTCATTCGTATGTTGATGCCCTAACCCTCAGTGTGAATATATTTAGAGAATATATTTAGAGCTTTCAGGAGGTAATTAAGTTTAAATTTTCTCTCTTGACGGAGAAAGGCCCTGTGAACACAGGGAGAAAACAGCCACCTGCAAGCCAGAGGAGAGACCTCATCAGAACGCAACCATGTGGCAACCTGATCTGGGACCTTCAGAACAAAGACAATAAATTTCTGTTGTTTAAGCCATTTGGCCTATGGCATTTGGTTTTGGCGGTCCAAGCAGACGAAGACCACGGAGAAATAGGTGCCTGCCAAATTGTTAGATGGACTGGAAAAGCGGGACCTTATAATGAAGCCCCAGAAACGATGGTCCAGTAGGAGCCCCTACCTCTGCTGCAGTCGGGGGGGGGGGGGGGGGGGAGGGAGAATGAAGAGGCTACGGCTGGAACTAACATCATGGATGCAACCCCAAAGCTCCACAGGAATCGGTGCCAGGCTTCCACCACCGTCCCAGACACTGAACACTGTGGGTGCTGCCGCAGGAACACCCCATGTCCGGGGGCTGGCCTGCCAGCAGAAATAGCAGAGCAACAAAAATGCGGTCTCATCACCCTCCCAACTTTCAAGTCGCGAACAATGCACTTTGCATCCAGACCTTTAGCTGCGAGGAAAGCTAAGAGATGAGTTTCTTGGCTTTCCAACCTCTGCAAGTGCTGGAAGGTACTAGAAGGAGGTGGGAATGGATGCTGGGGGCCGGTCCATCTTGTCCACACACTGGGGCAGTGGGGGTAGAAGTTAATGCTGGAAAGCTACGTTGGGGTTAGAGTTTGAAAGGTTGTTGAATGAGTTTGGAGTGGGGGACGGGGCAAGACTGGGCAGCTGCCAAGATGAAGCAAGGCTCTGAAAGCTAATTGAGGGCTCTGGAAAGCAGAAAGCTCTGGCGTGTGCATAAGAATCACTTGGGGATTATCAATTCTGATCATCATCGGCAGGACCCAGGAATCTGTATTTCTAATAGGCAAATCCTGCCCCAGTGCCCCTTCTTCTGTGATTCTGATGCATGTGGACCCTAGGCTTTCAGGAACATTGTCCTGGGACAGGAGCTCTGATGGGCAATTCCACATAGTACAGTGAGCTCTGAAAAGGTTCCATTTGTCTGGGGCACAGTTAGCCCAGTTAGCGCCGCCTTCTCCTTCCTGAGAGCTAGTTCTAAAGACTGGATGCTTGAACCCTGAAAAATACCAGTGATAGTGGGAGTGCAGGGGCAGGGGGCTCTGCTGGAACCCAGGAGTCTAGGGATTTAACGCATCCCCCACCCCCGAAAAAAACCACCCAGGAAGAACTAGGTGGTCAGTCAGTGGCAAGCACAAGCATTTCTTGGAGCTGTGGCTCACCGTGTTCTCCCTGCAGCCCCCGGCACTGGTGTTCAAGACCTTTGGGACCCTATTTTGATAGCAGAGGTCAGACAGTGCCTTAAACCCTGGGGGGTTCAAGGATTTGACAGAAAAGGAGCAAGCTGAAACAGAAACAGGGGACAGGAGAGGGAGGAGAGAGCTGGCTGGCCCTGCCATCCAGAGTGGCCTGGAGTCCCCACTCGAAGCCAGTGTTGTCCATAACCCACACTGAATTTCAACACAAAACAATCTATTAAAATAGATTTTCCTTTTCTTTCTCATTTTCTTTTCCTGGTTCTTACTCGCCACTCCCAGGCCCCAGCCTCCCCCCCACCCCCACCCCCAGCCAGTTCAGAGGGCAAGGCCACAGACACGAAGAAGACCTGGCCTTCTCCTGGCAGCGCCCCCAGCCCAGCGCCCCATCTCTGGGGAGAGTGTCACTTCGAGCCAGAGCGGGGCCAAGTCTGTGGGGCTCACAGCCTGCACTGAGGACATTTCCTCCTTCCTCCCCAGGGGTACCCTTCCACACCCAGCTCCTGACACACAGGGCCCCCTTTAGAAGCTTCAGCAGCCCTATTTAGCCAGGGTCCCCTGGGCCTTCCTCCTTGCGCTGGTTCTCCCAGGAGAAGAACGGGCTTTCAGGCTGGGGGAGGGAGTCAGACTTCCCAGCCCCCAGTTATCACCACAAAGCAAAGTCCAGGGAAAGGGGGGGGGTGTTAGAGAGCCAGGTCCTTGCTAGTAAATCAAAGTTGGTTTCCCAGATGGAGCTGCAGCCGCTTTGATTTCTCAAGCCGCCCCCTCCCCCTCTGCCTCCCCTCACCCCCTCACCCCCAGCTCCACGGTTTCAATTCCTCCCTGAAAAGCAGTGGGGCCTCCTTTCAAACCAGCCCAGCTCCTCCAACTCCCAACTACAGCTTAAGTTACAGGAAAGAGAAGGGGGAGGGGGTGAGGTGGCCCAGCCTGGAGGAAAATGAGAGAAATTCTGGGAGAAGTGAAGGGGGCAAGGGAGAGTGAAAAGAAAGGAAGAATGAGAGGGAAAAGATAGAGGAAGTTAGGAGATGGGGTGCAGCCAGTAACAGAAACGTGTGCCCTATGGGAACAAGAGGGAACCCCACCTGGGAAGCAAACCTATCTTGGTCATCCTTCCCCACGTGAGCATCCCCCACCCCCATCACCCCTGATGACTGACTCCTCCACATCCACAAGTCTATGATTCAGGCACTCCCATTCCTCTCCTTTTGTCATTAGGTTCTAGAAGGTTCCAGGAGACAAAATATCTGACTCATTCATTCCCAGAGACACTTATTTCCTGGACCGAGAAGGCAGAGTCTCCCCCAAGAACCGCACTAACCAAACTCAGCACTGGTTTTTCAGCTTCATTTTCCCCAATCTGCTCTGAGCAGCCGCCGACACCTTACTCTTGCTTGGCCTAGGCCTGGGCGAATTAAAGTCCTTAATTAATAGATCATCTGTTATATCTATTTAATCCTTTATGGCCCATTTTGCCATCCAGAGACCTTGGGGAAGGGTGCTAGAGAGATAAAGGGCATAACAGCTATACTCTGCCACGTCGCCCTCCTCCTCTGTCCCCAGAGCCCGGAGCAGCCTTGGAAATTGGCAGGGGGTGGGGTGAAGTACCCCAAAAGGGGACCTCCAAGTGGGCAGGGAATGGGGGTTCTGGGAGTCCTAGGCCTGATTTTTTCTGAGGTCCATTTCTAAGGGCTGGTTCCCTGAGAGCTCAATGGAGAACAAAGTTCTGGAAGAGGAAATCTGGCGTCTCACCTGAAGGTGGATTCCAGGTCTTGGTGGCCAGACTCTGGGAGAAAGGAAGAAAAGGAAGATTCTTGCACAGCAGAGACAAATACTTTGTGGGTTGGGGGAGGGGTGGCCAAGTAGACTCTGATAGCTCAAACCTGTTTTCCCCATGGGGAGTATTTTTGCTTAGAGAATAAAACCGTTGAGGATTCAAAGTATCTAAAATTGTGTTCTCTTCCTCAGCCCTTCCCTCCTAAACAGGATTGAGGAAACAAGGAAAAGATGCCTAACCTTACCAGGGCCGATGAGCTAAGGTTTCCTTAGCTGAGAGAAGATCCCTGTGCTCTGAGCAGGCCTGCGGTGTGTTGGATATTGCCGACTGGCTGCCTTTCACTTATCTGTAACACACAAGCCTTTCGAGCGAGGGCAGTTTCCATGATCCGAACATACTATTCCCACAGCTCCCCATATCTGGCCCAAAGGTAAAATCAAGAAGTGTTTTTATGATCCCTTTATACAGATGAGGGAGCTGAAGCTAAGGAAGGAAAGGTGACCTACCCAAGGTCACTCAGCAGATGTGGGCTGGAGCCCAGACATTCTGAGCCCCAGACCAGGTTTCTTTCCTTTCCACTGGCTATGTGCTCTGTTCTCCCACCAGGCTGAGATTTCTGCTCTAGCAGACCATCCCGCGAAACGGGGTGCACGGTGTCATTGCAGCAGGGGCACTCAACAATCATTCCAGATATCAGATTTGTAGGTGGAGAGAGACGATTGAGGCACAGCAGTGCCTCAAGATTTGGAGAAGTGGCACTGGCACTGTGCACTGGGGACACTTAGGCTCCCGGCCTACAGGAGGAGCCCAAGACCAACCAGAATGTTCCTCGGGGCTGAACAGCAGTCCCGCTCAGCAGCAGATGGCAGACTGTTGCCCCCTAGACTCGAAGTTTCCTGAAGCTGGAGCATAGGTCTCTACAGACGTCGGTTGCTTTACATATAGTAGGTGCTCAATAATTTGTTGAATTAAAAACAATCGCTATTATTTTTCAAGCTTGTAGCCTACAATCAGGTCAAGTTAGTGCCATGCTCTACCTCATTTCATTGTCACAACTGAAACAAAGTAAACAAAAATTCTGACTTGAGGCTCTCAGGCTCAGAAGAAACAAATCTGTGACATTCACACATTGGCTGGAATCTCTCTTCTGGCCCCACCACTCCTTCTCAGTCTCCCTCCTCCTCAGCCCATGGTCCTCAACATTGGCATCTCCGAAATTTCGGTCTTCCCATCCAATCTGCCTCCCCTAGGTGATCTCAACTACTCTCACAGCCACAATCATAGGCTACAGCCACCAGATCTAAATCTAGCCCAGAGCTCCCTCCTGGGCCCTGACTTAATATATCCACCTGCGTTCTGGACACCTTCCCTTGGACCATCAGCTTGGACTGGCTCGACTATGCTCATTATCCACCCTGTCCCTGCATTTCCTAGCCTCCTTAACGACATCAGGGCATCTAGGTCAGAAACCTTGGTGGGCCTCCTCCCTTACTTCTCTCCAACGACACCGCTTCGGTCCAAATGATGCCCTCACCATCTGTTGCCTGGACTTGGCAATCTATTCCTAACTGGTATCCCTGACTCAGCCAAGTCATGTTGCCCAGGGCTGCCCAAATGCTTCAGCGTGACTGTCTCCCTTCCCCACACTTCAGAGCATCTCCATCGGCAGGAGTCCAGATTGGGTGCACAATATCTAAGGTCCCTGCTTATCTCCTTTGCCATCACCCTCCCACGTGTGATGCACACAGATGTACACAGGGCTCTAACAGGGCCAAAATATGTGCATACTCGTGCTCCTGCCATGTCCTCCACCACGCTCTTGGACACGCCATTCCCTCTGTTTGCAATGCCTATCCCTGCCTGGAGATGGTGGGTTCGCATTTCTGCACCTAGCACCTTACGTATGGTCTGCAAGGCCCTGCAGATCTGGGCTGTCTTTACCTTGTCCTATTTAATCGTCCCCACAATTACACAGTCCTCGGCTGCCCTCCCCAACTCAGATTCCCTCCTCCATTGTGCTGTCCCAGCATAGATTTCCCTCCATAGCAGCGAATCCTGTGGCAATTTTGCATCCATGTAAGAGACTATGTGGTAAATGTGAGTGCTGACCACTAGAATGGAAGCTCCACTGGAACAGGGGTTGGGCCTGGTGACCAATACAGAGTTGTTGTTTTTCATACATAGTTGTTAAGTGCATAAAAGCACACAATTCTTATACACGCCAGGGGCTGTGTGGTGTAGGAGACAGTAGCCAGCTTTAAGAGCCAAGAAGGCCTGGATTTAAATCTCAGCTCTGACACTTACTGTGGGACCTTGAGAAAGTTGTCAAATCTCACCTAAGGTCAGATTCTTCATCTTTAATTAATTAATTATTTTATTTTATTTTTTAATAATTAAAAAAAATTTTTAATACTTATTTTTGAGAGAGAGACAAAGCACAAGCTGGGGAGGGGCAGAGAGAGAGAGAGAGAGAGAGAGAGAGACAGAATCCAAAGCAGGCTCCAGGCTCCGAGCTGTCAGCACAGACCCCAAAGCAGGTCTTGAACCCATCAACCATGAAATCATGACCTGAACTGAAGTCTGACCCTTAACCGACTGAGCCACCCAGGTGCCCCAATTATTTTATTTTTAATTGTAGATTCTTCACCCATAAAAAGAATGCAATACCTACTTTGTAGGGATACACATAATGTATGTGCAGTGCTCAGTAGGAGCTCAATAAATGGTCGCAGTTACCCTGCGTCTCCAAGGATGTTTGCTGAATAAATATTTAATTCGTGTAACTTCTTGTTTTGAAAGGTTCTTAATGATTACAAAATGTATTCTTGTCATTCTGAAATTGCTTTGGATGCGTAGTCTCATGTTTTAAAAATCTGTTGACTCATTCCCACTTTGCAGATGGGGAAACTAAGGTTCAAAAAAGTAAAATGACTATCTGAGTTAGGGATCAGGTCCAGGCCAACGCTCAAGCTAATTAAAAAGCAATCAGAACTAAGTGCTGTATCTATCAAATGACATCATATAGTGTTTAAACTGAGAGAATCTACTAATTTCTTTTAGTTACAAATCTCCTGTAGTTGAAAGGTAGCTTTGTGTAAACGTTTGTATATAGTAAGTGCTGTATGGATAGACCCTCGGGTAGACGGGAGAGTGCTGTGGATACACCTGAAATCTGAAGATACAGGTTCTGGTCCTGTTCACACTCCAGACCTTCACGTGAAAGGCAAGAGTAATCATGAATTGTCGCGATTTCTTATTTCATGGAAAAATGCTAGCTACATGTAAGGTCTTAGTAGAATCACTCTTCCTTCCAGATGCCATAAACTCTTGAAGGGCAAAGGGCTGCTGCCATTTTCTCCTGTGTTGCCTACAACACCTCCCACAGTGGTTTGAAATTAGAAGATTCGATAAAAGTGTGTTGAAGGGATGACTGGTTTTCTGGGTAAATGAAAGAATGTCTATTATTTCTCTTTTCCACCTCCAGCTCCCCCTTTGTGGGGGCGGCTGGCTAAGGGATAACTGTCACTCAAAACTGGCCCTAGGGCAGGAAAACAAGTTTGTCGTGGAAGGAAATTGAAGATGCCGCGTTTCTATTGGAGATTTACTCTCAATTTCCTATCAGACGGTGAGCTTCCTGAGTGGAGAGTAGGAACCTGTCTTAACTCATTTTTGTTTTCACTGCTCTGCTCACAGGCTTGGTCCCAGCTCTGGAGATGTGCTGGGATGTACACTAGGAGGGGAGATCCGAAGGAGCAGCGCCTCAGGCGTGGTTCCCGCCTCCTAGAGTACAACTGTCCCATCCCCAGCCAGCTCTGCGACCAAGTGGTCTTGGGGTGGGGGGTGGGGGGGGGACTGGAAATGGAATGGAGAGTGAGGGTGCATGCCTCTGATTCTGAAGGAAAATATTCTTCCTAAAGTAGCGAAAAGGCAACTTCTCCAGGGTCCGATAAGGAACACTTTTATGTTGTAAATAACTTGAAAATCTGTTTATCATTCAATCCAGAAAAAAAAAAAAAATCCTGTCAGACCTGGATGTGTTGTATGTATCTACTTAGAATTTTTTTTCTTCTGCCCACCTATTCCTTTCTTCTTCCCGTCTCTCACATTTCTTTTGTTGTTGTTTTTAAAGCAATCCTTTTCTAGAACGGAGCAGGAAACAGCTCGCCAGGCTGGGAGGATTTGGTTTGTACTGAGAAGCAAAAAGGGTTTCCAAAACTCGATTTTCTTTCTTCTTTTTAAATGCCACCCCCCCCCCCCCGCCCCGCCTTTCCCTCCGGAGAGACCACAGAAATAATTGATCCATCATCCAGCATCAGACCCTGGAGATTTACATGCAAATCCCCCCTATCCTCCCCCAAACCTCTTCCCAAATTTAACATCCTAGAAGGAGAAAAAAAAGACCTTGCTAAACTAGTAGGAACCCTTCTAGCCTACTACACATCCCCAACCAGGTGAGAGATGGGGGGAGGGGTGGGTAATCCGCCACAACGCCACCCCCCTCCGCCCCCAGCCTCTCTCTCGCCACACACGCCACCTCTTTCTAGTGTGGAATCACTTAAGGTTTGGGTAAAGCTCCCTCCCTCCCAGGAGACTGTATCTGGAAGCTTTTAGGGGGCGGAGGCAGAGGTAGGGAGAAAGGAGGAAAATTCCCCCAAACGGTCTAAGAGAGTCATCTCCTCACTCAAAACTGCCCGTCACCCCCCACCCCCCACCATTAACTTTCGATTAAGACCTCCTCGTTATGGCAACTAAACTTTACTTTGCATAATTAAGATTTGCCTCGGAAGAAGGAGGAGGGAGAAGCCGTAGCTCTGGGCCATTCTCCTTCACCTCGCCCCTTTCAACCCCCGCCCCAATCCTCCAGCTCTGGGCCTCTAAGTTCCTGAGTTTTCTCACTTTGAGGTGCCACCGAACACAAAGAACCATAATGGGCTTCTTTGTGCTCGCTACGGGGCAATTACGCCCCGGAGTCCAGGCCCCTTTAAGAGCCTCTTAAAGAGACAGGCTCTCATTTTTCAGAGGGTTATTGAAGGGTGTGTTTAAGGGGGGGAAGGGCAAGGCAAACTCCTTGGGGTCTACGTAAGGCGTGAAGTGAAACTTTTGTCTGGATTCCTTGAGACGGGGTTGAGAGAAAATTCTTTGTGAACTGCTAGTTTCTTAAGTTTTTCTCTCTCTTTTTAAACACTTTAAACTTGAGATTTTTCAGTTGATTTGAAAAATTGGACTGGAATAGGTGGCGTTGTAGGAGCAGGGGCGGAGGTAAGGATTTTAAAGTGGCCCTACGCCGGAGACCGCCTTGGCCCCCCAGAAGAAGAATGATCCAGGGCTGAGTGGCTTGAGTCTGCCGCAGTTCTGGAGAGTGTGTGTCTCCGGATCTCGCCGCCGCGACTCCGGAGAAATCCCGTGCTGGGCAAACAGCCCTTAATATAATAATAGCTTGTCTCTTTAAAAAGCAAAAAGGGGGGGGAAAGTTTTGTTGGCATCTGGTTTCTGATCTCATTATGTTGTGGTCGACCAATCCAGCCCTCGGGGCTGGTCCTGGAGTTTAAATCTGATTGGCCGAGAGCACATTTTGGGATGGTGCTTAGCGCTCGACGGGGCGGTTTCAAGGATCCCTTTTTTGGGGGGCTGAGAGGAGGGCGGGGCCGCTGGCGGGGGCCCCCTTGAAACCGACTAATTGGGATCGGAGAGGCCGAGGTGAGGGCTGGAGGAAGGCACAAAGGAGTCGCTGGGCGGAGAAGGGAGGGGAGAGGCGAGAGGAGGAGGAAGAAGAGGAGAGAGGGCAAGCAGCGCGCGGTGTCTCCGGCGGCTCAGTCGGACCGCGGCGAGCGAGCCGGCAGGCGCGCCGCCCCCCTCCCCCGCCCGGCCTCCCCAACTCGGCAGCCGCCAGCAAACTTTGCAAAGAGGCGCGGGAGGCGGCAGCGAGGCGGCGGCGGCGGCTGGGAAGGCGCGCGGTCTCGGGCCTGGGGGCGGGGGCGGGGGGGCGCCCGGGAGCCGAGTGGGGGGCGGCGGCCAGCATGCGGCCCCGCAGCGCCCTGCCCCGCCTGCTGCTGCCGCTGCTGCTGCTGCCCGCCGCCGGGCCGGCCCAGTTCCACGGGGAGAAGGGCATCTCCATCCCAGACCACGGCTTCTGCCAGCCCATCTCCATCCCGCTGTGCACGGACATCGCCTACAACCAGACCATCATGCCCAACCTTCTGGGCCATACGAACCAGGAGGACGCGGGCCTGGAGGTGCACCAATTCTACCCGTTGGTGAAGGTGCAGTGCTCCCCCGAACTGCGCTTCTTCTTGTGCTCCATGTACGCACCCGTGTGCACCGTGCTGGAGCAGGCCATCCCGCCGTGCCGCTCCATCTGCGAGCGCGCGCGCCAGGGCTGCGAGGCGCTCATGAACAAGTTCGGTTTCCAGTGGCCCGAGCGCCTGCGCTGCGAGCACTTTCCGCGCCACGGCGCGGAGCAGATCTGCGTGGGCCAAAACCACTCCGAAGACGGCACGCCCGCGCTGCTCACTACCGCGCCTCCGCCCGGCCTGCAGCCGGGCGCCGGGGGCACCCCGGGCGGCCCGGGCGGCGGCGGCTCGCCCCCGCGCTACGCCACGCTGGAGCACCCTTTCCACTGCCCGCGCGTCCTCAAGGTGCCATCCTATCTCAGCTACAAGTTTCTGGGCGAGCGCGACTGCGCGGCGCCCTGTGAGCCGGCGCGGCCCGACGGCTCCATGTTCTTCTCCCAGGAGGAGACGCGCTTCGCGCGCCTCTGGATCCTCACCTGGTCGGTGCTGTGCTGCGCCTCCACCTTCTTCACCGTCACTACCTACCTGGTAGACATGCAGCGCTTCCGCTACCCGGAGCGACCCATCATCTTTCTGTCCGGCTGCTACACTATGGTTTCGGTGGCCTACATCGCGGGCTTCGTGCTCCAGGAGCGCGTCGTGTGTAACGAGCGCTTTTCCGAGGACGGCTACCGCACAGTGGTGCAGGGCACCAAGAAGGAGGGCTGCACCATCCTCTTTATGATGCTGTACTTCTTCAGTATGGCCAGTTCCATCTGGTGGGTCATCCTGTCTCTCACCTGGTTCCTGGCGGCGGGCATGAAGTGGGGCCACGAGGCCATCGAGGCCAACTCCCAGTACTTCCACCTGGCCGCGTGGGCCGTGCCGGCGGTCAAGACCATCACTATCCTGGCCATGGGCCAGATTGACGGCGACCTGCTGAGCGGCGTGTGCTTCGTGGGCCTCAACAGCCTGGACCCGCTGCGGGGCTTCGTGCTGGCGCCGCTCTTCGTGTACCTGTTCATAGGCACGTCCTTCCTCCTGGCTGGTTTCGTGTCACTCTTCCGCATCCGTACCATCATGAAGCACGACGGCACCAAGACGGAGAAGCTGGAGCGGCTCATGGTGCGCATCGGCGTCTTCTCAGTGCTCTACACCGTGCCTGCCACCATCGTCATCGCCTGCTACTTCTACGAGCAGGCCTTTCGAGAGCACTGGGAGCGCTCGTGGGTGAGCCAGCACTGCAAGAGCCTGGCCATCCCGTGCCCGGCGCACTACACGCCGCGCATGTCACCCGACTTCACCGTCTACATGATCAAATACCTCATGACGCTCATCGTGGGCATCACGTCGGGCTTCTGGATCTGGTCCGGCAAGACGCTGCACTCGTGGAGGAAGTTCTACACCCGTCTCACCAACAGCCGGCACGGCGAGACCACCGTGTGAGGGGGTGTCCCTACGCCGCCGCGCGTCCCCAGGCCACCCGCACCGCGCTTGCTTCTGCCCGGGGGGGCCTCCTACAGACTCCTTATTTTATTTTTTTAAATAAAGAACAATCGAAACCATTTCTTTTTTAGGTTGCTTTTTAAAGAGAATTCTCTGTTCAACACCCCCATCAGGTTTGTAATTAAAACTGTAAATAGTCTGTAAATTTAATTATATATTTTCTATTTAAAAGAAAAACGGAGGGGGGGGGCGCGGAGAAGGAGCAGCAAGGGGCGCCAGGGCTGAGGAATGAGGGGAGGGGGCGTTTAAGGGGGCCCTCGCCTTTCTTCGGTGCCCTTGCAAACACCATCTCCTACTTGGGTTAGTGTTGTGGTGTTTTGGCAGGGCTGGGCCTGCTGGAAGAGGTGTTTGCCGCGAGGAGTTGGAAGTTGGTTACATTCAACTCCCAAAGCCAAATACGTGAGCCTTCTCGCTGACGCTGGGCCTGTGGAAGCTGTTGGGTATTTTTCAACAAGACTCGGATTCTTCTTGTTTTATTTCCTTTCCCTTTCTCTCCCCACGTGCCCTGTCTCCTTCACTCCATCTTTGGAGCACTCCTAAAAGAGATGAAGACGTGCGGGGTGGGGGGAACCCAAACCCGCCAGTGGGACGGTGGGGATGGATAGGGCGAGATGGGGTGTGGAATGACCCTCACCCCTGTGGCCTGCTCCCCTGCAAGCCGGAAGATCTTTCTCCTCTTTGACTTTACTCCTTTTCAGCTGGCTGCCCCCAGGCGCTTGGAGTGGGCAGAAAGTGCTTTGTAGTGCTTTGTGAAAAGTGTTTTGAAACAAAACCACTCCCGACCCCTCACCCCCACCCCACCCCACCCCACCCCGCTGCTACCTTGAGTATCAATCCTGACTGCCTCCATTTTCAGGGGGAGCATTAGTTCGCAAAAGTCAACCGTTTGGAGATGCCCTTGCGTCTCTCCCCCGGCTCCCCTGTAGTCGGCTCCTTCCGCGGCACCCCCTCAACTCCCCCAAACCGAATATCTTCTCTCGCATTCAGATTAGAAGTTTGCGGGTTGGTTTGTGTGTTCTGTGTGGGGTTTGGGTTTTTTTGTTTTGCCTCAATTTTCCTCCCCAAAAGCAATAAAAATGGGTTGGGTTGGAGGGAGGGGACTGATGGACTGGTGGGATTTTTAGTTTTCCTTTAACAAAAGACGTTTCTTTTCAAACTTGT
Source organism: Panthera uncia (assembly GCF_023721935.1). Classification (NCBI taxonomy): domain Eukaryota; kingdom Metazoa; phylum Chordata; class Mammalia; order Carnivora; family Felidae; genus Panthera; species Panthera uncia. The sequence continues at coordinate 13,515,355 of NC_064814.1, forward strand.
CCAGAAAGGCCGGGTAGGGAAAGGTGGGTATCTTTGCTTTGGAAGGAGGCTCTGGGCAGGCTCTTTGTGCTGTGGGGGTGGGGTTGAGTGTTTACATGACATTCTATATCACAAGATTGATAGAATGTTTATAACAGATGTTTCTTATCTTCCCCCTAAACCCCCCAAATAAAAGGCAACACTTTTCTGAAAGTATTTTTGACGCTGGTAAGAGAATTGCCGTATCCAATACACATCATTTCCCTCAACTATTTGGAATATTTTAGAATTTTAATTCCAAAGGATTGAAGACCAAAGGGTAGGGTGGAACAAGTATGCCACATAACTCAGTTTTTCACCATCGCCTGTTTCTTGATAATAGTGCAAATTAAAAGCTAATAATCATAATAAAGCACATTTAATTATCTTCTAGAGATCTAGCCCTTTAATTGTATTTAACAGGGTTGTAACATTTTATTAGTTTAACCAAACCACACCCCCTCTTTCCCTCTCCCCTTGGCCTACTTGGTTGGGGGTGGGGTGGAGAAGAGGTTCCCTGCCCCCAGACCTTGTTTTTTTAGCTAAATGATGATGGGGGAAATGGTGCCTTACCACCCTTTGTTGGCAGTCTTTGGGACAAGGGAGAAAGTAAGTTAGAACCCCTACTTCGATGTGTTTGTGTGTGTTAGTTTATGTTGGGGGAGGGGATCTGGAAATGTTTGGTGGTAATTGAAGTCGTATGTTGGGCTTTGTTTGGAATTGTATGAAGCCTGGGGATTTCAGCAGAGCCCCCTTCCCAAAATATATAACCTTCCCCCAAATGGTTTGTGCGGGTGGTCAACCTTATATGTTAAAACTAACTCTTTCTCAAATGATGATGTGTGTGAAGGCCCAACATGAGATTCTCTCAACTATCAAAGAAGCAGGCAGGGGAGTCACTCCCGGAGCTCCGTTTGCTGCAAAATTCTAAAGGAACCCCGCAAGGGCTGCAGGAAAGAGTTAAATTACAAATTGTGAGTGCCTCTCCTGGAAAGAATGGTGGGGGGGGGGGGGTGCAGTGGCTGAGAAGGAACCCAGTGGAAAGAGGAGAACTGGTCTCTTGAAGATTTGGGTAAGAGCCCATCCTGCATCCCCCCCGCCCCCCAAGGCCCAGGAGCCCAGCTCTTAGTGCTTTGGGTACATTTGTCAGTGGACCCTCATGCTGATAGCAGGAGCACTTGGTGGCCTAACAGCAATGATCTCTTTTCCTTCCCTGAGTGGGGGTGAGAGAGAGGGAATTTTGGTAAAGACTGTTCTTAACCCCCTTCCCTGAAAGTCTCCTGCCAACGCAGAAGAGGGCCCAAGAAAGTGGAAAAAATAGGTTTTATGGTGGGGGGGGGGGACAGGGTAGATGATAATGGCCTCCTTTGGACAGGACAGTTCTAGATGCCCTCCCCTTCCCCAAAGGCCGGGGAGGGGGGCAAGGGCTAATTACCTTATGGAAAGTAGTGGGGAATGTCCCACCTGGCTGCTCTCCTTGCTTTAATGAATCAGCTCTCGGAGGAAGGGAAGTGTTACCCCAAAGTGCAGGGAATTTAGGAGAGACCGTGCCTGGAGCAGAGACCCAAAGGCAGATTACCTGAGCTCACTGCCATATCTGGAGAGGGGTCTCCACTGCCTTGATTGGAAAACACAGTTAAACACATGGGCTCGGAGGCCTGCTTTTGCAGAGTTCTGGGCCACCCTATGAGTAGTTGTAAGTGGGCTGAGGCCTCCCTCTGGAAGAGAGAGGCTTTGTCTGGTGGAGGGTCAAGGGCCCAAAGGAAGACCTTTCACCTGAGGCCAGTCACATCACAGACGCAGCTGCTTTCTACCTGCTCTCCCACCCTCACCCCATCCCACAAAGGAGCAACAGGCTCTCTAAGTTCAGGGCATTTCTCCTCCAGACTCCTCGATCATGGATCAGACTTTGGCTTTTCCACACCTGCTCCCAGCCTCCCCTCCTAAAGATGGTTCTATTAGTTACAAACCCATTGTCCTTTAAGAACTAGCCGCAGAAGAGGACAGTAAAGTTTTCTAAGACAAAATTCTTCTGAACATCCCCAGAGAATGAAGATCACTAGGATCTGGGGCTGATGACTTCTGTATTATAGGGTGTTGGGGCCCTAGATCTGGGCTGGATTCCAGAAGTGGGGAGATGCCATCCCAGGGTGCCATGGGGCCCATGTCTGGGGAAGCTGAGCCCAGATTCTGCTATATCGGAGGCATCGTGCCTTTGATCATCTACCTGCTCGCTGTAGATGGTCCCTTCTTTCTCTGGACTCCCCTTCCTTTCCTCAAAACGAATTCTAAACTGGGGCCACTGACCCATCTGAGAACCTAAAAAATCTTTGGCGCTTTTCCTGGGAGAAAATGGGCAGACTCTGGTGAACAAACAATTCTGCATGTAACTTTAGGGGGCTGGTGAACTCTCTGTGCCCCCCTCCATGGCCCCATCCCCAAGCTAGTTTTCCAATTCCTGGTTTAGACATTTTCTAGTCCTGATGACTGGGTATCTCCACTTCTTCAGTGGGCATCCTTCACCTTCTTGGGGGAACTCTGGTATTCCCTCAAGTGTCTAATCACTTATGTTATGGAAAGGTTTGGGGGGGGGGAGTTCAGGAGGGAAAACCATCAGGTCTACAAAACCAGAAACACCCCCAAACCAGATTATTCCCTCATTGCTGCCTCTCTGGAAGGTAACAGATTATCAAGTGCAGCAGAGTGGAATGAGTGTGTAAATACCTTTGTTGTAGAGGGAGAAAAGCAGGCAAAAAAGAGACACACAGGCAGATCATGACAGAGAGTACAGGCTTTGGCATGAGACATTGCCAGCTATGAGCCCTGTGGAAGTCTCCTAACCTCTGAGCCCCTGTCCTCATCTGCAAAAAGGTGGCTGTACCTGTCTGGCAACTTGCCATGAAGATTATATCAGATGGTATACACAAAGCCAGCACATAAAAGTTCAATAAGTTGTAGCATCTCCCTGATACTTAGGCTAATTCCTAAAAGAATCGTTAGATCAAAGGATGTGCATTTCTTCAGGGCTTTTTACTCTATTGTTGCTGATAATTTTAACAAAACAGAATGATTTCCTGTGCTCCCAGGTTTTGCACCTGACTCTGGGTTCGAGCTCACAGTCTAGAGGCTCCTGGGGGTGGTGGGCAGTGTTTTTCAACCGGCCTCTCCTCTGATTAGGACAGAAATGTCTTACCCGCCTGAGTGAGCAGGGCACACACGCAGGCGGGCTCTCTCTCCAGCCAGCTTTGAAGCCGGCTAATTAGGGCTAGGGCTGTCACAGCTGGCTTCCCCTGCGCCTCCTCCCCCCCCCCCCCCCTGCTCTGCCCCATCCCCAGCCTCACTGCCTGAGAGCCCCTCCCCAGCTGCCTTGCCTTCCACTGCAGGCTTGCAGCCTTTCCAAACCATCTGGGCAGGGCCCGGATTTGATGCCTGGAGAAAGGACAAGATGGGACTTGGGACATGGAACAAGCCCAGAAACTATTGATTGAGTTCAGAGAGGACTGCCTGTGGCCCAGGACCCTCCTTATTCCTAATGAAGCCTGGGGAGGGGCCGGCCTGGGCTGAGGGCTGAGCCCTGGGCCCTTTGTTTGAGAGCCAAGCTTTCTGAAGGCTCCAGCCTCCCAACCTGGCCCTTATAATTAGCCCCAATCAGAGTGTTTATGTAGGGGCCTCGTGCGGAACTCAGAGCCCCATGATTTCATTCCAAACCTGGAGGAGGAGGGGCAGGAAAGGGATTTGTGCGGGGACATGCAAAAGGGAGGATGGGGTAGGAAGTGTTGAGAAGGAGGCCTGGGGTGAGGGGAGGGCAGGAGGTCCTGGAGCTGGGAGGACAACCACCCTCCTTTTGGCCATTGCAAGGGTCAGGAACCCCTCCCAGGGTCGCTGGCGCCCTGGCATTGTGACCCTCGGCCGGCCGGCCGGGGCCTGCACGCCTTCTGGGCAGGCTCTGTGGGTGGGTGGGCTTGTGCCAATCGGAAATGGCTTGGATATAATTAACCCAGCTAATCACCAGCCTCAGCCCGCTGGGAGGGGAGGGTACAGCCCAGAGCCCTGGCCCCCCCAGGAAGCGCCAGTCTCCCGTTCTTCCTCTGACTGGGGCCTACGGTGTGCCAGGCTCTGCAGCTGCTTAGGATAGTGGAGTCAGAGGGTGGGCAAGGAAGGGATGTAAGAAGGGAGGGTGCTTAATTCTCATCTCTCTGGCCTCACCCTCTAGGGGGAATGTGACAGGGAGTGGGCCTGAAGTGGCCATGCTGTGTGTGGGGGTGAGCACAGCAGCAGGAGTTGTGGGTGTGAGGGAGGGAGTACTCCCAGCCACTGCTCCCAGGTGGCGCTGGGTGTGACCCACAGTCCTATTGCATTTCCCAACTGGTCTAGGTCTCCTAGGGAACTCTCTGGGGTGGGATGTGGCTTGAAGGGAATTCTGTGTACTGGGTTTAATGTCTTTTGGTGAAAATCCTACAAGGCCTCCAAAGAGTGTCCCAACTCCCTCCCTCCCTCAGCAACTCAGCTCAGAAGGCTTTCCAAGGTCTGGATCTGGCTCTTAGCTCTCCAGTCTCACTTTCCACTGTCGTCCCCTACACTCCTATGTGCCATCCTCTGGAACTCTTGTGTTTTCAGACCAACCATGCCCCGTGATTTTGCATGTACTGTTCCTGTGGCCTGAATGCCTTTCCCTTTTCCTGGCTTTACATATTAACTACTGTTGACTCAGAATGTCCCTGAGGTCAGGTGGCCCCTCTGCAGACAGCCATACCCCTGGCCAATCCTGTCCCCACACTGTGTTCTCAATGGTCACAGCACATCACAGTATTGTTTGTCATTCCTTTCTTGACTACGACCTCTTTGAAGGAGAGCCTGTGTTTAGTCTTTTCTCTCTCTCCCTGAGCCTAGCAATACGCCTGGCACATAGCGGGTGTCCAACATCAGGCTCCGAGCCAGTCTCCTTGGGCCTGAATCTGGCTTAGCCCCTTGCTAGGTGTTGACCTCTCTGTACATTATCTGTAAATGGGAATAGTAATAATACTTACGTTGCAAGACTGGTTGGAGAATTCAATAAACTAATTCAAGTACAATGTTTAAAGCAGTGCCTGGCACATAGCAAGTGCTTAATAAATGCTAGTTAAGCTTATTCGTTCATTGCGTTGGCTCAGTAGTTAGTATTTTGTGTGTTCAGTGCTTACCACAAGTCAGGAACTTGCTAAGCTCTAGAGGGGCACAAATTCAGTCCCTGCCCACATGGAGACAACCATCTAGTTTAAGCAAATGAATGGATAGATGGTACTTTTGTGGTGCTTCTGAGTTTTTAATGTTTTGTTAAACAAGCTCTCTAAATAAGCGTTTGAGAATGTGTCCGTGTTCAAATATCAAATCATGATGTATCTATTTGGATAGTATAAAACAAGTAATGAAATTGGACATAATCCCTTATAAACTTAACATGTGTAATGTGTTGTTTGGAGCACATGAGAAAACTTGTCTAGGACAGAGGGTCCTGGAAGCCTCTTTCTTGCTCAATCTTCACTGCTGAGAATGCTAAAAAAAAATTTTTTTTTCTACCAGACAGAATCATTACTCTTATACAAAGATACAATAAATACATCAAAATTTCCATTTGACTCATCAATTAATGAAGTAATCAGCAAGATGTTCAGGAGAATCCAAAGAACCGAAAGATATCTAGGCCATCAAGAACATTGAAACAGGGGCGCCTGGCTGGCTCAGTCAGAAGAGTGTGTGACTCTTGATCTCAGGGACATGAGTTCAAGCCCCATGGTGGGTGGAGAGAGTACTTAAAAATAAAAGTGTTAAAAAAGACAGTGTTGGGGCACCTGGAGGGGCTCAGTTGGTTAAACATCTGGCTCAGGTCATGATCTCACATGGTCTCGCCGTTCCTGAGTTCGAGCCCTGCATCAGGCTCTGTGTTGATGGCGCAAAGCCTGCTTGGGGTTCTGTCTCTCCTCTCTGCCCCTCCCCTGTTTGTGCCCGCTCTAAACAAACAACAAGCAAACTTAAAAAGAATGTTGGAATAAATTTGCTTAATGTAAAACTGGGCAATATTCACTGGGTAATATCAGTTACATCTTCACCAGACACGGTTTACATTTTATGGACAAAAATAGTGTCCATGATTACAGTTGCCAGAGTTGTAAAATAACTGAAAGACAATAAAACTCAAAGATAACCTGCAAGGACACGCAGTAGTCTTCGCTGTCCCCCCCCCCCCGCCCCGAGTAATCTTTTTAACCATTTCAAAGTCTTTCACAATTTTCCTTGACAAGAAGTTCTGAACTCAGATACCTCAAGATGACCTGAGCCATGCAACCCTTCTGATCAAACAGCTTTTGTGCCAGGAGGGGGCCCATTTCCATCCAGAGAGAGCTAGAAATCTCCCGGCCCTCCCAGGGTTGGCACAGCCTTTGTCCACCTAACCTTCTCCACTCTTAGCTCCCTGGCTTCTCTCCCTTGCTTTCCTCTCCCGCCTCACCACTCGCATCTCCCCCAATTATGCAGCCAATCCTTTCAGCCTCCTTGTGGTAGCCATCATTTACAGGGGACATTCTATGTGCTAGACACTGTGCTAAGCACTATACATTCATAATAGCATTTAATGTTCAAAAGAACTACGAAATGAGTGCTGTCTTTACCTCAAATTACAGCATATTAGAGCAACTGAATTTCGTGGAAACAGCTGTTCAGAGGGCATCTAGCCAGCCCAAGAAGAGTACAGGCAGTCAGACTTTTAACCACAATACCAGAAATAGCAAATGGGGTCATTTCTCATGCCAGCTGTAATGCTTGGTAGTGGCTACCCAGGAGCACTGTGTTAAGATGGATTCCGAGGCTTCCTCTTGGTTTAATGGGAGATAGTGCTGGAATCCACTAGTGATGTCTGTCATGGTCAGAGACTCAAAGAATGTAAAGGTTGGCACCTATACCAGATAAAGGTCAGGCTGACTTTATACTATATCATCTCCTGCATCATCTCCTGAACATTTTTGTAACATTGCTGATGGTGGCCTCTCCTTCTAAGGCTCGAGCCCTGAGCCCTCAATGTCTGGATCTTAATGCCAGTTTTCTAGGTCTTTGTTACTCAAAGTGTGATTCCATCTGCTTTCTACCCACCCCCCTGCCCCCTAGCAGTGCCAACGCCTGGGAGCTTGTTAGAAAAGCAGAGTCTTGGATCTGACCTCATACTTACCGAATCAGAAGCTGCATTTTAACAAGATTCCCTGGGGATTTGTTTGCACATTCAAGTGTAAGGAGCACTGGTCCAGGGGACCTCTTTTCTCAGCTGCACCTGCCCCCACCTCAGCAGCCAGAATCATCTTCCAGGAAGGTGCTGGCTCAGGTCCAGGTCTGAGTATTCCCTACAGACCCTAACACTTAACCCAGAAGAACCAGGTGTGTTTACGGACTATTTCAACTGAGGCTTGAAAACTTTAAGACATCCTCTTCCACACTGGAAAAACCTTGCAGGATTCTCTGGCTTTTCCCACTAGGAATGTGAGTGCCTCTGGGTCTGCTGGCCACACCTCTACAGCCAGCGCCATGTCCTTTCCTGTTTTCTGAGACTTTGCAGAGTCTCTCTAGGGCCTCAAGAATCCAGCCCCAACTTTCCACCCTAGCTTTTGAGACCTTCGCCCCTTCTCATAGGGGCTCAGGGAGTTGGGGTGGAATCAGGCAGCACACAGATGTGGAGGAGGAATAGTTGCTGAATCTGGGAGCAATAGCTGGGTATTCAGCCATTGGTTCAACCAGTGTTGAAAACTATTCTTTGCCAGGCATGGGGGTACAGTGAAGAATAGAGCATGGTCTCTGCTCTTGAAGAAAGTGGCCATATAAGCAGATGATCACAATACCATGTGATACAAAAGACAGACACTGTGGTTGTTGGGAAAAAGACAAGGGCTTTCTGTGCAAAAGGAACCCCATGGCCAAAGCCATGGAAGAACATGGCGTAGTCAGGGAACAGTGAGAAGTAAAGCGTGCCTGGAACATAGGATGAGTGTAGAGGAGAGTGGCAGGGCTGATCTAAGTGAGGATTTGGGTTGAGCCCCAGCAAAATTTCAATCTCACGCTAGCTTGGCCCTGAAACACACATCTGAGCCACCCCTGCCCGTTCTCAACAGCAGATCTCATTTCTTTACTGACTTGAGCCAATCAGAAGCAAGAGCCATGTACATACACACACACACACACACACACACGCACACACACTCACAGATACACACACGGTCTCTTTTTAATCAATGACTGGATCCCATCCCTACTAATGCCCTCTTTCACACCAATAGGAGTAGGAATAATCAGTGAATTTCCTGGTAAAGAACTGTAGGGCAGGACTTGGGGTCTCCCTGACCTAAGACATGGCTACAAATAGAGGCAGCCTTGGCTACATGTATGTACCAGACCTGTGTGACTGTGTGTGTGTGTGGCTATACATGTGTGAGTGTATACATGCATATCTCTAGGGAGGAGTGTGAACTGTTGCCTTGAAGGGAGAGATAATCCGAATTCCTTGACAGAGAAAGAGGGATAGGTTGGTCCATTGACATCCCTGTAGGATTCATATGAGAAACTTCCCTGGGGGTCAGAAAGTGAGGTGGCTATAATACATAACTTCAGATTATTTGGCTCTCCTATTGAGAGGTGGAGTCTGTGTCTCCTCACCTTGAATATGGGCTGCTTTGACCAGTTGAGTATAGTGGAAGCGATGCTACATGACATCCCAGGCTGGGTCACGAAGACCCACGTAGCTTCACCCTGTTCATGGGAACCCTCACCCTCAGGATTCCTGAGCTGCCATCTAAGAAGTCAGGCTTTCCAGAGACCACCATGCTAGAGAGGCCACATGGAGGTGCTCTGGTTAATATGTCTAGCTGAGCCCAGCCTTTCAGCCATCCCTACTGACACACTAGACAGGAGGGAAACCATCTTAAATCGTCCAGACCAGCCCACCTAGCAGCTGAATATCACTAAATAGCCTCAACGATGCCTGTGGAACAGGAGAATCACCCCACCAAGCCTTATCCAAATTCTTGACCCATAAAATTATGGGATATAATAAAATGGGTGTTCTTTTAAGCTACTCAGTTTTGGGGTACTTTGTTATGCAGCACTAGAGAACTGAAACAAATGGATAGTAATAATTCAGTTAATTAAGTACTTGCTATGTATCTGGCATTATTCTAAGTATTTGACATGCATTACTTCATTTATTCCCAAGAATAGGCTGGGAACCAGAGCAGTTAAGTAATTTTTTCAAGGTAACAGCTTGTAAGTGTGATCACTTAGACCTGAACTCAGGTAGTCTGACACCAGAGCTCATCTATTAACCTCTACCTTATACTGTAGAATAATAGAGATTAAAAGGCTCTTCAAGATCACATGACTGGGGGTGCCTTGCTGGCTCGGTCAGTGGAGCACGCAACTCTTGATGTCACTGTTGTAAGTTTGAGCCCTACACTGGGTGTAGAGATGACTTAAAAATAAAATCTTAAAAATAAATAAACAAAATAAAAATATTTAGGGGCACCTGGCTAGTTGGAGGAGTATGTGACTCTTGATCTTGGGGTTGTAAGTTCAAGCCCCATGTTGGGTGTTAGAGATCACTAAAAAAAAAATACAAAAGAATCTTTAAAAAAATCATATGACCGAACCCCTTTATTTTACAGATAAAGAAGTGGAGCAACAGGAGGGTTAGACAAATAGCCCTGGGATCCCACAGTCTCTTTGCACCACGTCAAGTCCAGATCCTACGTTTGCTGACTCTCAGTCTAGGGGGAAAAGCAGAATGGGACATTCTTCTATCTCAACATGCCCTTCCTTCTGGACCACCATACCTGCCTTCTGTCTCAGGGTCACCATACAAAGTCCTTGGTTTCAATCTCTGCCATTTACCGTACATGTGTAAAAATGACTAGCTTCCTCTCAGGACTTCTGGGTACACAAATGCATGGGTGTGTGCATGCACACATATACATCCGTTTTCATCAGAGCTAGGTAAAATTTTTGTTGACTCCATCTCAGGGGTTAGGATTTTTGCTTTCAAAGGTATTAGGCTGGCTCAAGATCCTGCACTAGGAATTTCTCTGGTCCTTCTCTTTTCCTCATGTCGTTTAAAGTGGAAAAACTGCATGACTGCATGTGGTAGGCAGCTTCTGGGGTGGCCCCCAGTGATCCCTGCTTCCTGGTGTTCACGTCTTTATGTAATCTCCTCCCTGCGTGGTAAGGGATTGAGGCCTGCCAACACCCATGTCAGTGAGTTTGGAAGCGGATTCCCTTCCCCCCACTCTGTTCTAGTCAAGTCTTTGGATGAGACCCCAACCCCAGTTGGCAGTTGACTGCAGCCTCGCGCGATTTGTTGAGCCAAAAGCACCCACCTAAGCTGTGCTCGCCGTTATGACCCACAGAAACTGCAAGATAATAAATGCCTGTTGTTTCAAAATACTTAGTTCTAGGGGCCCCTGGGTGGCTTAGTCGGTTAAGCATCTGACTTTTGATTTCAGCTCAGATCATGATCTCACGGTTGAAGAGATCAAGCCCCGCCTGCGTCGGGCTCTGGGCTGACTGTATGGAGCCTGCTTGGGATATTCTCTCTCCTTCCCTCTCTCTGTGCCCCTCCCTCTCTCTCTCAATATAAATAAACATTTTGTAAAAACCTTTATTTTTTTTAATGTTATTTTTGAGAGAGAAAGAGAGACGGAGCATGAGCGAGGGAGGGGTAGAGAGAGAGAGGGAGACACAGAATCCGAAGCAGGCTCCAGGCTCTGAGCTGTCAGCACAGAGCCCGACGCAGGGCTCGAATCCACCAACCGCGAGATCATGACCTGAGCCGAAGTCAGATGCTTAATTAAGACTGAGCCACCCAGGCACCCCCAAGAATCTTTAAAAAAAATACTTAGTTTTAGAGGCGCCTGCGTGGCTCAGTCGGTTAAGCGTCCCCCTCGTCATTTTGGCTCAGGTCTTGATCTCACCGTTTGTGGGATTGAGCCCTGTGTCAGGCTCCATCTGACATGTGGAGCCTGCTTGGGATTCTCTCTCACTGTCTCTCTGCCCCTCCTCCACTTGCACATGAGCATGTGTGTGTGCTCTCTCTCTCTCTCGAAATAAATAAACGTTAAAAAATTTTTTTTTAAATTGGGGCGCCTGGGTGGCTCAGTCGGTTAAGTGTCCGACTTTGGTTCAGGTCATGATCTTGCAGTCGGTGAGTTTGAGCCCCACGTCAGACTCTGTGCTGACAGCTCAGAGCCTGAAGCTTGCTTCGGGTTCTGTGTCTCCCTCTCTCTCTGACCCTTCCCCACTCACACTCTGTCTCTGTCTCTCAAAAATAAACATTAAAATCATTTTTAAAAAATTTTTAAAATAAAAATACTTAGTTTTGGGTAATTTTTTTTTTTTTTACACAGCAATAGATAACCAATGTACTGCACATTGAGGAAATTCTAGGGTACAGATGATGTAAACAGTAAGAGACAGATATAAAAGAATTCTTTCCTTGATCCATCTACTTATTCACTCATTCTTTCAATACACTTCTACCTGCTTTGCCCCTAGGAATACAAAGATGAATGATACCATTTCTACCACAGAAGAGCTTCCAGCCTAGTGGGAGAGGCGAACTTGTAAATGGATTCTTAAAATGTAGTGATAAATGCAAATAGAGGAAGGTCCGGAGTTTCTGAGCAACACAAAAGAGGGATAAAAATAATTCTGCCTGGCTTTATGAATAAAGCTTCATTGAGAGTACATTTAATTTGGGTTTTTGAAAAAGGGGTGGGAGTTTTCCAGGAAGACAAGGGAAGGAAGAGCTTTCCAGGTAGTAGGATCTACATTTACCTGTACTGAGAGGCCGAGAAAGCCTAGTATGTTTGGGGACTCACTGGTCATCCCATGTGGCTGGATTTTTTTTTTTTTTTGAGAGAGAGAGAGAGAGGCAGAGAGAGGGGGACAGAAGATCCGAAGTGGGCTCTGTACTAACACCAGTGAGCCCTATGTGGGGCTCAAACTCATGAACCATGAGATCATGACCTGAGCCAAAGTCGGACACTCAACTGACTTAGCCACCCAGATGCTCCCAATGTGGCTAGATCTCAAGAGTACTAGGTGGCAGGGGAGACTGGCAAGGTAGGTTGACTAATCAAGGTACTTGGTGCCAGCCTCAGATTTTTCGTTTTTATCCTACAGGAAATAACAGGTAGAGGTGTTTAAGCTCAGTGAGTACTGTGATCAGATTTGTGTTTTAGAAAGAGAACTCTGGAGGCAATAAGGAGGATGGCTGGAAAGAGGAGTCTAAAGTCAGAGAAATCAGGCAGGATGCTGATTCTGATCCAAGAGAGGGGTCAGATGAGGCCTAGCCTAAGCAGTGTCTGTCAAATCGAAAGGAAAGTGAAGGAGGAAGCAGCTTGAGGTTACCAGCTGGGATAATTGGATGGGTGAGCCATCATTCACCAATGGAAGGAATAAAGATAACATGCAGATGTGAGAGTAGAGAATCTGTTAGGATCATGTAGATTATGCTGCAGTGATTAATAACTTCGAAATCTCATTGGCTTAACGAAACAAAGATTTGTTTTGTTTTCTCACTCATACTATAGGTCCTATGTGGTCCACAGGGGTCTCGACTCCATACAGTCACTCAGGGATCCAAGCTCCACCATCTTGTAGCCACACCACCTACAACACATGGCTCCTTTAGTCACGTCCTCAGTTACATGACAGGAGGAGAGAGAGACACTAGAGAATTGTGTACAGGGCTTTTTATTACCCCAGCCCAGACATGATGTACGTTGCTTCCATGCACATTTCATCGGCCAGAACCAGTCTTATGGCCTCTCCTAACTACAGAAGTTTGGAAAGTAGAGGGGAGCACATAGAATACTTGGTGAGCATGATTTTCTCTGTTTATTACAAGAAGGTAATAAACTCAGTTTTGAACGCATTTACTTCAAGCAGAAGATATCCGGTAAGCATTTGGAGATGTGGTCCTGACATTCAGACAGGAGTTGAGAGCTTGAGCTGTAGGTTTGAGCACTGATCTTGTCCCTGCCTTCTGGAGGGTTTATCAGTCAATCAATCTGAGGGATGGCGGCCTGCCTACACCCATGTGAGACATTCTGGACAAGAAGAGAAACATATGTATAAATAGCTGTGATCTGCAAGAGGTCAAGTTACATGCTATTTGGCTACAAGCAAAGTGCCATGAAAGGAAAGATTGGAGGAGCAGTGAATCCCATGACAGTGAGTAAGAGTGTCACAAGCAAAGGGCAATGATAGCCGACCTCTCAATGGATTGGTGAACCGACACAGGTAAGGAGTGCACGAGAGCAGCAAAGTATGGCAGATTTGGGGAGAGAGGCACCAGGCAAAAGAGAGAAGTCTAGAAGCGGAGGTAGGCAGGGGGCAGATAGTGGAACGTTTTAATGCCAGGTCAAGGAGCCCGGACTTTATGCTGTAGTTATAAAAAACCACTGGAGGCTTTGGAGAGAGAGGGGACAGATAGATGTGTGAAGAAGAGATGGGAACATTTTTTGGATTACTTTCCTCCCTTCAGTGGAAACCAGGCTCCTCACTTGCAAGCACATAATGCGTACACACACACACACACACACACACACACACACACACCTTTTTCTGCCCAGATCCCAGATCCCACTTCTGTATCATAATCCTAGATGATAACTCCTTTATCACTGTTACCAACTAGGCAATTTATGTGACTATCTGCCCACATTATTCCTTCCTCCCTTTTTTCCTCCCTCCCTCCCTTCCTTCCCTTTCTATTTTTACTGAGATATAACCTAGAGTGAAATGCACAAAGTGCATGTTAAGTATAGATTAATGAATTTTTACATGTGTCAACACTCACATAAACACTGTTTAAGATATAGGACACTTTCTTCCAGTGAGTTCTGCTCTAGAGGCAACCACTATTCTGACTTCTATCACAATCAATTACTTGTGTCTGTTCAAGAACTTCTAGCAATGAAATAATATAAAATTCCCTTGTTTGTATCTAATGGCTATGAGGTCCATCCACATAGTTGAATCCTGGTCTTATCCTGAGCTGTTCCAGCTTTTAAACCAACTTCCTATCCTTCTCTTTCCCTCTCCTCTTCTTTCTTCTTCCCTTCTTCCTTCCTTTCTTCCATCAGTATGTAGAAAGTACCTTTGCAAAGGTGCTAGCGAAGCAGCAGTGAGCAATGCAGAATTTGGTTCCTGTTCCTTTGGAAGGGTATGTTCTAGTGGGAGGGCGAGGGGAAACCCCAGGTAATTACAACACAGCGTGATGAGCACAGTGCTAGTCAAGTCTAGGGTGCTATGGGAATTCACAGAAGAGGCGTCAAACCCCAACTTTATGGACCACGGAAGACTTCCTGGAGGAAACAATATCTAAGCGGAGACCTGAATGATGAATAGAGTGTTGTGAGCAGCCGCCTGTGTAAAACCTGCAAGGCAAAAGAGGAAATGGTGCTTTCAAGGAACTGCAGGAAGGTCAGAGATGTTCCGCTCAGCTGGAGCGCAGAGTGCAAAGTGGGAAGGGGTGAGGCTGTGGGGGCTAGGTGGGGCAGATGCTGAAGGGCTTTGTGAGCTCTGCTAAGGAATCTAAACTTGAAGGTGTTGTGGGCCGTCACCGAGGGGTTTTCAGGAGAAAAATGACACAGTGAGGATTTGGTTTCTTTTGTCTATTAATAAATTTGACTTTGAACCGATTTTTTTAAAGTCTTTCAGTTCTTTTAATTTTTATTTATTAAAAATTTTTTTTAAGTTTATTTATTTGAGAGAGAGGGAGAGAGTGCACCAGCAGGGGAGGGGCAGAGAGAGAGAAGGAGAGAGAGAATCGCAAGCAGGCTCCACATTGTCAGTGTGGAACCTCATGAGGGGCTCAAACTCATAAACTGTGAGATCATGACCTGAGCCGAAGTTGGACGCTTAACCGACTGAGCCACGCATGCACCCCCCATCCAGTTCTTTTTTTTAAAGTTTGTTTGTTTTTCAGTTTTATTTATTTAAGTAATCTCTATACCCATGTGGGGCTCGAACCCATGACCTTGAGATTAAGAATTCCACGCTCTATTGGCTGAGCCAGCCAGGCGCCCCCTGAATCCATTTTTAAAAGGCATTTTAGGGGCACCTGGGTGGCTCAGTGGGTTGAGCGTCCAGCTTTGGCTCAGGTCAAGATCTTATGGTTCGTGAGTTCAAGCCCCGCATCGGGGTCTGTGTTAACAGCTCAGAGCCTGGAGCCTACTTGGGATTCTGCGTCTCCCTCTCTCTCTGCCCATCCCCAGCTCATGCTTTCTCTCTCTCTCTCTCTCTCTCTCTCAAAATAAATAAACATTAAAAAAATTTTTCTTTTTAAAGGCATTTTAGTTTTTGGAAAGGTACGCGCATGGTACCAAAAGGTGTATCACGAAGCACAGGTCTCCCTGGCTCGTCCGTCCCCCACTTCACCAGCCCCCCATAGGTAATCTCTCTGTCTGCAGTGTGGAAAGCAACATGGTAACGAAGCAAGAGTGGAAAACGGAGAACTTCTAGGAAGCTATTGCACATTCTAGGTAAGAGAGGACAGTAGTGGTGGTGGGAATGATTTGAAAGATGCTTCGGAAGCAGAAACAACAGCACCCGGGCACAGATTAGAAGCAGGGGTGAAGGATGACAGCCCAGGGAGGAGGACAGTGCCTTTCAGTGAGCCAGGGGGAACAAAGGGGAGCACAGGGAGGGGAATGTGGTGGACGGTCTGCAAAGAAATGCCTTCTCCATTCGGAGCCTTTCATCTAGTTTTCACTCTCCTTGAATCTGGGTGGCCTTTGACTTGCCTTGATCAATAGGATGCAGTAAAACTGATGTCCTGACGGTTCAGGTGTAGGTTTTAGGAGGCCCGCCACAGCTTCCACTTTGGCGTCTCGGAAGCCAGCCACCATGTGAAGCGTAAGCACGCTGCAGGAGAGAAAGAGGCTACTCAGAGAGGGAGAGAGACACTCCGGAGGATGAGAGACTAGGCAGGAAAGAGAAGCACCCCCATCTCTCCCTGCCACGTTAGCAGAGGCACCAGACACATTAGTAAGGCCACCTCAGATGCTCCAGGCCCAGCTGAACTTTCCCCGGCCAACACTGCAGGGAGCGGAGGCAAGCCGTCCACACCAAACCCTGCCCAAACTGCAGAATCGTGAGCACATAAAAGATTGCTGTTGTTTTAAGCCACTCAGTTTGGGGTGGATTGTCACCCAATAGATAACTGAAAGAAGTAGGGAGGGATGGGGGAGAGAGGGTATAAGTTCTGCATCCACGGTCTTTCCTTCTTTTCATTCTTAAGATCCTCAGTGTCCCTGCGAAATACCTGCAGCTTTATAATTCAGCTTTATAATCTTCCACCTAGAAGGTTCAGGTGTCTTGGTCTACTGTTTCTCCAGTGCCCACATCAACAGCTCTGAAACCCAACTGCATGTTGATTACTGTTTCCTTGGGTCAACCTAGGGTTGGTTCCAATTCTACCTTTGTTTCGGCGGGGGGGGGGGGGGGGGGGAGGAATTTGTTTTTTCTAACATCATACCCCAGGGAGAAATGTTATTTCTCTGTATTCCTCATTTTCTAATGCAGGGCTAACTGTGAAGGATAGTTGTTCACTAAATGCCAGACGAATGACTAATGAGGCTCTCTTGGAGAGAATCCTAAATGGGGTTCAATTCCTAACTTCCTGTTCTAACCGGAGGCCTTCAGTTTCTCCATTTATGCAAGAAGGTCTCACCGCACTCCTTCCGACTCATGTACAGTAATGAATTAAGGGGCTTCAACGTTGTCAGAGAGCCATCCGTCTGTGCCTCCATGGAGAAATGGCTGGGCCCAGGAGGAAGCAGGTGATGTGACACAAGCGGGCGTGGGGACAAAGACCCAGAGAGGTCTATGTTCCTCAGCAGGAGAGGGGACGTGTATATTTGCTGCATGAGGGCGAGAGGGTGACTGACCCCATGCTCCCTGTCTCAGTGGCCCTCCTCTGCCCTCACACGGGACTGCCGCCAAGAGCTGCCAGCTGGGAGAACCTGCCATCACTCCCCTCCTCTGGATTGCCTCTCCAGGGAGACTTGGGTACCCTCCATGCAGTCCCTGTTGACTGCTCTTGGTGGCCTGCCCAGAGCCCATTTCTCCACAGGTCTGAGGAGATGGGCATCTTCCCTGTAGCCCCAAACCCAGTTCTAGTGACAGTGGAATCTAAGAAGGAACTCAGAAGACACTCTAGTCTAACTTTCCCATATTCAAGATAAGGAAACTAAGGCCCAGGTCAGGGAAGTGACTTGTCCAAACGCCCCAGCTGGTTCATGGCAGAGGTGAGGCCAGCACCCACATTTCTCAACTCCCAAACTGGTGCCCTCTGTTGCTTACACGGCCTCCCGCAGGGCTCTCCCCTCTCTGACCTCCCTTTCCTTTTTACTATTCTTTCTCTTCTCAGCCTCTCTCCAGCACATGCCCCACATAGGGACACTTCCAACAGGGGAGGGGGTGGCTAGCAGGCAGCCTGTCCTAATGGATGTGGGACATACAGAAGGCAGATGAGGTGGGTGCGCTCCGAACATGTCAAGCAGTGCCACTTAACACAGCTGCTCAGGCTTGGGCATCGATACACATGCACACATGGACAGTCACACACCTCCTTTAGGGTCACCTATGCTTTCCACCAGTCCCCCCAGTCAGATGGACCCTGGCACAAAGTCAAGTCACAAGACTCCTCACCTGGCCTCAGCCCTTGGTGTCCCACAAACTAGCTAAACTGGTGGCACCTGGGTAAGGACAGCCGAATGACCCGTTCTGGCCCTTGATCCAGAGATGGGAAAGAGAAGACAGGTTCAGAGCTGTCATCAACGTGGCACATCTTTATGTACTTAGAACTCCTGCCTCTGGGTCCCTAAATGTCCCTCCCTGAGAGGATAACGGGAGGGTGAGGACCCCACTTTCCTTCTTCTTTCTGCTCCCTTTGCTACCCCCCTCTTCCCGTCTTGATAAGAATCTGTTTGAATGAAGCTCCTGCCAGGCCATAGATTCCATCTGAGACACAGCTGGATCTCTTAAAACACAAGGGGAGATGTTTATCTTTCCTCCCAGCTCTGTCCTGTCACCTCCTCCTGGGCATTGCCAGCCAAGGGCACCGCCTGGTGAGACAAATTAGGTAAGTCTGAGCTGGGCCCCTGGTACCTACTGCTAAGAGGGTAAGCAGTGCTGGGGGAGGGGCGGGCCACAGAGCCGAGGGGGAGGGGCGGGTAGGGCGGGAACTGAGACGTCCCTTCAGAGTTCGTTCACCTCTTCCCTCCTCCTCTGCTCCCCACTCCACCCCACCCCCAGTCATTCCAATACCCCCCACCTCTGGAAAAGCCAGATTGGGATTCGATCCCCAGCCAGTTGCCGGAGTTCCGGAGCAGCTGTCCCAGGCTTGGGAGGGGGAGGGGGCCAGGAATGCTGGAGCTGAGGCCTGGGCCGCCCCAGACAGAGCAGGCTCTGAATTCTGGGAATGTTTGTGCAGCTGGAGCCCATTAGGGGAGGGAGCCGCGCCGCTTATTAATCCCAGCCTTGTTCCCCGGGAGGGGCCAGGGCCCTGCACACGAGTGGAGGGGGACGGGGCTCTGCTGCAGGAGGCGGCCCCCAGCCCTCAGCCCCCTGCTTGGTTGAGACTCCATCAGGAGCTTGGAGATCTGGGGCCCTGTGCCTGGCTTGCATGGTGCACATGTGTGTGGGGAGGCGAGTGTGGAGGGGTGGGTGTGGGCACAGGTAAGGGGCCTGTGTGTGGGGGGGGGGGACGCGGTGAGGTTCCACAGAAGTGCTCCTACCTGGGGAGGCGGGAGGCACACGGTGGTGCTGGGAGGGGGTGCTGTGTACTCCTCAGGGATCCTCACCTGCCCCTCAGAAGCTCCTCGCTGGCAGGCACTCTTACAGCAGGAGAAGAGAAGGAGGTCATGAATTCCTGTTGGCTTAAGTATTTGAGTGTGTGCACAAAGAGGGCTGAGCAGTGAGTGGGGAGGCAGCCACGGGGGCCACATCCTGCAGCAGCTCCAGGAGTGGCCATTTAGTAACGTGAAGAGCACCTCCGGGAGTGGTGCAGTGTGTGACCTGTGCAGCCACACACAGTGCTCCGGGTGTAGGGAGTCTGGGGGCCTGGGTTTAGTTCCAAGCTAGCACTGCGGATAGGGTGGTGCACTGAAACTGAAACAAAGGGCCTGGCCTGGGGTCCCCGTTCTACAGACTAGCTGTGGGGCCTGGGATACATTTCTTAGCTCCTCAGAGCCTTGCTTCCTTTATTGGGATAGGGTCTGTCCTATGTGTCTTATAGGGTTGTTGTACAGATCATGTTCCTTTGTCTCTGTATCCATCCATCCATCCATCCGTCCCACAAACTTGATGGCTACTATATGCCACATATTCTGCTAGTGACCAGGGCCTTAAAAGTGAGTAAGGACATTGACCGTTAGAAGCTCATCCTTAATAGTATGGGGTGGTGTGGGGTTATCACATACCCGAATAGAGTGTAATGTGGCAAGCTCTAACCCTGTGTCATGGAGACTGGAAGAGGAAGCAGTGCTAGCCAGCCCATCACAGGTGTGTTCTTAGGATAACATGTATGAAGGTGCCCTGTACACTATATAGCCCAGCACAGTGTGGAAAGAGGCCGTGGCAGGATCCTCTGAGACAGAACTGAGGTCTCATTGTACTTACTGGCACATCTCCAGCTGGGGCTGGGGCTGCTGGATGCTCAGGGTGATAATACCAGAAAGTTCCAGAATGAACTAGGACTTTGGTAGGTTGGGAGCTGTGACAGAAATCCCAGAAACCCCTTTGAGGGCCAGGGAGGAAGGCTCTAGGACCAATTCCATAGAGAAGGTTAGCTTTATTTTGGGGGGAAGCTTTTTATTTTTTTAACGTTTATTCATTTGAGAGAGAGAGAGAGACAGAGGATCCCAAGCAGGCTCATGCCGATAGCAGAGAGCCTGATGCGGGGCTCAAATCATGAGATCATGATCTGAGCCAAAGTCTGACACTTAACAGGCTGAGCCACTCAGGGTAACACGACCCCCCCCCCCTTTTTTTTTTTTTTTTTGTGTGAGAGTGAGGGTTAGCTTGGTGCCTTTGCTGAATTTCATCCTGGGAGATGGTGAGGAGGGAATGGGGCAAATGGGAGAGGGAAAGTCAATAAAGGGCTGGGGCCTTGGGAGCTTTGGAGAGGGGTCATCTGCCTCAGCCATCCCCAGAAGCCTCTGCAAACAGGAGGAAGGAAGGCCTCTCCTCTCACCCCCAACCCCACAACAGTCCCTGAGTTCACAGGGTCTCCAGCTCAGGTAGAGCTCCCTTCAAAACGTCAGAGAACTTCCCAGGAGGGCTGCTGGGACAGGAACCATAGAACACCAAGCCTTATAATTACTCTGACAAAAATTTAGGATCTTGGGATGGGCAAGGAATGGGAACAGTTGTCTGAGAATTCCCAGGTCATGCCTGCAAAGTGTTGGCCCCAGTGGCTCCAAATGGCACCAGCCATTTCAGGCATAGATAGCCTCTGAAGTGAGTACTCCTGTCCAAGGGGCTCACTGCTTTTAGGTTCCAGGCCACATGTCTAAGGAACTAAACAAGGGCTATCTCTGTGGAACAGAATCAGAGAGGTGAGTAGGAGGCCCACAAAATTCTGGAGGCTCAGTTCCTGCCTTTGGGGAACCCTAGTCTAAGACGGGATACAGCCCCTGCTCTCAGGAAACTTGTGTTCTAGTGAAAGGGAGACATCATTTGTTTTCCAGGAACATCTAGACGAGAGATATAGCCTTTGTCCTTAGGAAACCTCCAGTCTGCTGATGGATCTCCATCTAAGATACAAAAAATTATGGACATGGGGCGACTATGAGACAAGCTAATGAACCAAGTACCAGTTATGGGCAGTCAGGAGTAGTAGAATGAATGATAGGGGAGAAGAAATATGGAGTTCGCTATAGGAAGCTCCTGGAGGAAGAGGGTAAACAATAAAGTAGACTACAGTCAGTTGGGGGAGAGCACGTTTCTCTGTAGGGATGCCCCAACTATCTCTCCCGTCCTGGGGAGGGGTGTGAAATGTCCAGGCTGCACTAGCTGATCCCTAATACCCCTTTCAGCTTTAACATACTAGACTTCCTGGCCCCAGCCCTCTCACCCCTGCTTCCTCTCCCTCAGAGCCTCCCCCACCCCTGCCCTTCCTCTCCGCCTTCCATTTGGTCTCTCCTGAGGCAGGTGGTCCAGCCAGCTGCTTGGCCTGTGTGGAGATGAGATCCCACCCACAGTGTGGGATGGCGTTCAGTGGGGGTGGGCTGTGACCTGAGGAGCTGACAGCTGGGTTTGGGGCTCAGGCAGGGGCACAGGGGTGAGGACATGGCTTGTGGCAGCTTTTCCCAATATCCTCAAGTAGGGGAGATTTGTGGGGAAGGAGAGAAGGGTTCCAGGGATGTCCTAGATTCCAGCTGTGGTGGGTCTGGGTCCCTTTGTGGAGGTCTGGGAGGGCCCATCAGGGAAGAACAGGTTGAACTCTACTTCCCCTGAGCTGGGGGACACTGGGGCTAGAGTTGGGCCAGGCTGGGTGGTTCCTGCAGCTGCTGGGCGTGCTCCTTGGGAAGGAGCTGGGAGGTGGGGGGCAGTGTGGATTGGAAAGGACAGCTGGGTCTGCCAGGAAGCCTGGCCTGACATCCCTCCTGAGACACTTCCCCTCCCTCACCCTACACATGTGGGCCATGATGGGGGGGGGGGCGGTACTCTCCACCCCAGAACAAGAGGTCAGACAGTGACCCGGGAGAGCTGAGAGCCGGGACTAGGCCTGAGGGAGCTGTGTTATTTCCGTCTCAGCACCTTTCCATCAGAAGGACTTACGGGAAAAGCGCCTGGGTCACATGGAGTACCCAGCAATAGACGGTGGCTGGATGGCTGAATGGAAGACTCAAGTCCTGTTTTCACTGATTCAGCCGAGTACCCCCCACCAGTGATGCCCTCTGTATCACTGGTTCTTAAACTTTAACAGTGTCTAGGAGTTACTTGTTAAAACATAATGCCATGAAGTCCACCTCACTTCAGAGATTTTGATTCAGTAGATCTAGAGTGGGGGCTGAGAATTTGAAGTTCCTGCAAGTTCCCAGGTGGTACTGACGCTCGGGTCCAAGGCCACGCTTCGAGTAGGATACTACTCCTTCTTTCTCTCTTTCTTCCTCAGCTGTCTCATCCTTCTCCCATCCCCTGCCCGCCTGCCTGCCCCTCCACCCATCAAGCACAAGCCAGCTCAGCTGTTAGAGGAGAAGCACATGGTGGGGGTGGCAGAGGCCAAGGTCAGACTCTCCAGGAGTAGAGCTGGGCTCAGCCTGCCTTCTTCTATTGAACCTAGGCCTGGCAATGTACTGGGGTGAGTCTCTATCCCTTCCTTGCTTCTCTTCCCCAGCACAGTGACCTTCAACCTGGGGGTCCCTGAGGATTCCATATGTGGACCAAGCATCACCTGTAGAATAGAATTTTCCCACCAGGTCTGTGTGTTAATGTTTTTCAAATATGTATGGATGCTGTTGTATGAAAAAATATATACTCATTTAAAAGTCTTAATGAATTTATACTTTCTTAACTTCAAAAAGTTACAAAATACATGATACTTACAAAGCATTTTGGCATTTTGTCAAGATGAATGATCCTCAACATAGCCTACGAGAGTGTGCATGATTTGTACAGGCTGTTGCCCCAGCTCCATTCAAATTCCCCCTCCTCACCACACAGGCCTTAGTTCAATTGCACAAATTGACCTAACTCCCTCTCCTCCCTCTGGCCTCAGGGCCTTTGCACATACAGTTCCCTTTGCCTACTACAATCCAATAATCTGTCTCACTTCACAATCCCTTCCACTCCTTAGCCTGGTTAACTTTTACTTTTTCTGCAAATCTAGGCTAATCACTTCCTTAGCAAATCCTTCCCATCTTTCTGATCATGTCATTTCCCCCTTTAGAGGTTGTCACAACACGTATATATATGTGTATTCCTCTGTCTGTAACCCTCAAGGTTGTTTTAAGTTTACGTTATGTGTGTCACTTTAATTTCTGACTTCTGTATCGGTGTGAAATTTCTGTGAGGCAGAGTCCCCTTGCTTCTTCTGCTTATTGCCCACTGTTGTAGCTCTAGAGCCGAAAACAGTGCCTGGCACTAACAGGGTACTTAATAAACATATGGTTAATGATGCAGTCAATTAGTCAGTTGACAAATAAAAGATCCCCTCCATAGCTGAAGGCAACAGCCAGAGAACTTTGCAGCCAATCTGGCACCCAAAGACAAAAGTGGAAAACAATCCATATAAACAAAACAAAACAACAAAAAACCCTCCAACGACTGCTACACCTGTACTGCTGATGGGGATTTTCTGACCACTTGTTCTCATTGGTACACCATAGTTTTGGCCCCTTCTGTAGAGGTGGGAGAGAAGCAGAGGTGACTGGCTGGCAGCCAGATGGGAGATGGGAGGAAGAGGGAGAAATTGGAGAAGAGCAGATGAAAGAGAAGGGAGAGAAGAAAACAGGGGGAGGGGCACCTGGGTGGTTCAACCGGCTAAGCCTCAGACTTGATTTTGGCTCAGGTCGTGATCTCACGGTTTGGGGTTTGGTTCCTGGGATGGAGTCCCTTGAAGGGCTCTGCACTGGCAGCATGGAGCCTGCTTGGGATTCTCTCTCCCTCTCTGTCTCTCTCTCTCTCTCTCTCTGCCCCTTCCTCGCTGTGCATGCGTGTGCATGCACACTCACGTGCTCACTTGCTCGCTCTCTCAAAGTAAATAAATAAACTTATAGAGAAAAGAAAGGAGGGCAGGAGAGACAGAGAAGAGAAAAAAAGGATGTGAAAAGGAGAAAGAGGACAAACCTCTCCCAGGACAAAGTGAAAAGAAGACAATTTCCAGAGATCAGAATAGGGTCATAGGGTGGAGCCAGAGGGGTGTCATTTGACTGCCTTGCTTTGTGACCTCCTCCTCCACGCTCAGCCATCCCTTCTCTCTTTCCCGATCCCCAGCTCCCTCCCCGTCTGCCCCAGGAGCTGGGCTAGTTTATTTTCCTTGGGAAGGCTTCCTGAAAGGGGAGCCTGATTTGCCTGACACATGAAAAGTGTCTCAGACTGCCGTCTGACCCTTCCCGCAGAGCCCCAGCTCCAGGGAGTTTGTCTGACATGCAGTCACACACGTGGACACACACACACACACACACACACACACAACCTGGCACATGGCGCACACATGCCCCCGGGGAACCCAGGGTGAGGCTAGGAGTTGTGTGAGTACAAATGTGTATGTACACAGGCACCCCCTCACGTGTAGATAAGATGCAATGTACAGGTACCCAAAGCTTACCGCCCCCCCCCCCCCGCCCCTGCCCCACATGGGTGTCTCGTACCTGTGCTCTGCTCGGCACATAAGCTCACTCATTCACGTGTGAAACATTATTCCAAACCCCCACGTGTGCCCATTTCCACTCTTTGTTGTGACGCTGTGTGGGGAAGATGCGAGTGTTGGACACATGTGGTGTGACTGGGCCTTGTGAGTGGCTGGTGTGGCCCAGGGCCAGCGGCAGCTTCTCCGGGAGTCAGAGGAGGAGTGCCAGAGAGACCACCCACTGTGTTGGGGGGGTTCCCCCCCACACACTGCCTGGGGATGGGAGGTGGGACGTCTGTGTCCTCAAGGTCCCTGACTTCAGGCTCTTTTTTTTTTTCTTTTTAATGTTTATTTATTTTTGACAGAAAGAGACAGAGCGTGAGCAGAGGAGGGGCAGAGAGTGAAGGAGACACAGAATCCGAAGCAGGCTCCAGGCTCCGAGCTGTCAGCACAGAGCCCGACGTGGGGCTCGAACTCACGGACCTAGAGATCGTGACCTGAGCCGAAGTCGGACGCTCAACCGACTGAGCCACCCAGGCGCCCCAACTTCAGGCTCTTTTGGAGTCAAGAGTGCCATCTGTACTTCCAAAGGGTGCTCCCAGGAACTGGAAGGGAGTTCTCTCCTGCACACCATATCCCCTGCCTGGCCTCGTTCTGCGGGGTCCAAGCCCACTCCATAGGGCCCAGGGCTCCTGCCCTCCAAGAGGAGACTTGCTGGGGAGTGGAAAGCTCAGGGGCTGCTCCGCCCCCTACCAGTCAGCATCTACTACATTCCACTGGCCAGGTACTTCATGCACAATATCTTAGTTAATATTTCTTTTTTTTTTTTTCCAAGTAAACTTCACCCCCAGTGTGGGGCTTGAACTCCCGACCCAGAGATCAAGAGTTGCATGCTCCACTGACCGAGCCAGCCAGGAGCCCCTGCTATTTAACGCTTGTAACTAGCTTGTGAAAGCCTTCTACTCTTCCTTTAGGGATCGGGAACTGAAACTTTGGGGGGTATAGAAACGTGCCCCACTCATGAGGCCAAGAGTTGGGATTTGGTCCCAGGTCTGCCTGCCGCCCAAGTCCATGGTCTTGAACACCGTGACTGATGTACTGCCTCCAACGTCACTTGTCTTACCTCAGAAGCTACCCGGAAGGAACTGAGATGACTATGGTACAATGGCCTGGCACAATGCCTGGCACCTGGAGTGCATTTGAATGTGCCTTCTTTCTCCTTTGGGTTCCCGTGTGGAGGAGAGCGGGGTGTGCAACACTCCCCTGACCAGTGGGAGGGGGCTTCGGCAGCAAGTGAGTGAGGCGGGCAAGGTGGGCAAAGAGGCAAATGTAGAAGCCAAGCCCCCCACCCCTTACCACCCCCACCACTTTCACCTCTGGAGCCTGGCCCTGGTGAGAAGTCGAAGAAACCAGGGATCATCAGCGGGTACCCCCAACACTCACCCACGCCCGCCTGCTGTGGGGGGCATGGCTGGAGAGGACGAGAATCCTCCACACCCATTGCTTGTCCTCCTGCTCTCTGCCGCCTCCCCCCACCCCAAAAAGAGGCATTCCCAGACTCCCAGACAGAGGGAGGGGAGGGGCTGGGAGTGGAAAGGGAGGAGGGGCCGCCACACACTGAAGCCTTTGTGGGATTCCCAAGAGTCGAGGTGGAAACACTTCATATATCAAGTGTGTTTGTCCCTCCCTGGGGAATGGGAGGGGGGAGTGGCAAGGGGGAGGGAGGACGTGGTGGAGGGCTTAGGGCCTGAAATAGGAAACACCAGTGTGTAACCCGAGTCCGGGAAGGGAGGAGGGGGCTGCCCAGAACCTTTCTGGAGGAACTGACCTGTTCTTGGCTTCTGGGATCCCCACTCTGGGGCTTCTACTCCCCCCTTCTCAGGCCCCTATTCGCTGTGCAGAAACACACAACACCGGCCACTCCTTCCAGACCCTGTGTTCTTCCTGCCAGGCTCCATAGTTACCTTCCCTGCATCCCACTCCTGCTCACTCCCTGGCCTGCTCCTTGGTTCTCCCGGAGTCCACTCTTCCCTCACCCCACTTCCCCCACCGAAGTCTCTATTCCACCACCACCCCACCTCACCATCTTCAGAACTCTGCTCCGGCCGAGCCGCTGAGATTCCTGGCCACCGTCTCCCCTGGATCTCCTCTTTTTGGAGCTCACTCTCTTCAACCACAGCCTTGCCTCCTGCTGCCCAAAACTGTTCTAGGATCCTAGGTCAGTCTTCTCTGAGTCTTGACAGGTTCCTTGCCTCTGTTCCCTCACTCATGTCCCTGACCCAGCCAACATGCCCGATAACAGGGATACTGTGTTGAGAGTGACTATAACCCAGCTCACTAAGTAACCTTGTAATGAATATAACTGTGACAATTCAGAAAAGTTATTTAAGAAGTTATTCAAGCTTATTCAAGAAGCATTTACTGAGGGCCTACTAAATGTCAGATCCTCTGCTAGCTGCTGGTCAGGAACTCACAGTACATATCACCCTTAGGCTCTAGGCAAGAGGGTACCCAGTGCTGAGCCTCCACGGCACAAAGTCCATGGGATGCGTCTCCCCTGAACCTGCATGGTCCCCTCCACACTCCTTCTAGACCATGCCCTGGGTTCCTGGCCCAGTGCTGTGTGAAACCATACAGATATCTGAGGCAGAAGAAAGAAAGAAAGAAAGAAAGAAAGAAAGAAAGAAAGAAAGAAAGGGAGGAATGGAGGAATGGAAAGAAAGAAAGAAAGAAAGAAAGAAAGAAAGAAAGAAAGAGGGAGGGAAGGAAGGGAGGAAGGAGGCAAAGAAGGAGGAAAGGGAG
Organism: Panthera uncia; assembly: GCF_023721935.1. Taxonomy (NCBI): domain Eukaryota; kingdom Metazoa; phylum Chordata; class Mammalia; order Carnivora; family Felidae; genus Panthera; species Panthera uncia. Next base: position 13,542,545 of record NC_064814.1, read on the forward strand.
AGAGAGAGAGAGAAAGAGAAAGAATGAAAGGAAGGAGGGAAGGGGGGAGGGGGAAGGGAGGAAGGGAGGAAGGAAGGCAGGCAGGAAGGAAGGGAAAGACAAAAACCAAAAGCCCAAACAGTAGTAACAACAAAAACAGTAATACTGACCCTGTCTTTATTTAAAATTTTGATATTTTACTATGAATATTTTGCATTTAATTTGATTTTTAAAATATTGTGTTAAAATATTATTTATTACTGAATTTTTTGGTGTTCCTTAAATTTTGCACCTGAACTGAGGGCTTCACTGATTTCCCAAATTCCCCATCTTTTTTTTTAAATTTTTTTTTAACGTTTATTTACTTTTTTTGAGACAGGGAGAGACAGAGCATGAACAGGGGAGGGTCAGAGAGAGGGAGACACAGAATCCGAAACAGGCTCCAGGCTCCGAGCTGTCAGCACAGAGCCCGACGCGGGGCTTGAACTCACGGACCGCAAGATCATGACCTGAGCCGAAGTCGGCCGCTCAACCGACTGAGCCACCCAGGCGCCCCCCAAATTCCCCATCTAAGTGACCCTAGACTTCCTGCCCCCTCAACCTTGGGCAGGCGGAGCTCAAGTGCGCGTACCCTCAGACCTGAGGGGTTGTCAAGGGTTGGCTGTTTGTGGGTGTGAGTAGGGCTTGCACACATGGGCCACGGAGGTGTCCCTGCCAGAGCAGAGCAGAAAGGAATTGCTGGTGGAAACAAGGTGGGTAGGTGAGAGGTGGGGCGGCCCCACCCTGTTCCAGTGCAAAACTCCAAAGTCATTCTGAAAGTGGATTTGTCAAGGTAAGAGGATAGGATCTATCTTATTTACATTTGTTCACTTGATTTGTACCTCTTAAATATTTAGAAATTTTGTTTGTGGGCTTTTATTTGTACTCTTGTCCCATGCCCCGCAAATGTTAGGGGCAGGCCTGCTTACAGGGATGGTGAATGGAAGGATAGAAGTTACCAGCACCGTGTAAACCAGTCTGATCTATTTGCTGCCATTGAATTTCCACCCTGTGTACCTTTCTCCTGCTCCTCCCACCACGGACACCTGCCCATCCATTAAATGCCTCTCCTCTCTTCATAGTCTTCAGTGATCCCTACTGCCCTTGGTGGCCTCTCCCTCCTCCAAACTGTGACTTTTACTGCCAGTACCAGTCTGTGGGCCCTCACCCACACTGCCTGCATCAGCCCTCCGAAAGCTATTTTGTGCCATCATCTAACTTTTAGTGTGTGTGCACACGTGCTCATGTACCATGTCCTGGGAGCTGTGTTATCAGTGTTTTTCTCTTCTTTTCTTTTTAAAAAATATTTATTTGTTTTTGAGACACACACACACACACACACTCTCTCTCTCACACACACAGAGTGTGAGCAGGGGAGGGGCAGAAAGAGAAGAAGACACAGAATCCGAAGCAGGCTCCAGGCTCTGAGCTGTCAGCACAGAGCCCGACATGGGGCTCCAACTCACAGACTGTGAGATCATGACCTGAGCCGAAGTCGGACGCTTAACTGACTGAGCCACCCAGGTGTGCGCCATCAGTGTTTTCCTTTTTTGTTGTTTGTTTATTTATTTAATTTCACACGCGTGAGAGAGAGAGACCGTGCAGAGCAGGGGAGAGGGGTGGAGAGAGAGGGAGGGAGAATCCCAGGCAGGCTCCATGCTTAGTGAAGAACCAGAAGCAGGGCTTGATCTCATGAACCGTGAGATCATGACCTGAGCCATAAAATAAGGAGTCGGACACTTAACTGGCTGAGCCATCCAGGTTCCCCCTGTAAGTGTTTCAATAGCACTGTCAGTGTATTATTTTATTTTTCCAGTTCCTTATAGTGTTAGGCTTGGGAAAGAATGGGTGTGAAGTTAGCCAAAGACTTAGGGTTGATGCTGGCCCTGCCCCTTATTAGCTATATGACCTTGAGCAAGTTAACCACTCTGAGTCTCAGATTTCTCATATATAAAACAGGATAATAAGGCCTGCTTGGCAGGGTGTTATGAACATAAGAGGTAATATATATAAAGGGCCTGACAAAGTAGGCAGTCAATAAAATGTTAACCATAATAATTACATTCTTGCACATAATATATTAATAGTTTACATTTTTATGTGCCTATTATATTGTTAATATAACAATTATAATTATGTATTATTAAAGGCCTTACATAAATTAAACAATTGAATGGGATGATCAGGAGGCCTGAGAAGCCTAAGGCAATGGACATGGAATCCTGACTCAAGGCTTTTCTGACTGGGAGAGACCGAGGAAGCCTCCGCCTGAGCTGCTTTGGGGAGGTGATTCCTGGAACCCGTGGTTCCTCCCTGGGCATTTGGCATAGGAGTGAGCAGTACAGGGCTCAGATTTAATCCTTCCACGTGGCTAAAGCCTCTTGACCCTGGGCACTTCATTGAGCCATGCCAGCCACACCCTTGGCACAAGCCCATCTCTGCCCCGCTCACAGAGGCAGCTGCGCACCAGGCACCGCCTCCATCTGCTGCAGAGTTGGCCAGTCTTCCCAAGTGGCTCCCCTGCTAGGACACATCCCCGAGTGCCTGCCTGCGAGAAACCATGGGAACGGAGGGCTGGGGGATAGGAGACACTGGATCCCAGCTCCCAGGACCACCCACCCTGACCTCCTCCCCTATGATTATTAAACACATATTTCCGAGGGATTAGCAACTATGCCAGGGATGTTGATCGCTAAGTCTCAGTCAAACCAATGGTTTTAATCACTAGCTGCAGCCACATTAACATTATTAACTAATGAACAGCCTGCTAAGTTGGGGGTGGGTACAGAGTGAGGGGTTGGGGTGAAAAGGGAGGCACCTGCTGTATGACTGAGCCAAGGGGCCACCCTGGGAGAGTGGTTCAAAACTGCACCCTCCCCACCCCCCCCATAATTAGGAGACAAGCTCCTCAGGGGACTGAAGACATTGGTTTGAGGATAGGAAGCCTGTGTCCAGGCATTCTGGATTACCCTCAATTAGGCTCCTGTGGGAATGTCACGGAGCAGGGAGCTCACCTATCTATGCTTGGCCAAGTTTCTAGAAGGGGGTTCCCTGTAAAGACCTTGCTCTTGGCTCACCAGTGTGTGCAAAAGTGCAGGAGATTCAGACTCAGCCCTTCCCATCATCCCACAGCAGAGGTGATTGCTAAGTCCACTCCTAGTCTTACCTCCCTCTCTCCCAGCCAGGCTACTGTTCTGTTTTTTAGCAAGCAACTGTAAATTATTAGCCAATGGGAGAAAACTGGCCACTGGCGCACTCAGGTTCCCTTTGTCTGGGAGCATTGAGAGAGCAGATGGGAAGTTAAGAAAGCAGGAAGGGCACAGCCCAAGAAAATGATAGGAGGAGAAAATAGAGGCAGCTGAGGTGGTGGAGGGAGAACAGAAACTGGGGAGAGTCTAGAGACCCCTCTGACCCCTAGGAACCCCCTAGGAAAGAAGGTAGTCGACTCAGAGTAGACTTGTCCTTATAGATCATGCTTGGAAACTTTTGTGTTTAACAACCGGTTACTGAAGACTTGGGCCTGTTACCTGTTCTCTCGCCTCTCTCCCTAGCTCTCTCTCTCCCCTTCCCTGTGTTTCTTTGCTTCCTTTGTTCCTGCCCTAGCGAATGGCTAAGCCCTGGAGTTGGTTTCCACTTCACCCGGTGCAGATTTTTTTTTTCCTTGGGAGACTCCTGGGAGCTCTGCCCCCACCCAGGCCATGGGCTCTGCACGCTTGCTAAGAGCCCCTATGGAGCAAGCTCGCCTGGATAGAGAGTATCTCCTCTTCTCTGGGTGCACACCTGTGCTAGGCACTGAGGAACAAGTCACAGAAAAAGGGGACCAACTAGAACCTGCAGGAATTCAGAAGTAAGAAAGGTGCAGATTCCAGAGCCAAATGGAGCCCAGTATAAGTTCAAATAGCTGGGTGCACATTCAGCCAATCAGATTAAAAGAAAAGGGGGTGAGGTGCCTGGGTGGCTCAGTTGGTTGAGTGACTCTTGATTTTGGCTCAGGGCATGATCTCTTGGTTTGTGAGATCGAGTCCTGTGTCGGCCTCTAGGCTCTGTGTGCTGACAGAGCAAACCTGCTTGGAATTTTCTTTCTCCCTCTCTCTCTCTCTGCCTCTCCCCTGCTCATGCTGCTCCCCTCCCAAAACAAAACAAAACAAAACAAAACAAAACAAAAACAAAAAAAACCTTAAAAAAGAAAAGCAGGGGCACCTGGGTGGCTCAGTTGGTTAAACATCCAACTCTTAGTTTCGGCTCAGGTCATGATCTCATGGTTTTGTGGGTTCGAGCCCCACGTTGGGCTCTGTGCTGACAGTGCAAAGCCTGCTTGGGATTGTCCCTCTGTCTCTCTCTCTGCCCCTCCCCCGCTCATGCTGTCTTTGTCTCTAAATAAATAAATAAATAAATAAACTTAAAAAAGAAAGAAAGAAAAGCAAGGCGGGGAAGGCTCTTCTGAGGAGAGGATGGTGAGGTGGACAGTGGAGAGTTGTGTGCTTGGAGTGAGCCCATGGGTTCTAAGATGAGGGCTGGTATGGGCGGAGGGGGTATGTGGCCTAGACTTGACCCCTGGAAGCCCAGACTAAAATGTCTGGCACAAATTTGACGGGAATGGAGGCTCCTCTGTGGGGCCCTGGGCAGGGAAGAAGCAGCCTCTCTTTCTGCACCAGGTAGAGGCAGGCATAGGAGAGATAGTGTCCTGGGGGCAACTGCTATGGAAACTGTCCTGTCACTCTCCCCCAGGCAACCTGATGTCTCTGAGACCCAAAGGCCCTAGCCGCCCCCCCCGCCCCCCCCCCCCCCCCCCAAGGCACAGTCGGTGACAGAGAACCATCTCCGAAATAAACACCCTCTAAGAACAACAACCCCCAGAAACTCCAAATGACTTTGATGTCGGGGCCAAGGGTTTTGACTAAACAAACTGGAAGCGATTTAGGCCGGGAACGCTGGCGGCCTGCTGAGGCGGCTGCACTAGGGAATTGATCAGGCCACCAGGAGCTAGTAGGGGACTCTACCCTCCCTGTGTGTTCCCTCCCCGCCCCCCCAACCAGCCACCTGGGAACCTCAGAAACCAGTCCAGAGAGGCATAGCTGTGTGCATCTTCCCCAGTTCCCTCCTTCCTCCCGCCAGAGGGGCTGGACCATCTAAGGACACCAAGTCCACCCAGCGAATGCGGGGCTATGAAGAGCACAGTCAGGCCTTGTCCTCCTCATCTCTTCCCACACAAGCCCCCAGAGCACACATCCACGGCCCTTCATTTCCAGCATGTCTTCTCCCCAGCTAGTCCTTATTTCCAATGTCTCTATAAGGAACAGCTCATTCTGGGAATGAATCCTGCCCCTGTCTGAAAAGTCCTCAGCCCTGCAACAGCCACCTTGCTCTGGCACTGACATTGGCACTGCTCGGAGCATCATTGATTTCCTCCTTAGAGGGTGGCCTCTGTGAGGGCAGGAACTATGACTTGTCCATCTCTGCGTCCCCTCTGATATCTGGTATAGTGTCTAATGAAGGTAGCTAGGAAGTACGTTTGGTGAGTGAGCAAATAAATTACCACTTGGGGGACTCATGGGGGGGGGGTTAAAGTCCTTGCTCTATCATAAGGTCATTTCCTCTGCAAAAAAACAATTCTCAGCTCATAAGTGGTGTTATATACATACATACATACATACATTAAACTGTTGATACCAACAGTTGTGTGTGTGAAGTGCCCAGCCCAGGAGTGAAGCCTGCAGCAGGTATATCATGACCGGCCATAACTGCTGTTATGATTTAGGCTGCGTCCCAACTGGTCTGTATCTCATTTGTAGCAAAAAGAACCTACATTTGTGAATGTGCATAGAGAGGCTTAGACGAAAGGGGCTTGATTCAGGCAGGAAGGCAATAGCAGCTCCCTCCCTTGCCCAACCTTGCAAGTGCAGAGAAAGCAGAGCTGTTCTGGTATGTGATGCCTTTCTCCATTAGACAGATGGGGGGAACTGGGGCTTATCTGTACCCCTGAAAAGAGACCCTCTGCCCTGTAAGAAGATTCCCCTTTGCTCTTTCCTCTGACTGTCCTCCGGCTGTTTCTATCCCTCACAGCCTCTTGCTGAAGGCCATCTGCCTTCCTGCCTTTTTTTTTTTTTAATCTTAATTACTGTTTTACATTTAATCGCTAAGTCTTGAGTAATAAGATCCAAAAAGAACTACTGAGGTCTCCCCAGGCTAGGCTGACTCTCACAAAGGAAAATAAAACAAGGCAGCCACTCACAGAGACCCAGACACACACTTACACACTTTCTTACACAGATACACACATGCAAGTTCCAGTACACTAACAAAGAAGTACAAGGGAAACAGGCAGATCACACAAACACATATGTACACATTTAGATATACACACATACTGTCTCAAACACAAGCGTATACACACACACACACACACACACACACACACACACAGTACCAACAAAGAAACCCCAACAAAGTAGCTCGCGCACATGGACTCACAGGAGGCCCGATGACTATACTTTAAGCTTCACCTCCCAACCCAAGCCCAAAAATCTGTCTCCAATTATCTGGCCCGTGTTGGGAGCAACAGGAAATCCAGAGCTGCCTCTGTCTTCTGGGGGAGATGCCGGGATTTCAGCCATTTCTCCATCGTTGGATAACAAAAGACTTCTGGCCTTGTGTCTTTCTCCCTGCTTCCAAGTCAGCTGGGGCTAGAAGGGTGTGGGTGGGGGCTGGAGGGGGTGCAAAACTAAGCCTAAGAACATCTTGACTAAGAACAGCTTGGCGAGCCTGGGAAAGGGGCCAGGGGTTTATACGCCCTGAGTATGAGCCTTTCCAACTTTGCCCAAAATAATGAATAGGGCACTGGCTTGGGTCAAGAATAGGGGCCTACAGTGGCGACCTTGGAATCAATAATGACCCTAGACACCAGCCTCATAAGGTGGACAACGCAGCATAGTGGAACAACCACCAGACTTGTGATCAGACCTGGGCTCCAGTCCCAAATCTGCAGTGAGCCGGCTGCCAGTGATCTCACTTCTCAGAGCCTCACTTAGAAAATGGACGTAGTACCAGTGACCACCTTATAGAATGTGAGTGGGGCCAAGAACTTGTGTAGCTGGGGAAAGTGACCACGCAGGTGTTCTTACTGGCTATGGGATGGTCTCCCAACCATCCGACCTCCCCCTAAAATAGGAAGCTCTCCTTGTCTTCTCCAGATGCACTGGCTATTCCCATAGAAGAGAAAATACTGTTTTGAGAAACCTGGTTCTACTCCTTCATCCCCATTCCCTGAGATGGAGCGGCTCTCACCATCTTGTAGCTGTCCCACTTGACTGCATAGCCCACTCTCCAACACGTCCAGTCCCTGTGCTCCTCATGTCAAAGAAGTGGCTTGGAGCGGTGGAAAGGCCACTGAATTGGGGGTCTTTCCTGTTTCCTAACCCAAAGACAGTTTACCCTAATTCAGCCCAGACTTAACTTCCTTGGGCAATGGACACTATCTCCACATAGCTTTGTATGGAGGAGTGTTAGAAATTGTGACCACAGGGGCATCTGGCTGGCTCAGTGGGAAGAGCCTGAGACTCTTGATCTTGGGGTGGTGGGTTCGGGCCCCATGTTGGGTGTAGAGATTACTTAAAAATAAAACCTTAAAAAAAAAAAAAAGAAATCATGCCCACATATGTGTGATGGTTCCCACAAGGGCTTTAAGGAAGGAGCTTCAGAAAGACACTTGACACGACCCAGTCCCCTCTCTGTGGCTTCAGCACTCTGTAGGATGTAGGATTTGCAGCTGGGAACACACTCTCTATGAAATAATGCTTAACTGTTTTAGTCAAAAGTTCCTCTACCGGACGTGGGTTCCTAGAGACCAAACTCTGTCTCCCGCATCAGACAGGGAGTTCCGGGTCATGCTCTCAACATTCCAGTCAGGTCCTAGCCCTGGCATGTGAGGAGAGCGGGACTGTGTGCTGTGCTAGAAGGGCAGAGGGTCTTCATTGGGTACCCCCTCCTCAGCCTGTGGAAAGGAACAAGTTTACTCTTTTTCTTTTTAAGTTCTTATTTCTTTACTTTGAGAGAGAGAGAGAGACCACACACACACACACACACACACACACACACACACACACACATGAGAGGGGGTGAGGGGTGGAGAGAGAATCCCAAGCAGGCTCAGCGCTGTCAGAACAGAGCCCAACGTGGGGCTCAAACTCAGGAACGGTGAGATCATGAACTGAGCCGAAATCAAGAGTTGGATGCTTAACTGACTGAGCCACCCAGGCGCCCCTCAACATTTGATTTTTTAACATAGGATTTTTAACATGGTATTCCCAATGTGGGGGCAAGGAGTGTGGAATAGTCCAGTTCTGGAATTAACAGGTCCCAACTCTGCTTGTCCAACCTGGCCCTCAGAGGACTGCTCAGAGCGGCCCTCAGTCCGAGCGGCCCTCCTTTGAAGGCCAGGCTGAGAGGTTCAGTTTTCCAGACTGCGGCGGGAGTGAGTCACGGTCTAACAATGTGATCTGTCAAGTGCTGCAGCTCCCTGGGCTGGTCTTGCCCACAACCTCTTGCCGCCTGGATTCTTCCTGGGCGTTCCTCAATCTTGCAAAACGTGGAGATCATGCTGGCGGCTTTTCTGTGTACTCCCCACCATCCCCAGAGCCAGTTTACTTTTGGTACAGCAGACCTAATAAGGGCACCCAGCCAAAGAGATGGGCCCGAGGTGGGAAATGCTGGAATTATGGGGCACCTTTTCCAGAATTTGAGTCCTGACTCAGAGAGTTAAGAATTAGGGCAGAGGGAGAGCAGGAAAAGAAACTGAGGTCTAGTGTGGCAAAGTAGACCAGACGGGCATGGCATTTACTACAAGAGGTTAAGAGTGTCTGTATAGTAAAAACCATTGAACAGTATACTTTTTTTTTTTAATGTTTATTTCCTTATTATGAGAGGGAGAGATAGAGAGCGAGCAGAGGAGGGGCAGAGAGAGGGGGAGACGAACCCCAAGCAGATTGCACACCATCAGCCTGGGAGCCCAACGCAGGGCTTGAACTCATGAACCGTGAGATCATGACCTGAGCTGAAATCAAGAGTCAAACAACCAACCAACTGAGCTACCCAGGTGCCCTAAACTGTACACTTTAAAGTGTGAACTCTGTGATATGTACATTATATATATCAATAAAACTGGTTTGTGGGTTTTTTTTAAATGAGTGTCTGAGTCGGCAGTAGGTAACTCTGTCCCCACAGGGAGGTAATGCTGGCCGTGTGGGGTGAATGGGGATTAGGATAAGATGTTTAGAAGGACCTGGCTGCCTCCAGGTTTGAGTGGATCTGGCACTAAAGTGGTGGAACCTATGCAGAGGGTGAGGTTGGGACAAGTCCCCACTCATGGAGATCCAAGGCCCGTCCAGAATTTGTCAGCCCTACTACAAGCCTTCAACCTCCATATTGGACACCCTGGAACACCACCATCCAAGTGACCCCTTCCACTGATTCAGAGAACACCGTACAGTTTCCCAACAACGTTGAGACCCACCCAGAGCAAACTAGGTATGCATTTAACCTCATTTAGGGCTTATTATTACATCTTCACTCTTTTTTTCTTCTGCTTTTAACTCTCATCTTTAATTTATGCTACTTTGCATCTTCTGTATCTTGTAAGCCTCTGTAAACCCATCGCACAGCAAGGCAGGATATAAATAACATTTTGAAAATAAAATTTACAGGAGCGCCTGGGTGACTCAGTTGGTCAAGCGTCCAACTTTGGCTCAGGTCATGCTCTCGCAGTTCGTGAGTTTGAGCCCCGCATCGGGCTCTCTGCTATCAGCCTGCTTTGGATCCTCTGTCCCCTTCCCTCTCTGCCCCTCCCCCATTTGTGCACGTGCATGCTCTCTCTCAAAAATAAATAAACTTAAAAATATGTATAATTTGCAAAACGCTCTCATGTACATTTTTTCTTTTGGTGCTCAGAACAGTCCATGTGGAAGGTAAAGGTAAAGCTATTGCTATTTTTAGGCCAAGAGAGACTGAGGGACCTGGTCAAGCCATTGAATGGTGGAGTACAAACCAAAACTCGTGTTCAAACTCTGAGGTACCACTCTGTCCTCTGAAGAAGGCACCATGAGAAAGCCCTGGAGAAGGACCAGGTTGACTTCTTGTGGCCTTGCCAGTGCACACATCACCACCCAACATTGCTGACAGGCCTTTTAACAGAGAAGCATCTGTGCCTGTCTGCCTCAGGGGAAGGAGAGAGATGGCTTTCCATTTCTCCTTCCAAGAACTCAAAGTGAACAAATGCTCCTCCTTCCATCAGACATATTCACCACGCTCCCTTCACTCCGAAAAAGGGCGAACAGGACACTATTCTCCCAAGCCCTAGGCACAGGGTCCTGCTGTTCTCTGTAGGGCTGATAGGATTTCCTCACTTTACTGGGGTGGCTCTGCTTTAAGATCCCTTTCAGAAGAGGGTCTACAGGGATGGCCGCAGCGGTTGTGGAAATGGGTCCCAAACTCTTCTCATTTCTCAAACTCAAAGTAGGAAAGAAAACAGGCCACACGTCAAGGAAAGCCTACTCTCTAACAAACATTGGCCAACTGTAGGTGACCCAAAGATGGGTCACACAGTCTCTGCTTTCCAGTCTTCAGTTTGAGGTGCGGCAGGAATGAGGATGTCAGCAGACATGAGTTAAGAGAGAAATATAAACAACAAACCCCGACGGAGGAGCTGAGCTGGAAATCTGGGGGATCTGAACAGGAGTCTTTGGGGCAAATTACATTTGGAAAGGACCCAGAAGGATATGTAAATTTATCTTCTTTCTAGAAACTTATTACCCTTACTTTTTAAACAAAGGGTGGGGTGGGGGGAGAGAGAGAGAGAGAGAGAGAGAGAGAGAGAGAGAGAGAGAGAGATTGAAGCAGGCATAAGTGATGGAAGGGGAGCAAAGAGGAACGTGTTCTAGGCACAGGAGGCCCTGCAGGGGCAGAAGCACAGGGATGGAATGTAGGCGCACTTGAGAAGCATTGAGTAATTCAGTTTGATTGGAGCATGAGGTAGTGGAAAGGACTGGAAAGGTAGACCAGAGCCATATCACCACGGGGGCCCCTAAATTCCAAGCTAAGGAATTTGCACTTCATTTAGTAGGCCACAGGGAACCTCCACAAGTGACTGGATTACCAGTGTGCTTTAGGAGAGAAACTCCAGCAGTCGTGCGTGGGATGAACTAGAGGTAGAGGTCCTGTTAGCTCAGCTACTAGAGAATGATGCGGGCCTTCATACAGACGCCATGCTTGGGTATTGGAGGGCAGGAAGATATTCATTCAAAAGTCCCATGTCTTGATTCCATCTTTATTCAGAGGACAGATACAAAGATGAACAAAGACGCCAGCCCTAAGCTGATTCATATATAGCCTTATGGAGAAAGCAAGTAAAGGAGCAGCTAAACTGTAACAGGGTTAAGTGCATCACAGGGTCAAGTGCTCTGGGACTGCAAAAAAAGGGGGAGTTGAGAAACGGTTCAGAGGTTTCCCATGTAGAAAAGAACACCGATCCTAACATCTTTTTCTTCCCCACTTTCATCTAAATAGTACTGCTCATAGATGCATTTATGTTTAGCTGACATCTAATCTGAGGAAGTTTCAACCGGCCACTCGTTGAGCAAATAACATCCCTGAACTCAGACAAGTGTCCAGGTACCTGCTCTTTGTTCATCTTCCTCACACCTAGAGGGGGACGGATGGGAAAACTGAAGCAGTGACTGACCCATTGGACTGGATGGTTTGTGAAGCCCCAGGTCTCAGGGCTAATTCTGACCTTAAGACACGTCCCCACCTCTCAGCTTTGCTTAATTGGGTTACAGGAATTAGTCTTGAGAACAGAGAAAAGGCAAGAAACCACATTCTCCTCACTCTTAAGCCTCTAAAGAAGAGGTCAAGTGAGGTCGCCCCTGCTTGACCTGGTGAGGATGGCCAAGCAAGGAAAATGGCTGCTTGGGAGACATGATAAGGCAGGCCAGCATGGGACAGGCAGAAAAGACTGTGAAAGTCAGACCAGGGACAGCGGGAGGAGAAGATGCCCCAACATGGTGCCTGGCACATGGGAGACACCTGCTAATTAACTACAGATTGCATGAATGAATCCCAGAGGTCAGGGGATCCTCATTTCAAGAGAAATGTAATTATAACTGTGGTGAGAAACCATCTTTCACCTATGGGGAAGGCAAAGATCAGAAGTCTTGATAAGATTCTGTGTTAGTGAGGGTGTAGGAAACATACCCTCCAATGCCCTGCTGATGCAGCCATAAACAGGCAGCTTCTGTGCAAGGCAATTGAGCAGTATTGATCAGCATTACAAATGTGTGTAATTTGTATTGAGGCAAGCAATCTCATTTCTGCGAACCTATCCTGCAGATACGCACATGTGCAAAGTGACCTACGTACAGTGTATTTATCTGCAGCTTTGCTTGTAATGGTACAAGACAGAAAATAATAGGGATCTGGTTAAATTGATTATGGTTTATCCATTCAATTCAATACAGGTATTATGAATTATGACGAGGACTGATCTGCTACATAAATTACCCCCAGAAGCTACAGGAAAAATAGTGTGCATAGTATGGTACCATTTGCATGAACAGTAAAAAACAACGCGTGCGGGGCGCCTGGGTGGCGCAGTCGGTTAAGCGTCCGACTTCAGCCAGGTCGCGATCTCGCGGTCCGTGAGTTCGAGCCCCGCGTCGGGCTCTGGGCTGATGGCTCGGAGCCTGGAGCCTGTTTCCGATTCTGTGTCTCCCTCTCTCTCTGACCCTCCCCCGTTCATGCTCTGTCTCTCTCTGTCCCAAAAATAAATAAAAAACGTTGAAAAAAAAAAAAAAAAAACATCGCGTGCGTGTTTGTATGCTATCATTTGTGTGGGAAGAAGAATACATATTTGCTTACATAAGCACAGAATATCTCTAGAAAGAAACACTAGAAAACTTCTTGGGTTTGCCCCCCAGGATGATGAGCTGGGTAACTGGGGAGCAGGTACCTTGTATACTCATTTTTACCTTTAAAATTTTGTACTATGTACAAGTAGTACTTACGAAAAACTTTTTTTTTTTTTTTTTAATATAAACAAATTAAAAGGAAAAGAACAGTCAGGGAAGCTTCTGGTTGTTTCCTCCAGCAGGGGCTCCCAGGGCAGCACGTCCCTGTGTGCTAGTCTATAGCACCCCCTGGTGCTGTCTGTGAGCACGCACTGCGCAGAGAAGGTGTGGGGGTGACAGGGCAGGGGATTCTTTGAGGAACACTGGGGTTTCTTTTTTAAAAAAAGAGAGAGGAAAGGATAGCGTACAATATTGGAGCCGGAGGAGACTCAGAAAGGACAGTGGCATCAGAGATGTAGCAGGAGAGGCGCTGGGAATGAGCGGTCCTGGGTTCGAGTCCTGACTCTGCCCTCACCCCCTGTGTGCCCTTGGACACATGACCCTCTTAGTAAGTCTCAGCTCTTACCCCATAAACTGCTCTGATAATATCTACCTCTAGGGTTGTTTTGAAGATCAAATAGGGTATGGAGTATGAACAGTGCTTTAGGATTGGAAAAGAGCTATAAAAATCTAGGGGATTATTTTTTAACTAGCCCCTCTTGTTTTATGAGGAAATAAGACGTAGTATAGGGCAGTGGTTAGGACAAGGACTCCGCAGCCAGAACTGCTGCACTTGGAAGCCCCGTTTTACCACCCCCTGGCTTGGGTGATCTAGGGATAATTACTTAAATTGGAGACCTCCATTTTTCGTCTGTCAAATAGTGTTACTAATAACATTCTCAGGGTGCCTGGGTGGCTCAGCCGGTTAAGCATCTAACTCGGACTCAGGCAGTGATCTCACAGTGAGTTCGATCCCTGCTTTGGGCTCTCTGCTGTCAACATGGCACCCACTTCGGATCTTCTGTTTCCCTCTCTCTGTGTTCCTCCCCCGCTCTCTCTCTCAAAAATAAATAAACATTAAAAAAAATAACATTCTTGTAGGGTTGTTGTGAGGATTAAGTGAGTAAATACATGTGAAGCATTTGCACACAAAAAGTGCTGAGTAAGCATCTGCTATTATTGACTTCTAATATATCCAATGCTTATGTCCCTTTTGTAGGTGCTTGATAAATGTGAGTGAGTCTTACCATTTTATATGTGAAGAAATTGAGGCTATGAGAGGAGATATGCCTCGTTCAAGCTATCCAACTAATGAGTAGTAATAATTCTCCCTCTAAAGAACCTTAGACATCTCCTGGACATAAGTGCTCTAGTTCAGAGGGCATTTCCAGGTGGGGGTGTGTTTCTTAATCCCTGCAACCGGAAGTAAAATTGGACTGGAAGGGGGATGGGAGAAGGGAGGGCCATGAGGAAGAAAAGCTTTCTTGGGGGAAAGATATGGAGAACAGGGCTTGTGGGGAAACAAGAGGCGGGCCGGGGCAGGGTCTATGAGAATTTAGCAACGAGATGTAGCACAAATAGGAAACTGAGTGTGAACTTGGGGTACAGGACACTGGGAGGGCTTTAGTGGAGAGGCTCAAGGACAGGGGATTTTCAGCCAAGTTCTTGGTAGGGAGGAAGTGAGAACATGATAATGACCATCCTCAGCGTGAATAAATACTTCCCGAGACAGGCAATATGGTGTGGTGGGAAGTGTACTAACAACTATTTATCGATCGTCTGTGATGTGCCAGGCTATCAAGCAAACACACAGAGTTAACAGACTGCTCTCTGCTCACTGGGTGCCCTAAGTTAGATTACTATACTTTGAGCCTCTGTTTTCCCAACAGACATAGTAATACTTACCTGGTGGGTTCTCATGAAGATGAAGTTAGGCGACAATGAATGTGAAAACTACCACAGTGCCTGATACCCTGAGGGCACTCACAAACATGGAGTTGAGCATCTCGTTGTAAGGCACTGAGTCAGGTACTGTGAGGGAGACAAGAAGCCTGAGATGGGAATCCTGTGGCCAAAGGGCTTGGAGTCTAGTTGGAGAAACAGGACACATGGAAGATTTAAAAACAAAACCAACAAAGGTCACCACTATACGTTCCAAGGACTGGAAATGAGCAGGTGAACGGTTTGAGGAATGAGCACCCACCAAGGGCTGAACTGCTGAAGGAGGCTCCCCGAAGACATGTGAGACCTTCTGGGACCTAATAAAGTTGAGAAGAAGGAAATGCGGCCTGATGGAGAGCAGGGTAACGGTGCAGGGGTGCAGGACGAGAAAGGAGTGACGGCACAGGTGCTGACTGAGCGCCCGCACTGGGGTCAGTCGCCACGCCAAGGCTCTCCCCGACCTCATCTTACTGGATCCTCACTGCAGCTTGTGAGGTGCGCATCTCTCTCCCTATTCTATACATGAGAAATGTTGGGAATCAAGGAGTTTAAGTAACTCACTAACAGTCATGCTTCATAAATGGAAAGTCAAAATTCAAACCCAGAACTCTGGCCACAAAATCCATGGAAAGGGACTAAAGTTGGCGACATGAGGCCAAGGAAAGCCACGTTTTACTCACATTCCTTCATTCATTCAACTACTATTTAGTGAGTGTTTACTATGTGTGAAGTATTGTGCTAAGCGCTGGCTGGGCTACTGTGAACGGAACAGATCCCTGCCCTAATGAGACTTTATGGCTTGGAAGCCAGGCAGCTTTTAAATAAATCCACAGTCGAATAAATGCTACGAAGGAAACAAAACGAGAGGGTGTTATGAGACAGAACAATGCAGGCCCTCAATAGGCTGGGGGGTCAGCCTCTCTGAGTAAGTCACGTTTAAGCTGAAGCCTGAAAAATGAGTAGCACTGGTTTGTGTGTGTGTGAGGGAGACAGAATCCCGAGCAAGAGGGGCGTTCCCGGTAAAAGTAATAGAAAATATGAAGGCCCAAAGGAAGAAACTAGAGATCATGTGGAGGAGCCTTGGGAAGGGAGAGGGTGCCGAGGTGAGGCTGGGGAGTGGCACAAGCCACATCTCACAGGTCCACAGACACCACATTAAGAACTTCGGACTTGACCCTCAGGGCAATGAGGAATCGGTGACTGGTTTTAAGCAGGAGAGTGACATGATCCAATTGACTTCTGAGAAAGATCAGTCTGCGACGCTGTGTGGGACAGGACTGAAGTGGCTAAGAGTGGAAGCAGCAGCAGCGAACTGCAGTTGCCTCAGAAGAAGGCTGGCGACAGCTTGGATGGGGGTGGAAGTGTGTCTCAGGAGTGGAGAGGTGAGGTCTTGAGGACAAACTGCTTATGAAGAGGGTAAGGAGAGTTTTTGTCAAGGTTCACCCTGAGGTCTGGAAGTGCCATTTTGGAGATGGGAAAGTCTGAAGGAGGAGCAGATTTGGGGCAGCGGGGGTGGACCAGGAGTTTACAGCACTGTGGGCAAAGGGAAGGTGGGGATACGATTTGAGAATATTCAATCCTGTTATAGAAGAGAAATAAGTAGGTAGTTTGTAAAACATGAGCGAAACATTTTAAGATGTTTTAAGTACAGGTGAGTAGCTAGTAAGCAACATGTTTGTTAGACCTAGGCCGAGGTCAAGTAGAGCATGTGTGGTAGGACTAAGAGATGACTAATATTCACAAGACGCCTGCATATTAAATAGTCACGGGACACTAAATGCATAAAAGTTACTAAATAGTTATGACATCCTAAACATGCATAAGATACATAAGGCACTAAATATACCAAAGGCAATAATATTCAGGATAGACTATATGTACATGAGGACTCGATGTTCATAAGGTGTTTTTTTGTTTTTGTTTTTAAGTAGGCTTCAGGCCCAGCATGGAGCCCAACATGGGGCTTGAACTCATGGCCCTGAGATCAAGACCTGAGCTGAGATCGAGTCGGATGCTTAACTGACTGAGCCCCCCAGGCGCCCCACATGAGGTTTTAATATGACACTTTGGTGACATCTACTCTGGTATGTTCCCTGTCTACTCTGCCGAGATATACAAATATACTCATGGCTGCTCAGGAGGCTAAATAGCAAGTTACAGCTATGGCCCCGCGTGCTTGTTCATATGTTTGCCACTGGCCCCCAGTGCACTTTCATTCTGTGGGTCCCCTAGCTTGAATTATAAGGACTCTGGTCCTTATAATTTCAACAGAGAAGCCTGATGCAGCACAGAGAGATACAGAATATATAGACACTGCATACCCCAAAATTCAGGTAGTGTGTTCCTTCCACCCTGCTTGTACACTACCCTAAGTTGATAAAGTAGTCCCATCCCTCTCCTTCCCCTTGTTTCTTGCTATGTGTTTTAATTTGACTTAATAAACCATACGATTTGAGCATTTCAACTCAATCTATGCATCCTTTCTATTTTGCGACCTTAGAGATAGCTCACTTGGTCATGAACTTGGGAAGCTACCATTGCAGTAAGCTGATTTCCCACACAACAGAAGTCATGGGCATATTTTTTGCAGTGAAGGTAGCATGTTTCAAGTGGTGTTTTGGAAAGATGATGTGGCAGCTGAGTGTGGCATGGATTGAAGCAGGGAGACTGAAGGTAGAACTGAGAGGCAATAGTCCTGGCTGGAAACTCTGAGACCCTAACTCAGGGTGGGAGCACTCAGAATAAAAAGATGGGATGGACTTTAAGAAACATTATAAGGGGAACATCAGCAGGATTTGTGATATACTGGATTTCAGGAAGACCTTGTGGACGGAGTCAAAGACCTTTCAGAATTTCAAATGTGAAGAGCTAAGGGAGTGCTAGATCCACTGAATCGAATGGGGAGAAAGAGGAAGAACTGGCTTGGAGATGAAAACTGTTAGATTTTAGACCAGTTGGTTGCAGGTGCTCAGGGGGCGATGCAGCTAGAGATACCTTAACCTGGTTAATTCCAACAATAGCCTTGGCATTGACTGATCCTTCTCTCTATCCCTTACATCCATGTAGTCTCCAAGTTCTGTTGCTCTTTTTCATGAAAATGTCTCATATCTGTCTCTTGCTTTCTTCGTCATGTTTACGCTAGGGCCATGTCTCCAGTTCAGGTTCTGGTCCTTACATCTCAGATTCTGACAATAACCCTCTAGCTGGTGCCCTCTCACACACATCTTTTTCAACTTGTTAAAAAAGGAGGCTCCGGGGCGCCTGGGTGGCTCAGTCGGTTGAGCATCCGACTTCGGCTCCTGTCATGATCTCGCCGTCCGTGAGTTCAAGCCCCGCGTCGGGCTCTGTGCCGGACAGCTCGGAGCCTAGAGCCTGCTTCAGATTCTGTGTTTTCCTCTCTCTCTGCCCCTCCCCCGTTCATGCTCTGTCTCTCTCACTCTCCAAAATGAATAAATGTTAAAAACAATTTTTTTAAAAAGGAGGCTCCACGCCCAACATGGAGCCCAATGCAGAGGCGGAACTCAAAACCCTGAGATCAAGAACTGAGCTGAGACCAAGAGTTGGACACTTAACCGACTGAGCCACCCAGGCGTCGCTGAGACATCTTGACATTGAAACATTCCGCTTCTGCAAGGCAAAGAGGGTCATGGTGGGGGACGTTTAATTAATTGATCCAAATGTACAACATGGCTTGATATGCCTTTTCTCCTTTTGGTGCCACTGTGGATGGCTAGGGAGAAGAATCAACCTGGTTCTGTTTTCCCCCATGCCAAGCACTGGCTCTAGGAGAGTTGGGAGGACTGCGGAGCTTTGCTGCACTCAAGGCAACTGGTCTCCAAGTCTGCTGTTGATGATTTGCTATTGTGGAGGGCACACAGGCCAGGGGAGATGGGCAATGTCCTGTAGCCACATCCGAGTAAGGACACCACATGGCTGTGGGGGATGATAATGACGGCAAAGTACCTGGCAAATAGCTGTCCCATGTTCTTGTCAGTTTGGGGTTTGGGCATGGGGAATGTAAGATGAGGATGTGGCAGGGAAGAGTCACCCCAGAAATGGAGTAGTAACAAGTTTCCATAGTAGAAGGGGTCAGAGTTAGGGGCAGGCAGGGAAGGCAGCTGAGTAAGTTGTGGGGACAAAAACTCAAATCCTGAGTAGAGAGTAAAGGATGGAAGGAACAAACCATGGGTTAAACAAGCAAGAGGTCAAATCTAGGGGTCCTAGGGCAGAAAGGAAAAAGCAGGTAGCATAGTGTGGGTAGATAGACAAAGCAAATATAGTCTGAGAAATCAAGTGTCAGGGAGCAGGAATCGAGGCTGGGAAACTGGAAAGCAACCAGTGAGGCACCAGGCACAGGGCTGAACCTTAAGGGTCAGAAAAGAGGAGCAAAAATGCAGCCAAAACCATTACAAGTCAAGGGGTCTCCGTTTCCCAACTAGAACCAGACCCATTTCAGGATGTGTGTTTCTTATAGCTTGATGATGGTTGTTCCATTATCATCCTATCTTTTGCCTGGCCAAGGATGTTTCTGAGGCTTACAGAAACAACCATGAACATATTCCTACTATTTCTCCCTATGCTGGTCTGAGTCCAATGATCACTTAGTCATTCCTTTGGGAATGAAATCAGCCTGCTTGTCTCCTGGGGTGAGAAGGCTAGGAGGAGGATAGGGAAGAGACATTTGGAGCTCCCAGGTCTGTGGCTCACTGCAGATGAGCTTGAGATCTGAGAAACCTCTCCATGCAAGCAAGACACCTGGAAGTTTTAAAGAGGTCTGATGTGGATTTTGTGGGAGCCAATTCTTCTCTACCTTACCAATCAGGCATCAGCCATCTCTGCATTCCCTGAGGACAGAAGAAAAACGGGTGCAAAGTGACCTATTTGACAATGTTTTCAAAGCGTTCTTCAATTAGTTCACTGTCATTTACTATTTTATCAAATCACTAGAATGCAAGAACCAAAAGCTGAGGTTGAGCCCCAGCTCAGCCTTAGCTGAGTGGTCTCAGGCAAATTACCTTGTCTCTCTGGGCCTCATTTTGCTTATCTGGAAAATGAGGAAATAGGAATTAATGATCCCTAAGTTTCCTTCCAGCATTAAGGGTTTTTAGTCCCTGTGCTCCACCCATCCCCCCATCCCCCAGAGCACACTCATACTCAGCACGGGGAACTGGATCCTGTTATTACTAAATGAATGTATGTCAGAAATCCAGGCTGAAAAGGGGTCATCTGTATAAACATAGTTATTCATGTTAGTTCTCATCTAACATCCCTTGAAGGAGAAGTCTTTTTTTTTTTTTTTTTTTAATCTTTAACGTTTATTTCCTTATTTTGAGAGAGGGAGAGAGAGAGAATCCTAAGCAAGCTCTGCACTGTCAGCACAGAGCCCAGTGTGGGGCTCGATCTCACAAATCGTGAGCTCATGCCCTGAGCTGAGATCAAGAGTCAGACGCTTAAATGACTGAGCCACCCAGGCGCCCTGAAGAAGTCTCATAGCCATTTTAAAAATTGTCAGTCCACTTGACCTAATTTGTTCATTATCATCACTTATTATCTCTCTAAATTCTTTAGTATGCATCTAAATGATGATAATGCCTTACTAATTTATAGCAAATTGGAAACATGTCACAAAACCACACAAGCAGGTGGGAAAGATGCTATCATTAAATAACCCCCTGCTTCTTTTAAACAGATGAAGAAATTTACCAGGACCAAGTGATGATATTGTCCAGTCACAAAGGTCGCAAGAGCTGCCAAGTGGCATTACTGCATCCTGAATCCATGCCTCTCACTTCCATATGCAGGGCCTCTGTCCTCTGAGAACACACATCCAGGACTACACGTCCCAGAGCTGGCTGTCTTTCTGCAACTGTCAGGGGCAGGTTGGGCTGGTATGGCCCACTTCTTGGAATTTGCTGAAATACCCCAACCCCACCCTGCCATACTCAGAAGCCCACCTAGTCTTTGTCCCATATATTTTCCTTTCTACTTTAAAACGTGAGTCTCCTCTGCGGGAAAGCCAATCCATATATTTCTGATTCGTTTACACTAAATTTCTCCAAAGTGCTCTCTGACATCCCCAAGCTTCATACATTTTTCTAGAAGAAAAGAGGGAGATGCTACATGTGGGATGACTGAGAAGAGATGAAGCTCCCAGGATTCCTCCCTTTAGGAAAATGATGTCTCCCATCCCTATGGTGGTTGCTGTGCCTGGCTTTGACTCCACATACCAGCTCCAGCTCCAGCCAAGGTGACAGTTTTAACACCTGGGCCAGCCAGCATGGGACTCCATCCAGAACACAGAACAGAATAAAGCAAGAAATGAACTTGATCCTTGATAGCTTGGCCAGGGCATGAAGTAAGGTTGTGAGACAAGCACATTCCTTCAAGACAAACCTGACTATAACAATGAATGTAGGGGCGCCTGGGTGGCTCAGTCGGTTAAGCCTCCGACTTCAGCTCAGGTCATGATCTCATGGCTCGTGAGTTCAAGCCCCACATCAGGCTTTGTGCTGACAGCTCAGAGCCTGGAGTCTGTCTTGGGTTCTGTGTCTCCATCTGTCTCTGCCCCTTCCTTGCTCATGTTCTGTCTCTGTCTCTGTCTCTCTCTCAGAAATAAATAAACATTAAAAAAAAAATGAATGTAAAAACATTCATTGGGATAATGTGATGGGTAGCCCTTGATGGAGAGACTATACGGACACAATGAAGCATGGTAGAAGGTGCAGGGTAGAACCCTAACCTGGGTTCAAAGTGTGGATCCGACATTAAACCCAGGGATTTTAAGCAAATTATTTCATCTCAGTGAATATCATCAGAAAACCTCCACCCCAGAAGATTGTTGTAAGAATTTTTCAGTGAGTTAATGTGTATGACAGGACAACTAATAGGCACTTAATAAATGGCAGCTAGTAGTATATTATCTGAAAGTAAAATGCTGTATGTTGAATTCCCTCTTAATTCCCACTTAAATCATGCACCATGCAGTCTCCTGACACCCCACTAAATCCAATATGGAAGTTTTGATAACAATCAATCAACAATATTTTAATGAGACCGTGACTGTGTAAAGCTAGTGCCAGGTGCTATGACGGTGGACTGGAGGAAAAAAAAGTAGCAGGTTTACAAGGTGGTTGAGGAGACATAACACAAGTCACAGATGCTTAAGAAAAATCACAAAGCAATTTAGCAGTAGATTAAAAGAATCCGAGCTGAGTCTTGGGTTACTGGGGACGTAGAAGTAAGCTTGGGGGATACAGAGGCATTCCTTAATCACGAAAGGCTTCTCAGGCACCTGGGTGGCTAAGTCATTAAGCATCTGACTTCAGCTCAGGTCATGATCTCGCAGTTTGTGAGTTTGAGTCCCACATTGGGTGAGCACAAGCCCAACTTTGGGTAAAAAAACATGAGCCCCACTTTGGGTGAGCCCTGCTTCTCTCTCTCTCTCTCTCTCTCTCTCTCTCTCTCTCTGCCCCTCACTCCCTTGTGCCCCCTCTCTCTCAAAAAATAAATAAAATAAAATAAAATAAAATAAAATAAAATAAATGAAAGGAAAGGAAAGGCTTCTCTATAATTCTGAACTTGGACTTGGATTTTTAAGCTTCCTTAACACATGGTGGATCTAAAGCCTGGGATTTTTTTTTTTTCATTTACATCCAAGTTATTTAGCATATAGTGCAATAATGATTTCAGGAGTAGAATCCAGTGACTTGAAGCCTGGGATTTTATAATATAAGTTTAATTTTTTGTGTTAAAAATTTGTGTGTGTGGTGGGGGTGGGGTGGGGAAAAACTGTTTCGTGGGTATGAAGTTTCCCTCTTAGGGTAATTAAAATGTTTTGGAACCAGATAGAAGCGATGGTTGCACAACAATGTGAATGTACTAAATGCCTCTGAATTGTCCACTTTAAAATGGTTAACTTGGGGCACCTAGGTGGTTCAGTTGGTTAAGCATCCAACTCTTGATTTCAGCTCAGGGTCTTGAGATGAAGCCTCGCGTTGGGGTCCATGCTAAGTGTTAATCCTACTTTAAATTAAAAAAAAAAAGGTTAACTTTATATTACATGAATTTCACCTCAATTTAAAAACTTGTGGAGGGGTGCCTGGGTGGCTCAGTCAGTTGAGTGTCCAACTCTTGATTTCAGCTTGGGTCATGATCCCGGGGTCATGGGATCAAGCCCTGCATTAGGGCTCTCTCTCTTTCTCTTTGCCCCTCTCTCCCGCTTGCTCTGTCTAAAACAAAAAATAAAAATAAAAAAACTTGTGGAAATAAAAATATTTTTTAGGGGCGCCTGGGTGGCGCAGTCGGTTAAGCGTCCGACTTCAGCCAGGTCACGATCTCGCGGTCCGTGAGTTCGAGCCCCGCGTCAGGCTCTGGGCTGATGGCTCGGAGCCTGGAGCCTGTTTCCGATTCTGTGTCTCCCTCTCTCTCTGCCCCTTCCCCGTTCATGCTATGTCTCTCTCTGTCCCAAAAAAAAAAAAACAAAAAAAAAAAAAACGTTGAAAAAAAATATTTTTTAAAGGAGTAGTCCTACCAGATATAAGAAAATATCTTTAAGCTACAGAAATTAAAACATTGTGTTATTGGCACAGGAACAGATGACAGATCGAGGGAACACAATGGAGTCCAAAAGTAGACTCAAGTGTGTTTTGGAAAATTAGTGTACACTAAATTAGCCAGTCAAGGGGCACCTGGGTGGCTCAGTCGGTTAAGCGTCCAACTTTGGCTTATGTCATGATCTCACAGCTGGTGAGTTCAAGGCCCGCATTGGGCTCTGTGCTGACAGCTCAGAGCTTGGAGCCTGCTTCAGATTCTGTGTCTCCCTCTCTCTCTGCCCTACCCTTGCTTGCTCTCTGTCTCTCAACAATAAATACATGTTTAAAAAAATTAGTTAAAATCAGTGGGGGCAAGATGGACTGTTTAATAAAGGCTGTTGGAATGAGTGGCTGACTATTTTGGGAAAAAAATTAAGTTGGACCCATACCTCACAGTTCATACCAAAATGGATTCCAGATGGATTAAAGAATTAAATGTAGAAGAATGGAAGCAGGAGAGTACGAGAAAGAAAATATGGTAGTACTTTGTATAATCCTGGGGTGATGAGGGATTTTTACAGGCTTGACATGAAGCCCTTGAACCAAAAAGGAAAAGATTGATAAATTTGACTCCACACATAAAACATACAAACAGAAGCAACTTCTGTATATTCTGTATGGCAAAAGTTACTATAAACAAGGTTGAATGACAAATAAGTTGGGAAAATATTGGCAACTCTTATGACAGATAACTAATTTCTCCAATACACGAAGTACTTTTACAAGTTAAAAAGAGAAAGTCAATTACTTCTATTGAAAATGAGCATAAGAATGGATAGTATATAAAAGAAAAGCTGAAGGGTATATGGGTGGCTTAGTTGGTTAAGCGTCTGACTCTTGGTTTTGGCTCAGGTCATAATCTCACAGTTCATGAGATGGAGCCCTCCATCAGGTTCTGTGCTGCTTGGTATTCTCTCTCTCTCTCTCTCTCTCTCTCTCTCTGCCCCTCCCCTGTTCACACACACACACACTCTCTCTCAAAATATATAAACTTAAAAAAAATACTTGTAAAAAAAAAGAAAAGCTGAATGGTCAATAGACATATAAGAAGATATTTAACTTAATTAGTAATTAAAGAAATACAAATAAAATGAACAAGCAGATTACATTTATTCTTTACCAAATTAATAAAAGAAGAAATATATGATACCCAGATAATAGATCCTCTCTGCACTTTTGGTAAAGATATAAAATGGTGTAACTTTCCTGGAGGGCATTTTGTTTTATGTATCAACAACATATTAAGTGAACTTAATCTTCAAAGCGCCTAGGTGGCTCAGTCGGTTAAGTGTCTGACTTCAGCTCAGGTCATAATCTTGCCGTTTGTGAGTTTGAGCCCCATGTCGGGCTCTGTGCTGATGGCTCGGAGCCTGGAGTATGCTTTGGATTCTGTGTCTCCCTCTCTCTCTGCCCCTCCCCTGCTCATGCTCTGTCTCTCTCTGTCTCTCAAAAATAAATAAATGTTAAAAAAAAATTTAAATGAACATAATCTTTATAAGACAAGTGAACAAAAATAATAGGTAAAAATTGGGGGGGGGGTGGAATCCAGAATGTTAATCAATAGAAGATAGATCCATACTACTGGATTATTCTGCAGTCGTTAAAAAAAATACACACTTTGGGGTGCCTGGCTGGCTTAGCTGGTTAAGCATCTGACTCTGGATTTTGTCTCAGGTCATGATCTCACAGTCTGTGGGTTCAAAGCTCACTCTGACAGCATGAAGCCTGTTTGGAATTCTCTCTCTCCCTCTCTCTCTGCCCATCCCCGGCTCATGCTCATTCTCTCTCAAAATAAATAAATGAAAGAAAGAAAGAAAGAAAGAAAGAAAGAAAGAAAGAAAGAAAATACTTTGATAATGTCTCATGATATATTGTTGGTTGAAAATAGTAAGTTGCAGAATCACATTATACTATAGTATCACCTCATTTTTTTAAAAAAAAAAAAAAAAACATATTATTTACTTTTGTTTGTATCAAAAGTAAAAAAGTCTGGAATAGGGTGCCTGGGTGGCTCAGTTGGTTAAGCGTCTAACTCTTGATTTTGGCTCAGGTCATGATCTCATGGTTGTGGGATCAAGCCTTAAGTTGGGTTCTGTGCTGGGCGTGGAGCCTACTTAGGATTTTCTCTTTCCCTTTCCCTCTGCCTCTCCCCAGCTCACACATGTGACTTCTCTCTCTCTAAAAAAAAAAAAAAAAAAAAAGTCTGGAAGGATACATACCAAACTATTAATAGTAGATACTCTTAGAAGGGAGTGAAGAAACTAGGGGGAAGAAACTTACATTTTATTTTGCACATTTCTGTAGTGTTTTCAAATGTTTTAAAGCAAGTGTATATTACTTTTATAATCAAATAAAACAAATTTGAGAATTAATTATAAATTATAGAAAATTTGCATAAGAGAATATTTCAAAGGAATATATATCATATATACTATTATATGACATATATATAATATATACTGTATGTATATATATATATATACATACATACATATGTATGTATATATATATAAAATCTTCTTCTAAGTCTACAGATAGAAAGATCTCCATCAAATATTGTCTGGTGAAAATGGCAGATGCACATCACAATGTATCCCCATCTCTTTTATAATATTTTCCAAAAAAAACAACGTAATAACCAGAAGCCCAAAGCGGGGGGGGATTTTTTATAACCATCTTAAATGTGATAAAACACACACACAAAGATGTACATGAATGTGGTAGTGCATGAACTTATCTATGTAACTATAATTTCACAACTGTCAGGACAGAACCTAAAACGAAAGATCTTGCTAAAACTAAAGCACCGTTTCATGGAGATAATATTTACCACTACCATATTAAATTATGCCCCATTGTTTCTATTTGTGCTGTGGGGAGGAAAATTAGTATGACATGTGCTTTCCATTATGCTCATGCATGAGTATACACATATACATGGAAGAGAGAGACTAAAGGCTTTGAGAGTATGATGCGATTCCTAGGGGCTTTTTCTTTTTTTCTTTAACCTACTCTATATTGTTTAACCTCTCCACAAGCAGTTGTTATCCTTGCAAAGTGAAAAAAAATATTTACGGAAGAAGTGAAAATTAACATAAAATGTATGTATTTTTTTAATTGAGTTTTTTTAGTAACTGCTCCCAGCATGAGGAATTCCTGAAAGTGTTTTCTGATAGTGCACTGGCCAAAGAATATGTCAAAGTCATGACCCATGCAACACCCCTTCCCTCAACGTATGACATTTTCCTAAAGCCAAAAAGAAAGCTCAAACAACAAGAAATAAATAATCAAGATGGGGGGGTTTGTGTGTGAGGCTGGGAGTACTGGGTAAACAGAAACAGCTGAACTCGCCAGGCAGGGTTTAATCTTAATATCCAGTGAGGTGACCTGTAAACCACATCACCACAATCCCCTTAGCCCTTGAAGATCATGTAGCATCTCTGACTAGTACAGATCAGAGTTCCCCACCAGAGTTTATCAGATGGAATCCTCCTTTCTCCTAAATCACAAAAATGCAATAACCATACAGATGACCAGACAAAACCAGGTCACACAAGTTCCCTCCAAGTACTGTTTATTCAGGGATTTTATCTGTACAATCACCGAAACAGCTCCATGATTGGTAGAATTTACTGCACTCACAAAAATAAACCTAGGTAGGTACGTCAATAAAATATCAACACAACCCGTTAAAAAGTGGAAAACTTCCAGGGACAATGAAGGAGAGTAAAACCATGGGGAAGAGAAAAGAGAATGTTCTCCTTAAAAAGAAAAAAAAAAAAAGTGGAAAATTTCAATACCAGTCTAGTCCACATAATACCAAATAACTTTGATTTTCAGTTCAAGAGATTGTGATTTGTATTCTAGTAAATCTAACTAGGTTTCTGAAGTCAAATAGGTTTTTTTTTTTTCATATTATATGCACATACATTTAATGGGGGGAGGGGGGAGAAGCCCCAATCGTTTATAGGAAAAATTGTTTCAGAGTCATACTCAGGGCTTAGCGCTTTCCAATGGCTCTTGTGAGCATTAGCGTAAGGTTCTCACCACTGGTTCATACTGCGTTAGAAAGTAGGCCCTCCAAGGGCACCTGGGTGGCTCAGTTGAGTGGCTGACTTTAGCTCAGGTCATGATCTTATGGCTTGTGAGTTCAAGCCCCATGTTGGGCTCTGTGCTGACAGCTCAGAGCCTGGAGCCTGCTTCAGATTCTGTGTCTCCTTCTCTCTCTCCCCATCCCCTGCTTGCACTTTGTCTCTCTCTCTCTCTCTCAAAAATATAAATAAACATAAAAGATTTTTTTAAAAAGTATGATCTCCATACTCTGGTTTCTCTTCAGATTGCATAAAATCTTTCACCTTTTACTGAAGATTTCCATGGAGAGAAACAATTCTGAGTCCTTCACTGATTTTTTGAGAACTTGCCTGGAAAAAAATAATAAAATAAAAAGTATGGGGCACCTGGGTGGCTCAGTTGGTTAGGCAACTGACTGGCTCAGGTCATGACCTTGCAGTTTTGAGTTCAAGCCCAGTGTCAGGCTCTGTGCTGACAGCTCAGAGCCTAGAGCCTACTTCAGATTCTGTGTCTCCCCCCTCTCTACCCCTCCCCTGCTCACGCTCTGTGTCTCAATAATAAATAAACATTAAAAAAAATAATAAAATAAAATAAAATAAAATAAAATAAAAAAGTATGATCTCCAAAATCTAAAAACAAAGACAAAAAAATGGGTAGGAGATTCCACTCTTAACCATACTGTCCCCACATATGAAGTCTTTAGTTCTGCTTTCCATCCCTCTTCCCCCCAACTCTGTTCAGACTCAAAGCTATGCCATCTCTTCTCAGGAGTGGAGAGTTGCAGAGAGAGCTGCTTAAAAATTTATCAACATCACAGTTACGAAATCGTTCATTTATGGTTATGTAGTTACCATGACTGACCTGCTGTGAGGAGAGAATATTTCATGATCTATCCCTCTTAATAGGAAGGGCTGCAGGAAGCCAGGCATCTCACTCTTTAAGATGAAGAAGGTAGAAGAAATGCTAGGGATAGACAGGAGGCTAAGAAGTCTGGTCTTTCATTTCCAGCCAACAATGTTGCTGCATAATTGAAGTTGGAATCTATAGGATCAAAATCTTTATTGCCTGTACTACCAGATGAGCAAGTTCCATCAGGATATTCCCTAGCTTTTCACATTCAGACCAGAGGGAGTAAATTACCTAACAGTTTGTCTTTTCAATATGATGATAATATTTAGTGAAACATATGCCTGTTTTCTAAAAGTATAGATAAATTTGCATGGCTATGTCCACGCTCCCTCATCTTACACCTTGAACATACTGAAAAATAGCTGGCTGGCATTATGAGGACACATGTGGTTGAAGAGCAATGACATTAATGGAAAGTTCTAATCCTTTCGGCCAAATGACCACTGGAAAATGTCCATTTGAAATCAGGTAGACATTTGCTGAGAAGATTGTTCTGAAAGCAAAAGGGAAGCAGTCGCTATCAATGTTAATTTCATTGTCATGAAAAGCTTGGGGAGGCTGGAGGTCAAGGTTCTGGTGTTGGTACTGCAGTTAACAGCTATGTAATCATGGACAATCACCTCTCTGAGTCTTGGAGTAGGAGGGAAATAATATATTTTCTGCACAAAGACAGGGGATGGCCCAGGTAAGCTCAAGTTTCCCTGTCAAAAGCTCTTGGAACCCCTGATCTCAGCTGAGGTAGCATTTAATGTGATAACAGGATAGTAAAGTTGTTCTTGGTCTGGCTTACAGGGACCAAAAATAACACCAGCCAAACTCACCATCACCTGCATTGTGCACTGAATTCACCAATCAGTATTCACCTGCAAGCTCTTGGCCAAAAGGCATAGGTAGAACAGTAGTTCTCAAAGTATAGTCCTGAGACCAGAGGCATCAGCATCACCCCTGGACTTGTTTAAAAATGCAAATTATGGGACCACACCCCAGATCTATTTAATCAGAGACGCTGGGGGTTGCACCATTTTGTTTCTTAGTATGTCCTCTAGGAAATTCTGAGGTAGGCTAAAGTGTGAGAGCCACTGTCAGAGATTAAAAACAAAACAAAACAAAACTATTCAGCTGATGTTTGGAGCCAGTCAGGTTGCTTATGACACAAAAAGAATCATAGTGGTAGATCAGAACAGAATCATCGGCCCAGAACATAGTTCCCAAAATTTGTTTGATTACCAAAATTTGTATGGCTATTGCCACACATGCAAAACTGGTGTCTTATTCCAAAGGTCCCTGGAATTTGTATGTTAAGAAGCCACTTTTTATTTTCCTGGAGAATATGCTATTTATAAAGTATATATATATACATACATATATATATACTTTATAAATATATATATTTATATATATTTATGTATATATATTATATATGTATGTATGTATATATATATATATATATATATATATATATATACAGGGAAAAAAACATTATTGTATATTATATTCTCCTTCCTACCAAAGAAACTGGGGCTACCCCAGGACGGTTGCTTCTAAATTTATGAGGAAATACCTTACTAGTCAGGGAATCTGATCTACTTGATGCCAAAACATCTAGGTAAAATACGAAAGTTTCTGCAAATAAAATATTCACCAACTTTGGTTTCAAAAAACTTAAATTTTATCTCTTTAAAAAAACAGTACTAAGGTGGTCCCACCTGCCCCACATTTTACTGATTATTTCCAAAAGACAACAGCACTATCCTGGGTAGTAGCAAATTCTCTCAGTGATCAACGATGATGATGATGATTACATGAGTAGATAATTATAAGATGATGCCTTACTACAGACCAAGAGTTGAAAACAAAGTGACTGTGATCTTGTTAATGTCCCTTTCTCCAAGAGGCAATCCTCTGAAGGAAAGCGGAGTTCTAGAGTCAGCTCTGGCACCACCAGCTCTGTGATTTGTGCTTCTCTGAGCCTCATCGGGACGCCTAAGGATTGGGTCAAATGATCCCCAAGAGCACTTCTAGATTTAAAAAAAAACTTTAATTCTATGGTTATACTAACTTGAAATTTTCAACATTTTGAACCAGAACAATTTAGAGTTGGAAGGAATGTTACAGGGTGATTTATCACACCCTTTATTTTACAGATGAGGAAATTGAAGCCCAGAGAAGGTAAAGGCCAGAAATCTGGAGATCATCTGGAGAAAAGCTGGAATAAAACACTAGGCCACTTGATCCCCCAGCTTACTTTCCAACAGAAACCCCCTGATAGATTTCCCTCTTGATGCCCCATATTTAAGATGAGCTAGACAGGAAAAGCCAGATTTGTGTAGGGTTTACCTATGTGAAACAGTTCCTGCCTCTTCCCACTCGAAGCCCAGAGTCTAAATTCAACTCAACTACAGAATCTAAAGATAACTGACTAGAGGAGACAGTTCTTAAGTGAACAGAGATGCAAGACCTCTCCTTAACTTTGACAATGAAGTATGGTTGAAATCGGGAATAACATCTCTCAGTGAGGCCTCTTCTAATTATTAATATTCACATCATTACAATGTTCAGGGAGTGTGCAACAAACCAGCTCATATTAGAAAGTTAAATAGTCCAGGTATAATCAGTAGAGCAAGGAAAAAAGGAATGAAGGGCCTATGGGTGGGGCTGGGGAAAGAGAGGAGAGACAGAAAGAGAGAGGGAGAGAGAGAGGTGAGAAAGAGAGAGAGAGAGACAGAGAGAGAGAGAGAGAGAGAGAGAGAAACTCCAGACTGGTGCCAATCTACTCAGGAATGATGCTATTATTATGGGTGGAAGGAGTAGGTTAAAGAGGGAAAGCCAGGAAGAGTACTGTTGCCAAGAACTGTTATCAATTAACATTCTGGAAAACACAGCCATATTTCTCTTCTTTGGGGATTCTATAAAATGAGACCATATAGATTCATTGAGCCAACAAGACTTTGGTTGCATATTGGCGGGGGTGGTAAGGAATAAGGATCAAGAGGCTCACAAAGGGATCCAGACGTCTGCTTCACTGGAGTGGAAAAAACCATCATAATAATTTCCACAATATATCTGGCAGAACAAGGTGCTGCAGAAGCCAAATACACTGGCTGAGAGTAGGCATAAGCTGCACAGAGAGAGTGAGAGTTTTAATTCAAGAGGTGTTGCTGAGTTATTAAAGAAAGGGGCCAGCCCTAAATCATAGGCTTACCTCTCAGTTTGGTGGAGCTATCAATCCGATGTTCTCTCGTCCTTAAGAAGGAAGGCCCCACATTTGGAGAAAGAAGCTACTGAGCATCTCTCTGTTCCTTTTGCTGGGTCCATAGTTCCTTGTGCAGTTCTGGAAGGCAAGAACATTATTGGTCTACCTGTTTGTAGCCTGAAAAATGCATAGATCAAATCTTGCAGCCCCAAAATACCACTGAGATTCAGGTTGTAAGGGTCAAGGAGTTGGGCCTAAAAGGTAAGCAAAGGTTGGGAACAAAGAATAGGGGCAAGTTAAAAGCAGGGTCCTCTCCTACACAGCATGTGGAAGTTGAAAGTCTAGAACAGGGCTTAGCAAATATTTTCTACAAAGCACCAGTTAGTAAATACTTCAGACTTGTAGGCCATAGGGCTCTTGCCACAGCTAGTTTTCTGCCACTATAGAGGAACAGCAACCATAGACAATACAAAAATAAATGAGTGTGCCCACAGTCCAATAAAACTTTATTTATGGACAATAAAACTTAAATTTCATATAATTATCACATGTCATGGAATATCATTCTTTTGTGATAATTCTTGAAAATTTACTTTCAATTGTTTAAAAATTTAAAACCACTTTTTTTTTTTTAATTTTTAGCGTTTATTTATTTTTGAGACAGAGAGAGACAGAGCATGAATGGGGGAGGGTCAGAGAGAGGGAGACACAGAATCAGAAGCAGCTCCAGGCTCTGAGCCGTCAGCCCAGAGCCCGACACGGGGCTCGAACTCACAGACTGCGAGATAGTGACCTGAGTTGAAGTCGGACGCTTAACCGACTGAGCCACCCAGGCGCCCCTTAAAACCACTCTTAACTCATGGGCCATATAAAAACAGGCAGTAGGCCAGAGTAGCCCACAGGTTGTAGTTCACTGACTCACAGTCTAGAGTAATGCTAACAGAAATACAATGAGAGCTACAAATGTAATTCAAAATTTTCTAGTAACCCTATGACAAAACAAAACAAAACAAAAAAAGCAGGGAAAATTAATTTTAATAATGTATTTTATTTCACCCAATATATCCAAAGTATTTTAATTTCAATGTTGTTGATATAAAAATTACCAACAAGGTATCTTGCTTTTTCTTTTTTCATACTAAGTTTTCAAAATCTGGGGTGCATTATACACTTACAGGACATCATAATTCATTCTAGCCATATCCCAAGAGCTCAATAACTACATTTTTGGAGGTTATCATGTTGAACAGTACAGGTCTAGAACAGTGTCTTCAAATTTTAGCTTGCATCAGAATCACTTGGAGGGCTGTTAAAATAGAGTTTTCATTCAGTAGGTTTGAGCAAGGCCCCCAAACTCCATTTTTAACAAGTTCCTAGGTGGTGGTGGTGTTGATCTGGGGACCAGATCTGAGAACTACTTGTCTAGAAGCTGAGCAGTAAGAAAAAGAAGAGAAACAATGAGGAGCCAGGAATATGTACAAGCAAGAGGTAAACAAATGTAAAACAATGAGATACCGTTACATACCTATTAGAATGGCCAAAACTAAAAACACTAACAAACACCAAATGCTGGTGAGGATAATGGAGCAACAGGAACTCCTGTTCATTGCTGGTGGGAATGCAAAATGGCACAGCCACTTTGGAAGACAGTTTGGTTGTTTCTTACAAAACAAAACACACTTTTGCTGTATAATCCAGCAATCATGCTCCTTGATATTTATTCAAATGCGTTGAAGACATGTGTACAGCATATGGGTGTTTACACAGCTTTATTCCTAATTGCCAGAACTTAGAAGCAACTAACATGTCCTTAAGTAGGTGAATGTATAAATTGTGCTACATCCAGACATGAAATATTTATGCAGGGCTAAAAAGAAATGAGCTGTCAAGCCATGAAAAGACATGGAGGAAACTTACATGCATATTACTAAGAGAAAGAAGCCAATCTAAAAAGGCTACATATTGAATAATTCTAAGTATATGACATTCTGAAAAAGGCAAAATATGAAGACAGGAAAAACATCAGTGGTCACGAGGGGTTAGGAGGAAGGGATGGATGAGTAAGTGGAGCACAGAGGATTTTTAGGGCAGTGAAATATTTCTGTATGATACTATTATGGTAGATATACATTATTATACATTTGTCAAAACCCACAGAATGTACAACACTAAAAATGAACCCTTATGTAAACTATGGATTTTGACTGATAGTGATGTGTCAATTCATCAACTGTAACAAATGTACCCCTCTGGTGCTGAATACTGATAATGAGGAAGGTTGTGCATGTGTGGGGCAGGGAGTATATGAGAACTCTCTGTACTTTCTATTCAGTGTTGTTGTGAGCCTAAAACTCATCCAAAAATTAAGTCTATTATAAAAAAAAAAAAAAAAAAAAAGAGCAGGAGGGAGCAAGCACCAGATCATCAGGCCAGACAAGCAGTAGGACTCCAGATCAGAGGTAAAGACCTTGGGTAAACCTCCCATACTCTGCTCTCCAAGAGTCAAGGAAGCAGCTTTTCCAGGTTTCAACTTTGTAGGTACCCTAGGGATGGACAGCCTGGAGAACCCTGCCTGATCAGGGGCCAGCTCAGAACCTAAGCCAGGTTTTAAAATCTCTTGCAATGGAACAGCTATCTCCAGGCTCTGACAATTTGAAAAAGATGCAGAGTCTCATTATTTAACACAATGATTTCTAAAACAACCCAGTTTTCAGACTGAACCTATAGGTAGGTGCTCTCACAGTATCTTAAGGCTGCTCAAATAGAATATAAGATAGATGAAATAATATAGAAATTTGTGCTGCTTAAAGATTGCAACAATAAGGTGAGCTGTGAGTTTTCAGAAAGATTCTATAAATACAGAATTTTTTCCCACCTTAAGGGTATATAATCATCCAATTTGGAAACCACAGTTTTCATGAATATTCTTTTTTTTTTTTTTTTTAATTTTTGAGACAGAGAGAGACAGAGCATGAGCAGGGGAGGGGCAGAGAGAGAGGGAAACACAGAATCCAAAGCAGACTCCAGGCTCTGAGCTGTCAGCACAGGGCCGAATGCGGGGCTCGAACTCACAGACCATGAGATCATGACCTGAGCCGAAGCCGGACGCTTAACCGACTGAGCCACCGAGGTTCCCCCTTTTTTTTTTCTTTTCCATAAATTTCTTTTAACTTAATTACCATTGGGAAGCAAGCTTACTTGCCGTGGTACATCACAACACACAAAGCTTTGCTAGAACTTTAAAAATAGACCCCTTCATAACTTCTTGAACTCTGTAGCCTAAATTAAAACTCTGTATCTTAATTTTTTTTTAAGGAGCTGTTTTCTGGTTCATTGTGTCAGAAGACCCTTATATGGTCTGGGGATCCCTCAAATTCAGGAGAAATTTAAAGGCCTAAAGGAAATTTATAAAGACAGCTTTAAAAGATGTCTTTTTCTGGTGGCACTCTTCTATGAACCTCTTCTAATGTCTGGTTCCAATCAAACACTGAGAAATAGAAACTCAGTTCTGGAGGGCAGTGAGACAGATATTCAGAACTTTTCATTTTATAGTGAAAACTCTAGTTCAATATATATATATCTATCTATAGATATCTATATCTATATAGATATCTATAGATATAGATATCTATAGATATATATATATATAGATATCTATAGATATATGAAGAAGCTATAAATATAATGCTAGAGAAACAGAAAAACCCTAATTTGAGTAATTAAAAAAGGGAGTAGTTTCAAATAGCTCTGATAAGGAGCCTTTTGTAAGGCTTCTGTCATCCTTTTTAAAAGAAAAAGGTAAGCCATTCAGCCAACAAAAGAGTTTTTTCAGGAATAGCAGGAAAACTGCAATTCAGGACAAGCAAACTGTGGCAAACCACAAGCAAGTCCTGAGAACAAAGTGAGGGGGTCCTTCATAGAGCTAAGGAGGAAGTTGGGAGGGATGCTTTGAACAAAAGCTCATTGGAGGAAAATGAGAGCTGGAAGTGGTGACAGCCTCTCATTGGCTGCAGGTGAGGGTAGCTTCCTGTTGTTGGGCTGAGAGAAAATCTTCCTTCCTGCTGGACTAGGCAAGCTGGGAGGAATGGTTGTACATGTGTGAAAGCTTGCCCTTCATGTTTTCCCAACTCCAGTTTTGAGTGAAGTTTCCTTAATACATTTTCACTCTTCCCACAACCTGTTGAGGTTGAGAAACCACATATGGAAGCCCAGTTAATTTTCAAAGGTATAATTAAGATAATTTAACCCCTCAAGTCAGAGAAGCCTATAAAGAATTGCATGGTTTGAACTGAGGTAGATTTGCAGTCCATTTAAGTCATTGGACCACTAGTCCACTAGGAAACTGGAAAAGCAATTCATTTAATACAGATGTGAGCATAAATAATAATCCTGCAGTGATATATAATTAATTATATACTGACTTGGAATTATATGATTGCTTTCTATGAAGAATTAATTCAGAGTTCTCTCTTTGGCATTGAGACTGTGCCCCTGATACACCTTGAACTTTCAAAAATATGTATTTTATTTGAACTTGAAGTTTTAGTTGGGAGAATAATGAAATCCTATTTATTTTATCACTCAAAACATTTCTAGGGGGCAGACTGACTTTTTTCAATGAAACTGATTATTTTTGTTACAAAACAAAATGTTTAAGTATGTGTAAAAGTATAAAAAGGGCTTCACTAATGTAACTGAAGAGTACCACATTGTACATTGTCTTCCAGTTATAAAACAAAAACACCCAACCTTGTATATTTTGATGAAGTGTGCATTCTGCGCTAATTTTTAAGGATGGAACAGGTTTAAAACGTTTCCAGTTGTATCAAAGAACGTTCTTAAATATCTTTTAAAAATCCAATCATAAGTTCAGATTCACTTAAATATCCCAAAATAACAAGGAACAAAAGGAGTTTACTTGAGGGCACCATCATTCTGAGATGGACCAAGGTTATCAAAATGTCATCAGTTTTATGACATAAAATTCTTTTATGGTTGCTCCTATATAGGAACATTCAATAAATGGAGAAAGAAGGTCACCATTCCCCCCAAAAACTAAATTCAGATGAAGGCAGAGAATACATAAAACAATTATGTAGGTATTTCTAACTCCTCATTTTAATCTGAGGTTTGTATATATCTTTGGGTATGATTGTGAAATCCAACCCCCCCAACACATACATGAAGAATGAGACCTTCTAGAGGTGCCTGTGTGGCTTAGTCGGTTAAGTGTCCAAATTTGGCTGAGGTCATGATCTTACGGCTGGTGAGTTCGAGCCCCTTATCGAGCTCTGTGCTGACAGCTCAGAGCCTGGAGCCTGTTTCAGATTCTGCGCCTCCCTCTCTCTCTGCTCCTCCCCCACTCATGCCCTGTCTCTCTCTCTCTCTCAAAAATAAACATTGAAAAAAATTTTTTAAGAAAGAATGAGACCTTCTAAAAAAGAAATACAAGAGCTGAAATAAAGAACTACTTACATACTAAATACTTGCCCTGCTTCATAACCAAAGTGTTCTTTTAATAATGTATTCACTTGTGTTCAACGGAATGTTAAATTTTCCTATAACCTTTGGGTTTTTTTTTTAATGTTTATTTATTTATTTTTGAGAGAGACAGAGAGAGGGAGCATGAGTGGCGGAGGGGCAGAGAGAGAGGGAGAGAGAGGACCCCAAGCGCGCTCCGAGCTGTCAGCACAGAGCCCAATGTGGGCTCCATCTCACTAACTGGGGATCATGACTTGAGCCGAAATCAAGAGTCACATGCTCAATGGACTGAGCCACCCAGGCACCCCAATACCCAAAAGAATTTAAAAAACAAGAAATCAGATACTTATACACTAATGTTCATAGCGGCATTATTCACAATAGTGAAAAAGAGAAAAATCCCAAGTATCCATTAACTGATAAATGGATGAACAACATGTGGTATACAGGTACAGTGGAATATTACTCAGCTATAAAAAGGAATGAAGTTCTCACACATGCAACAACACTGATTCATTTGCTAATGAATAAGAGTCACAAAGGGACAAATATTGTATGATTCCACCTAGGTGAGGTACCTAGAAGAGGCAAAATCCAAGTGACAGAAATTAGAATTGAGGTTATCAGGGGTTGACGGGAGAGGAAATGGGGAGTTATTGTTTATCGAGTGCAGAGTTTCTGTTTGAGATAGTGAGAATTATCTGGAAATGGATAGCAGTGATGGCTGCACACTAGGAATGTACTTAACGCCACTGAATTGTCCACTAGAAAATGATTACAATGGTAAATTTTATGTATATCTTACTACAATAATGAAGATACATAAGAGGTTTCATACTTGTTCAAAATTCTTTTGGGTACAATGGGGGAGGGAGAGGGGTACAGAATGCTGTCAATGAAAGGGGAGAATGAGCTGCACATCAGCCACTTTAAGGGTGAAGTGCGGAAAGAAATTTAATTGGTACAGCCTGATCAGCTTGCTTGCTTTTCTTTTTCTTTCTTTCTCTTTTTCTTTCTTTCTTTCTTTCTTTCTTTCTTTCTTTCTTTCTTTCTTTCTATTTTTTTTTATTAGGGATGCCTAGGTGGCTCAGTTGATGAAGCGGTGGACTTCAGCTCAAGTCATGATGTCACGATGGGGCACCTGGGTGGCTCGGTCGGTTAAGCGTCCGACTTTGGCTCAGGTCATGATCTGGCGATCTGTGGGTTCGAGCCCCGCGTCGGGCTCTGTGCTGATAGCTCAGAGCCTGGAGCCTGTTTCAGATTCTGTGTCTCCCTCTCTCTCTCTCTCTCTGCCCCTCCCCTGTTCATGCTCTGTCTCTCTCGGTCTCAAAAATAAATAAACGTTAAAAAAAAAAAAGTCATGATGTCACGGTTTGTGGGCTCAAGCCTCACATCCAGCTCTGCACTAATAGTGCAGGATTCTCTCTCCCTCCTCCTCTCTCTGCCCCTCCCAACTCACACACTCTATCTCAAAATAAGTAAAACAAGAATACACACACACACACACACACACAATGTTTATTACATTTTAGGGAGAGAGAGAGAGAGAATGCACAAATGGGGGAGAGGGGCAGAGGGAGAGAGGGATTCTTAAGCAGGCTCCATGCTCAGCACAGAACCCTCTTGGGGGCTGGATCCCAGGGCCACCCTGGGATCATGACCTGAGCCGAAATGGAGTCCGACTCTCAATGGACACCCAGGCAGCTCTCCTGGTCTGCTTTCTTAAACCAAAGCTGGGTAGAGATCCAAAATAACTATTGGGACAATATGCGCCAATAAAACTTATCCCCCTGTACTATTTCCGTTTGTTCCTGAATTAAAAGAACATCTTTCACCTTATTGAGCGCTTCTCAGGTTTTGATTTTAAATATAAACACCTTAAAGGTTTTCGCAGCCTCTAGGTTTCTCATCTTCCATATTTCAATGCACACAACATTCAGCATTTCTCTGAGACTATCATATCTCCAAATGAGACTGCCCACGTAAATGGCCTGTCTGGCGCAGGTCACAGTGAAATATGTTCAGGAGTTACATTAAGACCAAAACGCCTTCACCCCGATTGTAGCCTGGGTCCTAGAACAGAGGGCAGCTCTGCCTCGGGAAGGGGGTGTCCCAACAACACCCAACTCCATACGGGTTCCTCACCTTCTGTAAACGGGCACGTCTATTATTCTCTTGGCTGTTCCAAAGGACTCTGGGAGTTAGGGAAGGGCCCAAGGGCCAAAAATGAAATGTTGGCACAAGGTGCGCAGCGATAGGTTTAGATTATCAGCCAGTTGCTGGGCGACTTCTCAAATCTTCCGACCACCTCCACCGCTTCTCCCACGGGGTAGGCCTGCTCTCTTTCCTTACCTTCCACGCCCCGCCCCTCCGCTGCCCTATTAGCCAATCATAGAGCTGTTGCTTGCCAATTAGAGCCAATCCCGAACAGGTTTACTTTGAGCGGGAAAGATTCAGAAGCTGCGGGAGAGCGAGGTCAGTTAACGGCCCCTTCTAGGCTTTGTCTGGGGGGGGGGGCGGAGGGGGGGGGTAACAGGCCCTGGAGGCGGTTGCCTATTGGCTGGGCAGCGGGCCAATGAGGGGGTGCGAAGCGAGGGGCGTGCCTCCTAGGAGGGAGGGGGGCGGGGCGGGCTCTTTGCAGGGTCGCGTGCCGGGTCTCGAGCAGGGGTAGGCAATGTAACGGCCTCTCCCCCCGCCCCTCCCTCCCCACTCCGGTCCCCTCACCCACAGACTGGCTCCAGGCAGCGCCCGGGGCGGCGGCGACAGCGGCGGCAGCGGCGGGGTGCGGGCTGAGGGAGCCGGGCTTCGACGCCCCCCCCCTCACCCCCGTACCCCAGGAGCTGTACCTAGTCCAGGAGGGGCTGGGGGGGCTCCATGGAGGTGAGAGGCGGAGTCACCTGCCCGCCCTCTAGCCCCCCAGGCCTGAGGGAGGGACTTGAGGTAAACGGTGGGGACGGTCAGGGTCCGGGGGCGGTCGAACTTGGAGGATGGCTACGGTGAGGAGAGGCGGAGAGCGGGAGCGTTCCCAGACGCGGTTCTCTGAGGAGTCCGCGGCCGCGCTGGAGAGTGCAGGTCGTCGGGGAGGATCCCCGACGGGACGCCCCGGCCGGTCGAGGCGCCGGTGCGGGCGGGGGGCGCTTCGGTCGGGGCCGGGCTCGGGTTGGGGGGCGCGACGCGGGCTGATAGGACTGGCGGGCCGGGCCGCGATGGCCGCGACGCCGGGGCTACGGCCATCTCCTCCGCGTCGGGCGGCGGCGGCGCTGAGGCGATGGCCGGCGGCGTGGGCCTGTCACGGCCGTCGGGGGCCGCGCCTTTGCGGTCGGCCCGCAGGCGGCCCGAAGGCAGAGAGGGAAGCCCGGGGACAGAGGCGCCGGCCCCGGGATCGGGATCGGTGTCCTCAGAGCGGATTCCGAGTGGAGTGGCGAGAACAACGGCGGTGCCCCAGCCGTCCGTCGTTTCGGTCCTGCCTTTGCACTGCGTGATGCCTCTCCCGCTTCCTCCCTGTCCGTTTCGTGCAGCCCAAGGTAGCGTTCCGTGGAAGCGCGAATCGCTGCTGGAACCTCGGTGCCGACCCCAGCAGCAGGCTAACGGACGTGTTCAATAGCGTGATGCTGACCGGCTCCACGTCCTTCTATGATTGCTACAAATCTCAGGTCCATCCTTTGTTAGAGGATTTTTTTTTTTTTTCTTCCCTAAATCAAACTCGTTTCCCGGAGCCCATTCATATAAGGTGTTGAAATTGCTCCCAAGTTTAGGACCAGAAAGCCAAGAACATTCTGTTTAAAAGCCGGTAATAATTTCAGTACAGAGTCTGCGCAGTTCCATACTTTGCTTTGAAAACAAGATCTTACATTATTCTTGCTTTCATTTTGTCCTCAGAAATGTAAGAAAATCCATACTTAGTAAGACCGTAAAATAGTTGTTGCTGCAACATTTAGTGCAAGTCGGCACAAACATGCCTTTGTTAATTTGAAGGTGAAGTTTTTCTTTACTGCTTTGCTTTCTGGCTTTAACAGGGTCTTGGATTACATGCTACCTTTTACTGCATCTAAAACATTTAGTTTTATTAATCATATTAAACCAGGCTTTGGGTAGTGTAAGTCATTTTCATTTGAAATTATTTATCCAGGACATCAGTGTTGATATTGTTATACTTTGAATTATAACAATAGCCCAAAATAAATAATTTTATTTAATCCTACAACTTTGTACATTACACCTGCTATACAGACTGAGAAGCTGAGGCTCAGCTTGATTCATGTCTTAAGTGACAAAGCCTAAGTGGACCCTAGGTCTTTTTCCTGCCAAGACCAGCATTCCACTGCTCTCCATATTGTTTTCACAGCTACTAAAATTTACGTGAATTTAATTTCAATCAAGTATATTCAGGGTATATAAGTGATACATTTTGCAGTTATCTAAACTGATTATTATGCCAAACCCAAGCATTTGGGAATTTAATTCCCATAAATGTTTAAAACATTCCCATAAATGTTTTAATTTAATTCCCAGATAGTTAAAATATAATTATGTTTTATTTTAGCTGTTTGTTTTATCCTAGAATACGAAATTGAAATCAATCTTATAAACGGATTTATTGCTAATACTCAAATCTTACTTTAAAATGTGAAACAAACTTGAAAGAATACTCCTAAAATGCATTTAGTTTCAAATACTGTGTATCTTGTTTGATATTTTTGATATTACATAATCTGAAAATACTTCTTTTAAGTCACTATCTCAAAAAGATGAACAATTACTTATGTCACTTTGGATGTTTCACACCTAAAAGAGAGTTAAAGTGGGTCTATGATAAAAATTTCAGAACTAAAGGAATAAAATTATGAATGATTCCAAAGATAAAAGCCTTTGCAAAAGTTATTGCTAGCTAAGAAATTCTGGAAAGTAGTTTTTAGTGACACAGCAAAATTATTTCGGTTCCTCAGTTTCCCCAGCTTCAGAATAGTCAGCATTATATGTATATATATGTATATACAAGACAGTTATAACATGTAGTTTTCAAATAGCAGTCATAACCGCAATTTAAACAAATGGTTGTAAAGTATTTGACATTTTTAAAGATTGGTGATTGGAAGATATTATATTAATTTTCATATTTTATTGGTATAGTAAATATTTTGT
This sequence comes from Panthera uncia, assembly GCF_023721935.1. Taxonomy (NCBI): domain Eukaryota; kingdom Metazoa; phylum Chordata; class Mammalia; order Carnivora; family Felidae; genus Panthera; species Panthera uncia. The sequence goes on from NC_064814.1 coordinate 13,584,766, forward strand.
TGGTATAGTGTTTAAATTTTTTTTTTAATGTTTATTTATTTTTGAGAGAGAGAGACAGGGAGAGACAGCAACAGCGTGAGCAGGGGAGGGGCAGAGAGAGACAGGGAGACACAGAATCCAAAGCAGGTTCCAGGCTCCAAGCTGTCAGCACAGAGCCCAACGTGGGACCCGAACTCACTAACCGTGAGATCATGACCCGAGCCAAAGTCGGATGCTTAACCAACTGAGCCACCCAGGTGCCCCAGAAACTTAGTGTTTAAAGAGTTGTATTTCAATTCTGTCTATGAAGAACAAAAATTTAAGAATACTTTGATCTAATATGTCTTCTCTATGTAAATTTTGTAAAAGCAATTAGAAAATATTTTTATCTAGGATTATATGTCCTCTGTATTTATAAGAAAATACTATTTCTACTGTGTCTAGATATTTATAGTTATTACATCTCAGATTTCATTTGGAGAGTTAAAATATGTGAATGTATACTTTCAGACCTCTTTAAAGAAGCATTTTCAGAATAAAATACATCTAAATAAGTTTAATCTTTATTATTTAAATTCATTCTATTTTAAGTATTTAAAATTATTTTCACTGCATATCAATCCCTCTTGAAAAGAGGCAGTATTTTATTTGTTTATTTGCTTATTTTTGAGAGAGAGAGAGAGAGCATGCATGTGAGCAAGGGAGAGGGGCAGAGGGAAAGAGAGAGAATCTTAACTAGGCTCCAAGCTCAGGGCAGAGCCCATCATGGGCCTTGATCCCACAATTGTGAGATCATGACCTGAGCCAAAATCCAGAGTCAGACGTTTAACCAGGTGAGCCACTCAGATGCCCTAAGAGGCAGTATTTTAAGTGAATAAAATCTTAAAACTCAAACTTTTACCTTACTTACCCAAATTATAGAACCATTCAAAAAAAAGAAAAATGACACCTAGTGAGTGTTGATACTTCGATCTGAGTGAAGAAAGAAGAAAAAGAAAAATGAGCTTGTATTTTTCTTCTAATTGTAGTAATAGCTTTTAAATTTCTGAAGACATAAAATTTTATATATCATCATTTTTATAATATCTCTTAGAAATAGAAACTAGGCTGAAAATTAAAAGATATTCTTTAAAAGTTCCTACAGTAGGAGTAAGAAGGCCTTGAGTTTGGGTTTAGTTTTGTCACCTATCAGCTCAATAACTTGTAGCCTCAGTTTCCTTGTTTTTATAGCACAGTACTCTTGTCACAAGGTTGACTGAATATAATGTTATGTAGAATTTCTTTGCAAATTCCATATGAATAAATGTACATTCACCTTTTTTTCCCCCCACAGATTAGGGGCATTAAGACTGAATTTTGTAAATGATTTCTTGAAAATAACACTGCTAGTGTCTACATAACACTCATCTGTTAAAAAAAATTATAAGTGCAGTAATTGTGGGTATTTCATACCAGGGATAAGCAACAAATACTGATCAAATCTGCTGAGTGCCTGATTTTGTAAACAAAATTTTAGTGGAACATAGCTATGCCCTTTACATATTGTCTATGGTTTGCTTTGGTGCTAGAACAGCAGAGTTGAGAAGTTTTGACAGAGACCTCACCAGCCAGCAAACCCTAAAATATTTATTGTGGCCATTTACAGATAACATTCATGAACCCCTAGTGGAAAGTAAGTTTAAGTGGCTTAGTCTAGATTTTAAGTCTCCCAACTCCTACGCATGTGTTATTTCCTCTCGTATCTCATTATTTCACTAATATTCTGTGTAATTTTGATGTGTTTGATGTGCAAACATGTCTTTAAATTTTCAGAGTGAAGACAGTGTTGACCTAAGGCAGACCTATACTCCACTTTCTTCATCAGCAGAATATTCAAGTTCTATAGATTCTTCACTTTTCTATGCACCATGGTCTACTTATGGAGATGATACTAAACAGCCTTCTAATTCTCAGATCAATGTAAAGAACAGGTAAATTAATAAATCATATTTTTCAGGCTAAATGAAAACTTTTAAAGTTTGATTACATGGGAACCCAGTTGTATTAGCTCTTTATTCCTTACATCAGCATTTTAATGTTATGGCATTACAATATTATGTTTATCAAACTTTTAGAAACCCTACACTGGGCAGTTCTGTGTTGTAATTTTTAGCTCATTACTTTTTGTTTATTCATTAGAGGCAACCCTTAGTGAGTAAATCTTAAGTTCCTCTTTCTAAAGATGACTTATATACATGGGTAATTTTTAGATCTGTTTTTCATCCAATTTAATCTAAATTTTCAGTAATTATTTCCTTCACAAGTGTAGAGCAAGCAGGATTTTATCAAACGTAAGATTGATTGATTGATTGATTGATTTTTGAGAGAGAGAGAGAAGGAGCGAGCAGGGAAGGGGCAGAGAGAGAGGGAGAGAGAATCCCAAGCAGGCTCCATGTTGTCAGCATGGAGCCCAGTGAGGGCCTTGATCTCACAAACTGCAACATCATAACCTGAGATGAAATCAAGAGCATGACGCCCAACCGACTGTGCCACCCAGACCCTTCTAGTTATTTAAAAAAAAATTTTTTAATGTTTTATTTATTTTTGAGACAGGTAGAGACAGAGCATGAACAGGGGAGGGGCAGAGAGAGGGAGACACAGAATCTGAAACAGGCTCCAGGCTCTGAGCTGTCAGCACAGAGCCCGACGCGGGGCTCGAACCCACAGACCACGAGATCATGACCTGAGCCGAAGTCAGCCGCTTAACCGACTGAGCCACCCAGGCGCCCCTCTAGTTATTTTTTAATTCCATTAATATTAGAGGCCTAACTCTGCCAGATCTCTCATACTAGGGATATTACAATTAACACGGCAAATATTATCTCCAACTTTATAGCTCTTACAATAAAGATGATGATGATGATGATGACAACGACGACAGTGACGACTTGCTGGGCACAAGTATAGTGAGGTTTAAAAAGAAGTATAGTATATTATGGGAGCCTGTTGGAAAGAGAAGTCTAAAGGAGTAACATCTACCTTTATTTTAATTATGTATAAGGGAGCAGTTGATAGATGCTGATGCAGCTTTAGTTTAATTGGACAATAATTATTTTTAAAATCTTGTATGTTCTTTTTTTTTTAAGCTTCTTTTTAAACTCTATACCCAACGTGGGTATGCTGTACCAACTGAGCCTGCCAGGCACCCTCCTTAAAAATCTTATTAATTAAAAAATGTTTTTAAAATGTTAAAAATTGGGGTGTCTGGCTGGCTCAGTCAGTGGAGCATGTGACTCTTGATCTTGGGGTCATGAGTTTGAGCCTCATGTTGGGTATAGAGATTACCTTCAAAAAAGTTAAAATTTTGAAAATTTTGGTGAGTTCTGTATAATAGTGATCTTATTAGAAAGACTATATAATATATAATTCTACAAAAATATTTTTTCAGTTGATATATGTTCATTGAAAAAATTCAGACTTTACAGAAATCATAAAAGAAAGTGGAAATTCACCTTAACCCTTAACAGTTCCCAATAACAAGTATTAGTAGTTTAGTATATATTACATTGAATTATTTTAGAGATATACTAATATATTATTATATCAAAAAACTTATCCAATCTTTTTGAAATAACACAATATAGCAGAAAAAGCATTAGACTTGTAGGCAGACCATTTGTTCAGCAGGTGTACAGTATAACAAATCACATACACTTATAAAATACAAGTTTCTTAAGATCTCAAATGATCGTTCTTCAATAGCTGAATGATTACTAATACCTGCCCATCTTATGTTATGAAGATCAATGAACTATTTGAGTATTATGCAAATATAAAGGTATTTTTATTTCTAAGATGTCCTAACACTATGAAATGTTAGAAATAAAGTACGAGAAAATAAGAAGCTATAACTTAAAGCAACATATTACTTCTAGGAACAGATTAGTTGAAATAGATAGGACATTAAATAGACGGGACATTAATAGATAGGCACCAATTTCCCATCTCCTTGTGGTTTTTACATTTTGTATTATTTAGACAGCATTAGTCACAAGGTGGGATTTCAGATACATAGAGCTCCAGTTACTGTAGTAAGGATTTAGGGATAGCCAACAAATCTGTTAGATTTAAGTGACAACTGTAATATTGCTGTGGTATCTAGGATGACCATATCACATTTCACTTTTTAAATCCAACATTTGGTCTAAAGAGTCACAAAAATAGAGTAGCAGATTCGTATGGTTTCCAAATCACAAATGAAAAAACTGAGCAAGTGTTGACGGAATAACGTATAATGGGACCAGATATGCTTTTAGAAGCAGCCGTGGTGCCAAGTGTGTCTAAAACATCGTAAGTCAGAGATTTATATCTTGGAACTTAAAATGAATAGCATGTGTTTGGGAGAAACAAGAGTTAAGCATACATTGCAAACTAGACATAGGATTTGAAATGGAGAAACATGTACCATAGGCACTATGCTAAAGTGGAAAATATTCTTTAAAAAAAAAAAAAGAGTGGGAGGTGCAGAGAGAGAAAGGAGAGAGAGAGAATCACAAGCATGCTCCATACCACCAGCACATAGTCCAACACGGGTCCCAAACCCACTGTAAGATCATAACCCAAGCAGAAATCAAGAGTCAGACGCTCAACTGACTGAGCCACCTAGGCTCCCCTAAAGTGGAAAATGTTGTTGCCTCTTTATTTGAAATGATGGGATAAATTCAATCCAGATATTTTATAGAAAAATAATAGTATAAGAAGTCTGGAAATAGAAATCAATATATTGAATTTCAGTATGAGGAAAATAATTTACATGTGATATTCATTTATTTTTAGGATTCAAACGGAAAGAAATGACTATGGCAGTGAAACAGACTTATATGGACTTGTGTCTAACATTTTGGAAGAACAAGACAAGTCACAGCCTTATTTTGCTGAGGGGTTAGTATATTATATAAGCTACATAGTATATAGTAAGCTTTTAAATTCACACATACTAGATTACTGTATTTATTAGCTTTTATTTTTACTTAATAGGGGATCATCTGACAATAGACATCTTAATTCAAATATTTGTTTCTAGCAGCCTTGACTTTGCTGAGGTACTTGCCATACAATTGGAAGTTTCAGACTTTAATTTGCTATTAAGAACTTTCCTTTGGAAAGTTATTCTTGCATAATTCAGAGCTATTTCCTTTGAGTTCTAAAGTTTGGCGTAAAGAGTACAAATTCCAAAGAGCTTTTATACATCTATCCTAAAGAATAAAACTATCATTGCTGGTATGCAGAAATACGTATGGACTTTGTTCTTATGGTAAAAATTTTTTAAATACACTTTGATTGATTTTTCGGGGATGGAGGCCATATTACCCAAATGTGGTACTTCATAAATAGGGAAATATGCAGCACACATGTAACCAATTAAAATATTTTAATTTTAGTAATAGTTTTATCAAAGTACATCTTTTTCATTTAAAAAAATGTGGTCAACAACATTTTTGTATTCTATTATAACCTAATTAAAGGAAAAACTTATTTTGTTTTCTGCTTACTGTAGATAAACAATTCATGCAAGACCATGTAGTCCCCAGCCTCAGGCCTCAGTTGATGCCTCTTGGGAAAGTATACTGAAGACATATCAAGATAAAAATGCATATTAATGTAGTATGTGGCACATTTCAAGTGATAGAAAATTATTTGGATGTAATGGTAATTTATAAGGCAAGGTTAGAAAGGATTAGATAATGGGGAAGTGAGGCAATATAAATGTTTTGAGAACCTGTTCTACCTTCTCCACTGAGAAAATAAAGTCATTTAAAATCTGAGTTGTAATTAAATATATTTACTTGTTCTAGGACCTGCTCCTCCAATTTAAAGTCAGTTTGGCCAGTGAACACAAGCAGATTTGCAGATCACCATGACCTCTTAACAGAAACCAAAAGGCCAATAGATACAGCCATCTCTCAGCAAGCTTTTTATAGTGGTGAATCTGTGTCAGCAGTGGAAAAGCAATACCTGCATAATAGTAATCTAACACCACAGCAAAAAATAGATGAACTTTATCATGGATTTACTGGGTTAGACCTTGAAGAACAATGGATGTACCCCTCACGAAGTGATCATTCTAATTGTTACAATATCCAGACAAATGATACAGCTAAGACAACATTCCAAGATTTTCCATTTATCAAAAACTGTTTTACATCACAGACTGGTCTGTCTGACATCATGAAAGAATCAGGAATTGATACTTACTCTTATGGAAGAGAGAAAATATGTGCTAAAGGTCTTGAAGCACCATTACAGCAAAAAAGGGCAGAGATGTTTCTTTCTCAATTTAATAGATACAGCGAAAACACAGATTATTGTAGATACCCAGAATATGTTCATCCTAATAAGGTTAAGCTTAATAAGTGTTCAAATTTTAATGTCCAGGATAGTAAAAAATTAGCCAATGGCACACCTGAAATACCAACTGTAGAAGCAGACACATACACAAAGTTATTTCAGGTTAAACCAGCAAATCAGAAAAAAATGGAAGAGACAATAGCTGACCAGCAGAATTTCACATTTCCAAAAACCACACCACATCTGACAGAAAAACAGTTGGCAAATGAGGCAGCTTTCACTGCTGATTTTGGCTTAAAATCAGAATATGGACTAAAACCTCATGCGGGTTGTCCAGCTAATAATGATTTTGCTAATGTCACAGAAAAACAACAGTTTACTAAACCTGACCCCTCAAATTCTGAGTATTTTAAATCTGTGAATTTATTATCAAACTCAGCAACACCTTCAGGAGGTATCAGCTTAAACAGACCAACCTGGATGAATGTCCAAACAAAAAATAACACTCCTATTCCTTATCGAAATCAAGGTAACTTGATGAAATTAAATAGTCACTTAAGTGTAGCTTCTAAAGGTTCTAACCATTCTTCAGATTTCCCCCAACTATCATCCACAAATTTAACCCCAAATAGCAGTTTATTTCAGAAGTATTGCCAAGAAAATCCTTCAGCATTTTCTAGTTTTGATTTCAGTTACAATGGTGCAGAAAGAATTCAATCTGTCAATCACATGGAAGGACTGACAAAGACTGGAGAAGAAAATCTCTTTGAATCAGTTACTGATAAAAAAATAAAGCAGCCAAATGGATTTTGTGATAACTATGCAACTCAGCAGTATGGGATCATTGAAAATGTAAACAAACATAATTTTCAAGCTAAGTCTCAGAGTGGACATTATGATGCTGAGGAAGGTCCAAAGCACTTAGATGGCTTATCTCAAAATACGTATCAAGATCTGTTGGAGTCACAGGGTCATTTTAATAGCCACAGACAGGGAAGTGGAGACAACAATATTAATAGCCGTGTGAATCGCACACAGGCATCATGCTTTTCTAATAATTATATGATGGGAGATTTAAGGCATAATCAGAGTTTTCAACAAGTTGGTTCAAATGGGTTTCCCCTAAGATCCACTCACCCATTTGGCCATTCAGTTGTTCCACTGTTGGATTCTTACGATATGTTTTCTTACGATGACTTAAGCCATTTGTACCCTTATTTTAATGATATGATGTATGGTGATAATTCGTTTTCTGGTTTCGTGCCAACTTTTGGATTTCAAAGACCAATTAAAACCCGTAGTGGACCAGCCAGTGAACTTCATATTCGACTAGAAGAGTGCTATGAACAATGGAGAGCATTAGAAAAGGAGAGAAAAAAGGTAATACAAATCTATCCATTTAGGAGTAACTTGGGATGTTCTCTCTGCCTATCTTCATTTTGTTAGTGTAGTTCAAGAGTACTTGGCCTTATTTCTAAGCTGAATTCTTCCATAATGTACAGTATTTAAGTCCATGACTATAAGGAATTAGCTGACATAACTAAAAAAATGTGAGGCTTAAAAAATTGTTATTTATATAAAGTTGGGGGTTTTTTGCCTGTGAAGTAGACTTTTTCCTTAATGAGCCAAAAGTTTACTACTTTTGGGGCTCCTGGCTGGCTTTGTTGGAAGAGCATGTGACTCTTGATATCAGAGTTTTATAAGTTCAAGTCCCACATGAGGTGCAGGGAGACTTGCAGGTATTTTATATGCATTAAATATAGAAAATACAGTGGTGTTGTGGTTTGCATTTGTTCTGTTTGATACTGAAACAATTTTAAAGTAGTCATTTTCAATTTATTTATTAGACCTATGAGAAATGTCACTCATAACTGAATCATATTTAGAAAACTCAGCATCTAAAAATTATATAATTTTTTACAGACTGAATTGGCCCTGGCCAAGAATTACCCAGGAAAAAAAGTATCCAGTACTAACAACACTCCAATTCCAAGGCTGACCTCCAACCCATCTCGAGTTGATCGCTTAATTGTGGACGAACTTCGAGAACAAGCCAGAGTAAGCTGTAAAAACATCCAATGATGGATTATTTCATTGCTTGATAAAATTTTAAAACATTTCAGCAAGTCAGAGTTCTGAATGATTTTTAAATCACATTTATGCATAATTCTCTGAAATAATTATCTTTTCCATGCTTGGTCCTACAACTATGATTAATAGTCAGGAAAGGAGAAATAGCACCCCCTCAATCCTTTAAAAAATTTTTTTAACGTTTATTTATTTTTGAGACAGAGAGACATAGCATGAATGGGGGAAAGTCAGAGAGAGAGAGGGAGACACAGAATCTGAAACAGGCTCCAGGCTCTGAGCTGTCAGCACAGAGCCCCACACGGGGCTCGAACTCACGGAGTGCGAGATCATGACCTGAGCAGAAGTTGGACGCTTAATCAACTGAGCCACCCAGGCACCCCTCAATCCTTTAAAAAGTAGGTTTAGTAGGTGCACCTGGGTGGCTCAGTTGATTAAGGGTTCAACTCTTGATTTCCCCTTAGGTCATGATCTCACAGTTCATGGGATCAAGCCACGCATCAGGCTCTGCACTGACAGCATGGAGCCTGCTTGGGATTCTCTCTCTGCTTTCTCTGCTCTCTCTCTCTCTCTCTCTCAAAATAAAAAAATGAACATTAAAAAAAAGTAGGTTTAGGAATTTAAATGGTTTCTCTTTAAGAAATCTATATCAGCAATACAGCCAACTCTCAACAGAATTTTAAAGCAAAAATAATTTTGAATATTATTTATAAAGTCCCATTTCTCTAACAAAACAAAACCAAAAAAAAACCCCATTTGTTTTCTAGCTAGATGAGCAAGCTGTATTTGCATTATACAAAATGGGACATTAACAGGGAATTACTGTTTTCTTAACCCTGCACACTTGAGTTATTCAACAAACATTAAGTGTATCCAACAATGTATTAAATACTGATAAACTGAAAAAATACTGAAGAATGTAGGTATGCATAAATTTATAAAATAGCTTTGTTTTAGAAAAGTAGTATATCACTTCAAATGTAAAGAATCCTGACGTTAGGTCATTTTCTAATTTAACAAATGATTATTTCTATTACCTCCTTTGAAATTTCAGAATTTTCTAGAATTTAATACAGTAGGGTAAAGTTTTTCTTTTTTGACCTTCCTCTTTTAAAAACTTACACTGTTTTTCAAATATGATAAAAGATTCCTGGGAGGGGCGCCTGGCTGGCTTAGTTGGAGGAGCATTTGACTCTTGATCTGAAATTCATAGGTTTGAGCCCCACACTGAGCATAGACATTACTTAAAAAAAAACAAAAACAAAAACAAATTCCTGGGAAAAAGCACACAGTGAAGACAGCTTGCTTCTATGATTGAATAAAAGCCATTTTAGGAACCAGAAAAATCAACATAGCAGAGTCTGTTTTATTGAACATCAGTTCCATCTACTTTGCTGTCTTTAAAATATAGATATGAATTACTTCAATGGAAAAGAGTGATTTTTACCTAGCTTTCAGTTGGTCGGTTGAAATTCTTTTATCAAATTTGTAAATTCTTACAATGGATTTATCAGTATTATAGTCAGATACCAACATGGGTTACAGCCAGATGTTAATAAAAACTTCAATCTTTTATTACTTTTTCTTAAAACCATTCCAAGTTAGGGGTGCCTGGGTGGCTTGGTCGGTTAAGCGTCTGACTTCGGCTCAGGTCATGATCTCACGGTCCGTGAGTTCGAGCCCTGTGTCGGGCTCTGTGCTGACAGCTCAGAGCCTGGAGCCTGTTTCAGATTCTGTGTCTCCCTCTCTCTCTGCCCCTCCCCTCTTCATGCTCTGTCTCTGTCTCAAAAATAGATAAACGTTAAAAAAAAATTTTTTTTTAAATAAAAAAAAACCATTCCAAGTTAAAAGTCCTTTTTCTCAGCAACGCATTTCTAGGCAATTAATCAAGGAATTGCAAACTTTAAATAAACTTTTTCAGCTTTGCTTATGCTTCACATTAATTTAGGTTATGTTTATAGCTGTTTTTATCTATATTTAGCAACATTAGGGGCACCTGCATGGCTCATTCGGTTAAGCATCCGACTTTGGTTCAGGTCATGATCTCATAGTCCGTGAGTTTGAGCCCCGTGTCGGGCTCTGTGCTGAAAGCTCAGAACTTGGAACCTGCTTTGGATCCTGGGTCTTCCTCTTTCTCTGCCCCTCCCCTCCCCTGCTCATGCTCTCTCTCTCTCAAAAATAAATAAACATTAAAAAAAAATTTTTTTATATTTAGCAACATTAGACCGATGATCACAAAGGGCAAAAATATTTTTACATGTACTATTTTCTGGTTTGCAGGTTTTATACAATTCTGAAAAGAACCACCTTTTTTATTAAAAATCACCTGTGCAAATTTCTTTACACTTACCATTTATTTAAATGATTCTTATTTTAAAAATACATAGTTAGAAAAAAATGTGTAATTAGTAGCTCACTGGAGTTTTTCTATGTGATTTTTCCTTTTTTTTCTTTTGTTGTTTTGTTTCCTCCTCAAAGATCCTGGTGGGTTCTGTAATTGGGAGGAAAATATTTAATAACTGTGTACTTATGTTTTCTCCATAGACCCAAAGTGGCATTACTCCACAGAAACTTGAAATGAGCATGAGGTTAGAGGCATTCATTCAGGTGCCATTAGTTTCTTCATTGAGAGATATTTTTCTCCTCTCCCCAGTCACTGAACACCAGTCACTGAACACAGAAGGTCTTCTGTGAATTTTAAATCATTTAGTTCCCAAAGGCAATGACTATATTTATTTGATGTTCAAATCCTAATTATTGAAAAAGTTCTCTTTCCATACACCTTTCAAGTTTAGAATTTGAGATATAGGTATATGCAACTATGAATTGTACTCCCCTTACTGATCCTACTGGATTAGGGATTCCTTAAAACTACCACTAGTATGATCTGAATATTTCTGATTTTCAAAAGGAGGATATTGAAAGCCCAGAAAGGACTTGCCAAAGTCAGGATTAATCAGTCTAGGACTTCTCCCTTTTTAGCTCAATGTTTTTCCCTTTAGATTACACTACCTCCTAAAAATGTTTTATTTGCAGGCTGTTCTCTTATTTGCCAAAAACAATATTAGATCTTAAATTTACACACCCTGTCAGTGACATGGAAATGTTTAAATTTTGATTTTTTAACTGTTTATTCCCAGTAACTGATTACCGAAACAAGTAGGTACAAAAGACTGCCTTAACATCTTTATTTTCCCCAGCATGGTGTCAGTACACAGTAGGCATTCAAGTATTTATTTGACGAATATTACTGCTCTCATCTCTATTCTACTTCATTGAAAATTTGTTCTTAAAGACAGAGCAATGTGGTTACATGCCTTATCAAAATTTAAAATGTTTCCCTTAGGTTGTGACTCTACTAGGCAAAATGGAACGTCTTCGAAGCTCTCCCCTTCATGCCAATATCTCTACTGCTCTTGATAGACACTTGGAGTCCATTCACATTGTACAGTCACGTAGAAAGGATGAAATTGTTAATGCTTCAAATCGGCAAAGGCAAGGAGTTCCTAGATGCCAAGATGACAGAGGTATAAGTGTTAATGCGTATTCTGTTGATAAGGCAGTGAGATAATTTGAATGTTGTTAAAATCAGATTCTGAGTTTAAAGGTTGGATTTCCAAAATTTACACTTAGCTAAAGGTAAATTGGTAAATCATGCCCACATAATTTACTCCATAAGTACTTCGGTCAGTTTTGTTAATTTTACCCATTTAATTACAACTCTCAAAGTCTGTGTTCTCCCCAAAGCATAGTCATTGTCACACAAGTCAGAAACAGTATCAACACTTTTTGATATTAAGTCAAATAGTTAACTCAGTCAATAGCCACCTATCTCTTATGAAAATAATAATGTTTGATCATTTAATAGCACAGCATTGGGCTTTTTAAGAGTTAAAGGATACATAAAAGGCATCTAATATGAACTGACACTGAGTGTTTTCTTTACAGATGTTTTTGCCCTTGCTTCAGCAATTAAAGAGATGTGTGTGGCTACTCGGAAAGCACGCACTACCCTGTGGTGTGCACTTCAGATGACCTTGCCAAAAACAGCCAGTACAGCTGGCCAAACAGATGTGGAAAAGGCTTTACAAGATACAGTAAACTGTGAAGATAAAGTCCATGAAAACATAAATAATAGCAATCCAATGAACCAGAGAGGTGAAGCAAACAAACATTAAGGAAATGCCAGCAGAAGAGTAAAAAGCTGATAAGTAAATGTATCAAGACATGCTAAAAAATTTTAATGAACTTGTCAAACTTGAAAACTTCAGTACATTAATTTTCTTCCAGATTTAAAGTTAGTACCTTAATGAAGTTTAACTTCTATTCAAAAATCTTCTATTTGGAATGGATCAGATACCATAGTTTAAGGTGAACTCAGAAAGTTGACTACTCTAGGGAGTTCTGAGTAGTCACAGATAACAAGTTTAAGTTAATTAAATATTTCCTAACAGCTAAACTATTGCTTAAGCCCATTTGCAGTGCAGGTAAATGCAAATGTGAAATTGTTCTAGAAGATAAGTTTCATTTAGGTCTGCCTTAGTAAGTATAATTCCAAATAATGAATCTAAGTGACTGTAACCCAATTATGGCTACAGTCTAGTAACCAAGACAAGTTTTGATTGTGATATAACTGTGTTTTCCTTACAAAACTGGATAATACCTAGGAAACCAAGGAAAACAAGGATGAACCCAATATTCATGTAGAAATTTAATATTTAAAAATACTACCATATTTATAAATTTGAAATCTTAGTGCCTGCGTATATGGAGGGAAATGCATCTGATTCTCCTAAATTAGTGATAAAAGTGCCAGTGTAAAAACCATGCAAGTTACTGAATATAAAACCTGTTCAAATCATTTGTGTATATTCTTTAAAATTTAATTATACTATCAATTATTAAATATTTCCAGTTTTAAAGTATTTAAATTGAATCAAAAACAAAACATTTCCTTTATCTGGATCTTTTAGACTTGATGCACAGTAACTAAAATAATGACTATTGTTTTAATACCCCTATGAGGTAATAATACCCTTATGAGCATTTTATGAGGGTATCACGAAGTTCTAAAATATACTTTTTTAAGGTTAATCTTTAGTTTAGTTTGCAATTGGTTAGTGTATATTTTGTGTAGTTGTGTTCATTAGTTAGCTTCTGTATTTTTTTAAAAGAGCTCTTGAAAGCTTGGCTTTTTCTGTTTCTCATCACTTAATATCTTTGTATGAAACCCAAGTAATTTATTCATTAATATGAAATGTTGGTATTATGTGACTCAGAAGATCTTGGGTTTTAACATTTCTAGCATGAGTTAAACTATAATATAATGTACTGATGAAATTTAATTGAACTATCCTTGACTGGAAACACTGATGTTTTAAATGGTGTTTTTCCTAGTTTTAGAAATCCTGGTATTAAAGAGTGTAATCACACCACATAAATTTTCTTTAGATGATGTGCGGAAGAAACTGATTGAGAATGCAGGAGTAACTGTAGGGAGAAACATTTTGATCACTGATATGCTTTAGAACTACCCAAATGAATTACATTGAGGGTAGTCAAATAAAATAGATCACCCCACCACAGTCACTGCATGGAAAGTGGTTAAGTTTGACATAAGACATGTTGGATGTTATGAAAACAAATACTGTACTGAATTTAGTCTCTCAGGAAAAAATTAATAAATTACTTTGTTGAAAATATTTGGTTTCATTTTTTTACATCTCTGTATTAGTTTCTAACCTTAAGTATCACAAAGGTCATAAAACCAGTCAAATTTCATTTCACTGATAAGAACTGGAGCCGAGTTTTATATTTCATCAACAAGAATATTGGTAGACAAAGCAATGCCATTCAGATATCCTTGCATTGAACCTCCCCTCCTTCAAAGATGAAATTTTTGCTTTGCCTTTATACTAATCCAGGCAAACCAAAATAAAAATTCTGGATAAGTTTTTACATGACCGTTGTCAGAAATGAAACACTAGTCTATTCATAAAAACCAAACAAAAATTATTTGAAATTTTGTTAATCACATCACCCTGCAGATAATTCTCAAATTAGTTGGTTATCCCCTTCTATAGGTATACTCTCTAATGGATGGTTCTTATATACTGTACTTCTGAATAACAATCTATAAGAACAAAAAATTAACATCACACATAATCTGTAATGAAACTGATGTTCCCATTATTTCTCATCCAAAAGAATTTGATGTACTCCATTTTTTTTAATAGACAAAGCAATTTATATAAAAGTGGTTGAAAATTACCTTGAATTATATCAGTGTCCTTCCACTTGAACCATCCGCTACTTTATAAAGTTTTAGAGGGTTGGGAATTAATGTTATGACTGAAATTCTGATTTTGGCTTAAAATGTCAATCACACTATAAAAGATACAGTTGTTTAAAATTTGCCCTTTGCAATATTGAACATTTTAGACATAAAGGATTTCTCAGCACCTGAATTAAGTGGATAACCTTACTCCAAGTCTAAGAAGCTGATCCTTTTTTCTTACTTAAACATTAGCTCAGGATATACCTAACTGTAGAATACGTAATAGAAACTACATAATTGCAAGTACTCTTCAGGGATTCATGGATATAACCTGACTCTGCTGCAGAGACCAAGATCAAAGTGAGAATAAACCAAAAATCCAAAATAAGGGTTAATAAAGGTGGCTCCCTCATACCCTATCTGTAGCCACAGCCTATTGCTGCTGCCACAGAGGACTAAGACTCCCAAAGTACTTCCAAGGCTTTCAAAGTCAATTTACTGACTTACAAAAAAAACACAGTAATCTTTCTGATCTCCTAATACCTAACCTCACAGAAAAGAAAACTGAGGCAGAGAATTCGATTCTAGGAAAAGGTTCTACTATTAAAAGAGCATATTGGACTAAACAAAATAAAATACAGAGCAAAATTCATCACATTCCTAAGTGACTATTCACACAATTCATTTCCATGGATAGCTGGAAGGAATCAGGATAAATCAGAAAACAGTGATTTAAATAGTTTATTTTTTTAAAAGGTGGTTACTTTTTTAAAATGCAATGCCACGCTTATAGGAGTGTATAGAGGTGACATATCTTTTCCTTAACCATGCTTCTTTTTACCTGCTGCACAAAGGTAAAAATTTTTGTTAACCTCATAGTTAATAGTACAAAACAGAGGTCAGCAAACATTTTCTCTGAAGGACCAGACAGTAAATATTTTAGGCTTCACAGGCCTAAAGTTTTATCACATGTTTCTTCTTTTACAACACTTTAAGAATGCAATATTCACTGTTGACCCGCATTATATAAAAACAGACTGGGCCAAATTTGCTTGTCTGCAGTAGTTTGCCAACCTCAGGTATAAAATACCTACTTTCTGTCTTGTCAGGGAGATGCCTCCCTTCAGGCTTCTTGACAGTCCGCTGCCTGAAGTAGAGAAAGGCCGTATTTACAACTGAATGTGGCTTGTGACCAAAGTAGAAACAGAGTTCCCGCTCACTTTTGACTCTCCTGGTTTCTCCATTCATTCAATAAATTTGTTGAGCACCCACAATGTGCACTCCTAAATATCTTTGTGTTCGCAGAGATTTCCAGTGTTTGTTCCTTAAACGCATGGTTCCTGCAGTTTCTCTCAACCTGTAATTATCAGGTCTTTATACTCATGTTTTAGGGCACATCAGGATTAAAATCTCTACTAGTGCTCAAGAGGACACATGATTATAAAAAATGAATCTAGCTAACAATGATCTCCTTCCACCCAATACACATCCTTCTTCAAAACTGCAGCCTTGATGAGGAAAAAAATATGTGACTATCTACACTTAAAAAGATACTTCTTCTCCTCCCATAAGCTGAAACTTAAAAATAATTGTTTTCCCCTCAAATCTAGAACATCCACCACATAATTTCTTCCATTTTCATAGGTCATTGCCATGTTAACATAATATCTAGACCCAGGTAGGGCTCTTCATTAGTTTCCTATTTCATCCATAAAACAATACATTTAGGGGTAAATAGTACTTTCAAAGTACTTTATGCTCCCACATTTCATCTCGGGAAGGGAGTGGTCATGATTCTGCTCCTTTAGGATGAAAACTGTAACTGTCAGCTTTCTGAATATTTCTGTTATCGATCCTAGGTAAGGGAAGACTTTTTAAGTAGCCAAAAGGAGCCAGAACTTCAAGATTAAAATATAAAAGTTGCCGCCATTCCAGATCTTTGGTACAGACATCAACTACAATAATCTGATTACCCACACCACACAGACATGGCACATTTTGTAATTAGAAGTGTTTGTGATTTTCCTTTTGACCATGTAAACAAAAGGGACATGCCTTGGGAAACCACTCTGCAATGTTCTCTCATTTCTCTTAAATACACATGTGCACAATCAGCTCTCCCTTTGATCAAGTCCATGAGGAGAAAGAACAGAGTGGACCAAGGTTATCGCTTCCGCTCCCCTCTTTGTGTCCTTTTCTTTTCCTTTTCCTTGCGCTCCTGCTTGGCTAGTTTGTCCCTCTCCCTCTGCAGCTTGTCCTGTTCCTTCTTCCTTTGGGACTCATCCCGAAGTGAGTCTCGTTCCAGTTTTCGGGCATTGAGGACATCTTCCACATTGGTGTTTCGGAACAGAGCTACAGATGAGTTAAGGGATTAGGGTACAGGTCACACAGGTCTCAACGACTGCTCTTTCCTTATTCTTGCTGTCCTCCCTCTACATGTTCCTAATCTCTACAAGAAAATTCCTTAGGATAATTTCTCTTTGGTCTAATGGGAAATCCTGAAACTACCATTACAAACGTTTAAAATTAATCCTCAGAATAAAAACCTCAGACTTATCTAAATTTAAATGTTAAAATATTTTATGAAAATGAAATTTCATTCCAGAATAAGCACTTAGATCATGGCAGACTATTGTTGAAGTATCTAGGCTACTTTCAGTCAACAAGAATATCAATGTAACTGGCAAAATTTTTATGTACTTGGCACTATTAAAAATGGCTGGCTCAGTCAGTTAAGCATCTGACTTCGGCTCAGGTCATGATCTCGTGGTTTGTGGTTTGAGCCCCACATCAGGCTCTGTGCTGACAGCTCGGAGCCAGGAGCCTGCTTCGGATTCTGTGTCTCCCTCTCTCTCTCCCCCTCCCCCACTCATGCTCTATCTCTGTCTCTCCCTCTTTCTAAAATTAATAAACATTGAAAAAAAATGCTTGAAAAGAGGTAAATAAGTTGTTTAACCTTACTAAACTTTATCAATTTGCTTTTTTCCCTACACCACTGAAGCTTAAGCAAAAACTATGTCCTAATAACCACAAACTCTGAATTTATAGAAGATACAAAATAAGTTTAACCAGTTAGAAAATACCTAGCCAAAAACTTTACCCCTCATTTCTTAGGACTTTAAGAATACAACCTGGGGTGGCTGGCTGGCTCAGTCGGAAGAGCGTTTGACTCTTGATCTCAGGATTGTGGGTTCAAAACCCATGCTGAGTGTAGAGATTACTAAAACAAACAAAAACAAAAAACAAAAAACAAAAAGCTTAAAAAAAGAACAAAACCCCTGTTACTACCAAACAAGCTCCTTCCTACTCTTAAAACATAACTTTTATTGCTTTAGTGCTTTAAAATAAGTCAGTCTTCCTCTTCTGTGATAATCCACCATACTTGTCTTTAAGAAGGTGGGTTCTTAAAAAAACAAACAAACAAACAAACAAAAAACAGTGGATTCTAAATGTAGAAACTTCTCATAAGTGATTCTTTTGGGACGTTCCTCAGCACATGTTTCCACCTGTCAGTAATTTTAGCTCAAAAGTATTCAGTGTTTGTGCTCTCTTTCTGAAAAATTATAAAGTCTTTGAGGACAAAGTCACATTTTAATCTTATTTTAGTTTGCTTCCATCACTGGGGATCCCAGTGCTATACACAGGGTGTATTGATTCTTATTTTCCCTTAGAAATTCTTAAGAAATCCTTCCTCCCTTCACAATACAGGTGAACATGTTTTCTTCGGGAAAAGTTCTTGTTAAGAGTGACCATTTATGGTTGTCCTAGGAATGGGGCTCACACGCTGGCCTGACATGAGTTCCTATTGGTAAAAGGGAGGCCCCAGCAATGACAGCAAAATAAAAACTGTTCCTCAAGAGTATCTGATGGAGAAACACTTGGGGGTGGACACAGAGAAGGATACATTTATCAGAACCAATGTTCATTGTGGTGGCGACTGAATCATCCTTCTCATCTGCTTCGGTGAGTGATGTCAAGGAAAGTCCGATGGAAAACAAAGGCTAGCACATCCCAACCCAACAGAAAACATTCGACGAAGTGATGGGTAGGAAAAGCATGCTGAAGAAAAACTGTCAGGGATGTGGTGGTAACCCCAAGAGAGTCATCTTTAAAAATCTCAACGTGGGGAAAATTATTCAGAGCTACTGTAAGATCCTTATCTCCTGGCAGCTGAAAAGAAACTTAGCCTGGTCTGGGTAGACTGGCCCAGGACTTGGAAGCCAGGGGATGGCGAGATGACTTCTAAAACAGTGCTTCTCAGGGGCACCTGGGTGGCTCAGTCAGGCGTCCAACTCTTAATTTTGGCTCAGGTCATGAACTCACGGTTCGTGGGTTTGAGCCCCCTCATTGGGCTCTGTGCTGTCCACACAGAGCCTGCTTGGGATTCTCTCTTTTCCTCTCCCTCTCTCTCTCAAAATAAAAAAAATAAACTTAAACAAAACAAAACAAAACAAAACAGTGCTTCTCAAAGCATGGTTCCCAGATCTTCCTGGCAACTTGTTAGGAAAGCACATTCTTGGGCCCCACACTGGACCTACTAAATCAGAAACTGGGGAGTGGGGCCCAGCAATCTGGATTTTAACAAGTTCTCCAGGGGAACCACTGCTTAAAACATTGTTCTTTTCTAGGCCAGGAAATGAGACTGTGTCATTGGGACCCTAGCTCTGCTGACCCTGGCAATAAAAACATCAGGAGAAGAACAAGTTGGCCCAAAAGAGCCTAACAATTATTTCCTAAGCTCGTGACGAGACAACTAACATTTCCGGTATCATGTCCACCACATAAGGCACCACATACTCCAGTCAAGCAGGCTCTGGAAGCTAAGCATCTCCTAAACAATTTCAAACTCAAAGGGAACCAAGCCTGTCTCTGGTCAAGGGCAACTGCCTTTGGCACGGTGCCCATATTCCAGATTTGGGGATGTGATCTTTCAATTATGTGGTCGCTGGAGTATTAAAAAAAATAATGAGATTCAAATGAAACTGCCCCAAATTTGGGAATCCTTCATCCAAAATGATCTGTATTCTAGTCCTGGTTTTGCCACTAAATCTATGCATATCTCTGATTACACATTCCACTCTCACTGTCTCCGTTCCCTCATCAACTGGGAAACAAATATAAAGACTGGTTATACGTATGACACTGTACTAGGCAGAAAGGTATTATACAAATATAAACATACAGCTGCATCTTAGTTTCTGGAAATACAATATAAACAGTCCATTATTAAGGCATCATTTCTTTCACACTGAAGTTTCCAACTATCCGAATATCAATTCTCACACCCACGAAGGGCCAGAGATCAATGCCATTTCAGAGAGAAAAATTAAACTACACGGAGAGATTGGCAACTTCCCAAAGCTCACTGCAAACCAGCAAACATGTCTGACTTGAGCCTCAGGGGATGGACCCAAGACTCCAAAAAGGATATTCTTCTTCATCTGTCACATCAGCATACTGGGCCAGGAGGGCAGCTTTTCTCTGTTTCTCTTCTTCTGACACCATCCTGGGCTTCACCACAATCTGTGCCTGCTTCTCAATTAGGGTGGCAATGGCCTGTACCTCATCTGGGAGGGGAAGGGAAGGGAGGGACAACAAGGTTGTATGTAAGAGAAAACAAGCTCACCGAACCACCAGTCCACCCAGGCAGTGCTTGCAGGCAAGGCAATGGC
Source organism: Panthera uncia (assembly GCF_023721935.1). Lineage (NCBI taxonomy): Eukaryota > Metazoa > Chordata > Mammalia > Carnivora > Felidae > Panthera > Panthera uncia. Next base: position 13,605,109 of record NC_064814.1, read on the forward strand.
ATCTGCTGATTCTTTAGGGCCCTGGGGTTCAAAGGAGGTGCCTCAGGGGCCAATGAGAAAGGAAAGAAAAGGCCCTGCAGGCTAGGCTTTAGGTCTCGTATCTATCTTCAATCAGAGCAGCCCTGCTTTAACCTGTTTTATAAATTGAAGTTTTGCTCCTTTACCAAAAAAAAAAAAAAGAAAAAAAGAAAAAGTCAGGGCGCCTGGGTGGCTCAGTCGGTTAAGCATCTGACTTTGGCTCAGGTCATGATCTCATGGTTGGGGAGTTCAAGCCCCACATCGGACTCTGCACTGACTGTGCAGAGCCTGCTTTGGATCCTCTGTCTCTCTCTGCCCCTCCCCTTGCTTGCGAGCTCTCTCTCTCAAAAATAAATACACATTAAAAAAAAAAAAAAAGTTGAAAAGCACTGCATTAGAACCATAGAAAATTTGGCTTCAAGCATGCAACTTTCTCTCCTCTCAAACCAGAAACATAAGAAGGAATCTAGAATCAACTTATGCCGGTCCCTTTCATAATGATGATGATGCCAGGTGAAATATGTAATTTTTTTAAATGTTTATTTTTGAGAGAGACAGCATGCATGAGCAGGGCAGGGGCAGAAAGAGGGACAGAGGATATGAAGCAGGCTCTGTGCTAACAGCAGCGAGCCCAAGGCAGGGCTGGAACTCTCGAACCACGAGATCATGACCTGAGCTGAAGTTGGACACTCAACCGACTGAGCCACCCAGGCAACACCATAGATTATTTTAAAATAAAGTCAACTAAGTTATCCATTCTCAAAGAAAGGGGGCAGTGGTGTCCAGAAGTGGTTTTTATGCCTGGACTCACACTAGAATCATCTGGTGCAGCTTTTTAAAAAATGCCAATACCTGAGCCCCAACCCCAAAGACGTTTCTACAACTAGTCCATGGTATGGCCCTAGCACTGGCACGTTTTAAAGTATATCAACTGATTCTAATGTACAGCCAAGACTGGGAACCAATGTGTAGTTTAGAATAGATTCAAGTTTGGCTTCTAGGATTTCAGTTTTCTGCAGTTAATCTGTCATACTAATGGTGAGTATATTAACCCACTTCTCTTTCATTTCCAGGGGTGACAAATTTAGCTGAATAAAGCAAAACATCAACCACAACTGTTATGAAATGAGAATACGGAAAAGGTAGGAGGTGGGAAAATATAGTTGGCCCCATACCTGCCATGAAAATCTACAAGGGACAGTAGAAAGAGGATGAAAAGGAAGAAAGCAAAAGCCACAATGGAGGGGACTATGGTCAGGTGGAATGGAAAACTGTAAAAAAAGAAAAGGAAACCAACATCCAGCTAAAAAGTTCCAGTAAGCTGCTGGGTATTTGCCAGCTTAAATTATCTTAGGCAAAATGCGTAGAAAATAGCGAAAACTCAAAATTCTCTAACAGCTGCACAGTAAAGGTCGTTGGAAAAGGCACTGCAGTTTAGACAAACTCCCAACTCTACCTTCTTTTTTCACTTTGGTGACAACATTCTGACTTTCCGACCATCGTTCCACAATCTCCTTGCAGATGTGAAGAAGAGAATCTTCCTCCTAGTTGGAGAAATAGACCAATTAATGTCCCGAGGCCCTCAGCCTGAACAAAGCCCATGCACAGGGTACAGCTTGCCTGCTGGTGATGAGAAGTCACGGGGAGGATCTGGGGGCCACAGAACAAAAAGCATGTTTCTGTTTTGAGGCTCTGGAAACAGAAGTAATCCTGTGTCTGAGGCCCAGAATCCACACCTGCTAGGTCAAAAGCACCCACTCCATCCTGCCAAGCACCAGGGGAAAGGATTCTCAATAATTCAGGACAGTCTTCCTCATACTTTTGGAGCAAAAACCTGTTGCCTGAATCAAAGCCGTGAAATCTTTCTTGGCTGCTACACTCAACTCAGTACTTTCTCCAAGGTTCATCCACTTTCGAGCTGGAACGTATCCGTGACCTTGCTGAGCTGACCCCACCTCTTTAGGTGATAAATGAGTAGATGGTCTCCTATCCAACCATCCTTTTGTTCACTTTACACAAGCACACATATCGTCCACACACATGCCGATCAATCTTCCTTACCATGATATAAGAAAAAGGATGTTGGCTTTGCTGTCAGACATACTTAAATTCAAACCCAGATCTATGAACAAGATTCTTAACTTTCTGAGCTTCACGTCTTCCCAGGATTCTAGGAAAGATGAAAGAGAATGTGTACGAAGTCCCTACCCTGCTTGGCAAAGAATAGGCATTTCAACAGATATAGGTATTTCCCTCCATTTTCATTATGGCTGCTTCACAATCTTCATGCTCCACTCTTCAAAATGAGCTGTCAGAGTTCACATTTACTAAGTGCTTAGCATGTGCCAGGCACTGTTCTAAATACTTCACATAAGAACCCTTAATTCTTAAAACAATCCCAAGATATAAGTACCATTCTCAGTTTATGGATGTGGAAACCAAGGCCTAGAGGTTAAGTAACTTGCCCAAGGTCATTAAGTAATAAGTGGATTAAAAAGGATTTGAACCCAGCAGTCTAGCTCTGAGCCCATGTTCTCAACCATTATATTATACCATCTCTCAAAGAAAGCGAGGAGAGACAGAACACAGACTTTTTTTAAGATTTTACTGGTTTTTTAAAAGTAATCTCTAGGGGCGCCTGGGTGGCTTGGTCGGTTAAGTGTCCGACTTCGGCTCAGGTCATGATCTCACGGTCAGTGAGTTCGAGCCCCGCATCGGGCTCTGTGCTGACAGCTCAGAGCCTGGAGCCTGTTTCAGATTCTGTGTCTCCCTCTCTCTCTGCCCCTCCCCTGTTCGTGCTCTGTCTCTCTCTGTCTCAAAAATAAATAAACGTTAAAAAAAAATTAAAAAATAATAATAAAATAAAAGTAATCTCTATACCCAACGTGGGGCTCGAACTCACAACCCTGAGATCATGAGACACATGCTCTACCGAATAAGCCAGGCAGCCAACCCTATTTTGGGTTTCCTTACTTTCCACCCAACAAAGGATTACATCCTCTACCCTGTGTCCTTTTTGGCACTCATGCCAAACATACAAAACTTCTTTGGTCCACAGTTTCTTTCTTTAATTCAAGGAACCCCAGCAGGAAAAGTAAAGGAAGAAGAAGAAAAAGAAGGAAAAGGAGTGGCGAAGCATAAGAGAAAAGATGCTTTTGGAGGATGAGGTGGTTCATTCTCCCAGGGTTCACCCAGACCAAAGTAGTTCATTCATCCATTTGTTCATTTATTTATCCAGATACTGCCTGCCATGTTGAAGGCACTAAGATAAGTGATAAGAAATGAGTGAGAAACAGTCCCTGGTCTCAAGACACTGACAATTTAGAAGGCTAGTATATAAATAGCTGCCCTAAAGTGTCACTACCCCCATTAATGTAATAATCCTACTTAAAATTACAACTCACCCCTCCATTCCACTTCTGATTCTCTTATAATGTTCCTTTTTTCCCAGTACTTACTATTTTCTAGCATACTATATAATTTACTGCTTTTTTTTTTTTCCCTGCTAGAATGTCACCCCATAAGGGGTGACAGGGATTTCTCTTTTGTTCCCTAAGGTACCCCAAGCACTTAGGGCAATGCCTGGTAGAGAGTAATCCATCAATAAAAACTTGATGAATCAATCCATCAATCAATATAAATGCTACTGGAAGGAATTTTAAAAATGATAATAGAAAGCTTTTATTATTAACTGCTATTTGTTCCTGACAATATACACTGTCCTTGAATCTTAACTCAAGTTGCTGCTGACAAACTTCTTAATTCCTAATACTGAATCCGAGCCCAATCTGGTAGCTGATTTAGCTATGCCTTTTGTTTTTCCTAGAAAGGGATTTGGTACAACAGTCAGGGTCTTTTAGATAGAGCCTGACTGACAAAAAGCAAGCAACACCGTGAATTATACATTTGACGTATACCATGTTCATTGGCCTTGCTGCTCTTTCAAGTTCCTTCTCAGGTGTTTCGTGTACAGGACGCCTGCCTCACCATATACTTCCTGGCCCGTTCTTCCCAAAACAATTTTCTATATAGAAGGGCTTGCGAAAATCAAGAGAAAATTAAGAATGGTGTGTGAATCAGGCAGAGAGAGCGAGAAGCCACCCTTAAAGATGTCTGTCTTCTGTAGTTCATGTAAACAAGAAGCAAATATAGAGAAAATATGGTTCTAGATAACTCTTCTCACTTCTACCAAGAGACTGCTAATAGTCTAAGGCAAATTCATGCTTGCCTTCATCAACAGATGTGCAGTTCCAAATAATGACACCACGAAAAGAAGAGGTCAAGGAGCTAGTACCAATGAGTATCCAAGTTACTTCAACCTCTTTTTCACGGAGTCTTTAGAAACTTCCCAACTGGAAATAAAAACTAACTTAAATTGCTTGCCTTACACTCTTCCCCCCACCAACCTGCTACGTCGTCAGGGTCCAGGAAAAGAATTTACTATGGCGCTCTATCCCCACCAAACTTGTAAGATGCATCACAAGCTGTGTTAAAGCTTTCCCATTCATAGGTCAATCTCACCAGAGCAGACTTCGGGACTAAATGGGGCACCTTGCCAGGAGAACCTGAGACAGCTGCACTAGGGTTATATTTCAACCCTATGCCCAATCATCAAACTGTGTTTCCACCAAGTAAGTGTAAATGGAGATGAAGGCAGCAGAATGGTCAGGTTGGAAAAGTGGACAATCTGGTGATTTACTACTTAAACACAGATTAAAGTACACATTTCTCAATCTGCTTTTAAGAAGCTGGGTACCAAAAAAAAAAAAAAAAAAGCAGAAGCAGCAGAAAAAGAAGAATACCAAGCTTCTCTCTCTCCCTTAAAACTCTGACCTTAATGGTCGCTTTGGCAACACATATACTAAAAGCTGGAATGATAAAACTCTGACCTTATTTCCCACCTCCCCCAGCAAACATGGATGGTCACTGCATTTCTAAATACTGTAAAAGATCAAGCACAATATTTGCTTCAGTTTGGCCTAGGCCTACACCTATACCCAGACTTCTACCTCCAGCTTACCTTTTTTGAACTCCTACCTCCAAAATAGGAACCGAGAAGGTACTTCCTGCAGGCTTTTGTCATGGGATAGCACTGGGCACTGTCTCTTAAAGATCACAGACATCCCAGAGCACTTTACTCCTCTCTCTGAACACTGTCAACGCATGGGAATGAAATTGGTCGTTAGGCGTCTATGATAAAATTCTCATTTAGGCATTTCAGTGCCTTCGGAAGAAGACTCACTCAGCTCACCCACAGGGATCCAAGAGGGCCGTGTCCCCAGGAAAAAAGGAAAGCCACACTTCTCTATGCACCTGCAACCTTCTGGCTTCCCCAAACCCTGGTTGGTGAGCAACCCCCTTCCCCCGCGTCCCAGAGTTCAGAATATTCCTCTCCCATGGGATACCACTAATCCTCTGGGACACAAGGTATGGGAAAGGGGGTACGAAGTACTGACAGGGGCCGCCAGGAAGCTAAAGGAACGTGTCCCGGCTTCTCACCAAGAAAGCAGAGAGGATCCCCTGCAGAGCATCCAGCCTCTCCTCTTCCTCCTCCTCCTGCAGGACACCCAGGATGTAGGCGCCGTAAACGGCTCGGTCCACTCCCAGCGCCTCCAGCCGTCCGTCCAGCCACGACCCAAAGCCGCTGCCCCCGCCATCATTCTCGCCGGAGGCAGCCGCGGCCACTTCGCTGGGCGCCGCCATCTTGGGGTCAGGGTCCTGCCAGCCTCCAGGGCGCCTACCGCAGTGCCTGACGGGCCGCGCCGCGGGCGTACTGCGCATGCTCCTAGAGGTAACACACTCCCCGGCCCGTCTGGCGTAGAGCCAATCGACCAGTAGTGACCGGCTTGGGCATTTTGCACCTTCTAAATACAGCGCCAGTTGGCGACCGCATGGTTACGTCATCGTTCGGAAACCCTGGCAGGTGAGTATTCTTAACAGATTTTTTTTACAGTTGGGGAAGTTCTGAGAGGTTCGGTAACTTGGCTAAAGTCACGCGGCTAGGAAGAGGGCTGGGATTCAATTTCGATTCCAGCGCTTCGGTGCATCTCACCGAGCTGCCCTTCCGCGCGCCTCGGTAGATACTACGCCGCGCATTCCCACACAGCTTTCAATAGGGAAACTGCTGACTCTGTTCAGAGTGTTGGGAAAATAAGTTCTGCACCATAAGATGGCGACGGGACTAAAACAAGCTCTAGTTCCTAGCTTGGGAGACTCCTTTTCCTAGGCTCTTCCTGCCCTGTTTGCAGCGCGGGAAAGCCACCACCAACGTGGAAAATGACGCTATAAATTACCCTTCCCACCTGCATTTGGGGCTCAGATCTTTGGAGAAACTGTCTCCTTTGAGCCTGCAGGTGTTAAATAAATCTCCAATCCACCAGGATCTCCGAGTGCCGCTTGGTTTTTCCGCCAGCGTTCCAGCCTGGTTCCGTAACATATTTGGTTGGTTCCCTGACCAGGAAACCCAACTGCGCTGGCCCACTGTTGCCACTGGTTTGGGAGATGGGCGAGGCGGTGACGGAGCTAGGAATCCCAGAGGAGAAGGGGAGCCCTGCCTGATTTTCGGCAGTACCCTCAGTTGCCCAGGCTGGCCCTGCTCCGTTGTTCCTGCGGTACTCAGAGAGACCTGGTAGGTGAGGACCTGGACCCGATGTCGGAACCAGTAAGGCTGGGGCCCCAACCCTGTCAGGGCCATCCAAAAGGCTGGAAGGGGGACCTGATCACTCCCCGAAGACCTCAGTGGTCTCACAGGTAAAAAATTCTGTGGGAGAGAATGTAATAGCCTCTGGTATATGTGTGTGTGAATGTGCAGCTCAGCCAGGCTTGCCAGTCGGTTCGAATTTGTGGCTCCACAGATGGGCACCCTTAAGGTCCCCAAAAGTCTATGGAGTCTGAGTGGTGTCTTGGTGAAAGGCATCAGTCCAGGGCGGCATCAAATTAGACTCCCATTGTAAGTTACAAAGCTGAGCCCACCACGGCCAAGCCTTACCTAAAGTTTCCCTCCAGACGGTAACCAGTGGAGCATCTGTTTGGTCCTCTCATCTGAGGGGATAACCCTTTTTTTGTCTGTCTCTGCGACACCGAACACAAGAAAGGGATTAGTAATGGGGTCAAAACAGTAAGCCCAAGATTCTTGAGGTCCTGCTTAAAAACTTTAAGGGATTCTTTAAAAGGGATTCTCAGGTGACTATGGGATGAAAATGATACCCAGGAAGCTAAGAACCTTTGGTGAACTAGAATGGCCCACGTTCAATGTAGGATGGCCCCCAGAAGGGACATTAGATGCCCAGGTACAGCGGGTTTGGCTAATAGTCACTGGGAACCCAGGTCACCCTGACCAATTTCCATATATTGACTCCTGGCTTGAAATTGCCTGAAATCCCCCACCTTGGGTGCGATTCATCCATAACAAGCAGAGTCAGGCAAAGGGTTTTAGCTGCCTCACCCGGAGACTCACCTGGAGAACCAAAGAAGCAGCCCACCGCTCCCCCGGTATTTGCGGGGGACCCAGAGGAAGGCCTTGTCTTTCCGCCACCTTATGACTCTCCGCCCCCTGCCCCCCACCTTGCCCGGGGGCTTAAAACTCCTCCTCCGTCTAGCTCTCCTCCAGCCCGGATCTGCCATCCATCTGTCCTTACCCCCAGACCTGGAGAACCCTCTCTCACCAGGGCCAGCAGCCAGATTGCAACCCAGACCAGACCTGACGCCCTCCAAATGCCAGTAAGGGAGATGAGAGAACCTGAAAGACAGAATGAGGACGGAACAGTCCAGCCCAGCCGTTCCATGGTGTATTATCAGTCCTTGTCTATAACCGACCTTCTTAATTGGAAGCACAGCACTGCATCATACTCTGAAAAGCCACAAGCAGTGGTCGACTTGATGGAGTCCCTCTTCCAGACCCACCGACCGACTTGGGAAAATTGCCAACAGTTACTCCGTACCCTGTTTAATACAGTAGAAAGAAGGAGGAGGATGAGGGGAACACGACAGTACCTAGAAGACCATGCACTGCCAGGGATCAATGACCCTGCTGCCTGGGCTTGAGCTGCCGTGCCTGACATGGGACTTCACCACAGAAGAAGGACAGGCTCACATCCATTGGTACCAAGAGGCTCTCCTTCAGGGAATTTGAGCTGGAGCCAAAAAGCCCATGAACATGACTAAAATAACATCGGTCACACAACAGCCTGGGGAGTCTCCCGGAGACTACCATGAAAGACTGTGTGAGGCATACCGTGTATACACCCTGTTTGATCCCGAGGCACCAGAAAGTCAACAAATGGTAAATACCTCCTTTGTGGCACAGGCTGCCCTAGACATCAGGAGAAAATTCCAAAAGTTAGAGGGCTTTGCCAGAATGAATATCACTCACTTGATAGAGGTCGCCAATAAAGTTTCATGAACAGGGAAGTCACAGCTGAGAGAGAAGCTGAAAAAAGACTAAAGAAGAGGGCCACCCTTCTCGCAGCAGCACTGAAAGAAACGGAAACCACCAAAAGGGGGAAAGGCCAGAGCCCCCTTAGCAAGAGACCAATGTGCAAGGAAAAGGGACACTGGAAGAATGAATGCCCGAATCAGAAGGGGCTCCCAAAACCCAGCCAATATCGAGAGCAACCCCGAGATGGGAACCTCATTGGTCTGGCTGAGATAGAATCAGACTGAAGGAGACCGGGCTCTTTCTGTCTTGGCCCCCATGAGCCCACGGTCAAAATGAAAGTAGGGGCCAAACAATAACTTTCATGGTTGACACTGGGGCTGAACATTCGGTTATCACTTGCCCGGTAGCCCCTTTCAGCCAAAAGACAGCAACCATACTTGGGGCTACTGGGATGCGGGCAATACAACAACTTTCTGTCAGACTCGACAATGTGAACGGGGGGCCACCAGGTCTGGCACGAGTTCCTCTACTTGCCTGACTTCCTGATTCCCCTCCTGGGCCGAGATCTGCTCTCCACACTTGGGGCCCAAATAACTTTTGAACCCACTGGACACACTAAGCCTCCAATTAAACCTGAGGCAGAGGGAAACCCTGGTCCTGGCAATTACCATGCCAAGGGAAGAGGAGTGGAGACGTCTGTGCCCAGGCCCAACCCTGTAGTCCATCAGAATTCAGGCTTGCATTCCCCTCTGTATGGGCCAAAGATAACCCGCCTGGACTAGCCCAGAATTGGGCCCCCATCGTTGATCTGATCCCTGGAGCCCAACCCCAAAGACAAAGGCAATATCCCCTTCCACTCGAGGCTAGAATGGGCATACAGGAGCACCTGATCAAGCTCAAAGAAACAGGTATTCTAATTGAACACCAATTGGCTTGGAATACCCCACTCTTGCCAGTCAAGAAGCCAGGAGAAGGATACCAGCCAGTACAGGATTTGAGGGCCATTAACAAAGTGACTTTCCTTACACCCAGTGGCCCTGAACCCGTACAGCCTCAGCCAAGTTCCAGGGTCAGCCAGATGGTTTACATGCCTCGACCTAAAGGATGCTTTCTTCTGCCTCCGCCTGGTCCTCAAAGTCAACCACTGTTTGCCTTTGAATGGACTGAACCCGTTACAGGCCACCAGCTGACCTGCAGCTGACCTGGAAACAACTTCCCCAAGGCTTCAAGAACTCGCCCACTCTTTTTGGGGACGCACTGACTGCAGACCTCGCCAGCTTTCCGAGGGAAACCACAGGATGTGTCCTCCTCTAATATGTAGATGATCTCCTCCTTGCCAACGACACCCAAGAGAACCGTGCAAGAGGCACAAAGGCTCTCCTGCAGCTCCTGTCCAACTCGGGGCACTGGGCCTCTTGGAAAAAGGCACAGATTTGTCAACAGCAGTTCCGATACTTAGGCTTCCTCCTCACAAAAGGAAAAAGAGAACTAGAACAGGAAAGGAAAAAGGTTATCATCACGTTACCACAGCCCCAAACAAAATGAGGCTTGTGTGAATTCTTAGGAGCTGCAGGGTTCTGTCGCATTTGGATTCCCGAATTCTCAGCCATAGTGAGGCCCCTTTGACCAATTGGGAGAGCCATAGCGGGAGCTCCCCACCTGGACTGAGGAAGCGAGGGCCGCTTTTGCAGAAGTAAAGTTGGCTCTGGGACGAGCTCCAGCCCTGGGTTTACCTGACATAGGAAGACCTTTTAACCTCTTTGTATGTGAAAAAGACAAAATAGCCCTTGGAGTTCTCACTCAGAACATAGGGCCCTGGCAACGGCCAGTAGCCTACTTGTCGAAAAAGCTTGATTCTGTGGCCACAGGATGGCCACCGTGTCTTAGGGCACTAGCAGCCACAGTCCTGCTCATCAAGGAGGCGGACAAACTCACCCTGGGACAAACACTTAATGTTAAGGTCCTGCACGTGGTCACGTCCCTCATGAACACCAAGGATATCGTTTCCTGTCCAACTCTCGGCTGACACAATAGCAAGGGGATCTCTCTGAAAACCCAAGGGTCACTCTTGAAATAGTGAGGACACTGAATCCAGCCACTTTCCTCCCCACGGAAGAAGGAGAACCTGACGATGACTGTTCCGAAGTAATAGATGACGTCTATGCCAGCCACCTGAACCTCTGAGACCAGGCTATAACAAGCCCATATATCACCCTGTTTAGCGACGGGAGCAGCTATTTACAAGAGGGCACGCAAAAAGCGGGATACGCAGTAACCACAACTACCGTAGTTTCAGAAGCCAGGGCATCGCCAGAAGGATGGTGGGCACAACAAGCTGAACTGTACGCCCTGACCTGAACCCTCATCTTTAGCAAAGACAAACGAGTCAACATCTATACTGACTCTCGGTATGCCTTTGCTACTGTGCATGTACACAGGGCCATATGTAAGGAAAGAGGCCTCCTTACTGCTGCAGGAAGAACTATTAAAAACGAGGAAGAAATACTAACCTTCTCAAGGCTGTATGGCTGCCAGACAAGGTAGCTATCCTGCACTGCAAGGGACACCAGAAAGAAAACAACGCCATAACTCAAGGAAATTGCCTGGCCGACAAAGCACCCAGAGTGGTTGCCTGTGATGACCCAGGCGAAGCTCCCATCTACACTATGACTCTCGTACTCCCAAGGGAGGCCTTCCTGCTCCTTTACACAAGAGGAAAGAAGTTGGGCCTCGACAGAAGGGGGCACACTAAGCAAAAAGGGATGGTGGGTCATGCCAAACGGGCGCATCTTTGTCCTGTCATCTGTGGGAAAACACCTAGTCAAGGAATATCACCAACTCACGCACCTGGGAAAAACTGCACTAGAGGCCCTCCTCAAAAAGAACTACTGTGTCAGCCAGCTGCTGGCATTATGCCGAGCTATCAGTGAATGATGTGTAACGTGTGCCAAAAACAATGCCTGGTCTGCCCCATGGCCCCCACCTGGCATACAAAGGATGGGGGCCGCCCCTTTCGAAGACTTGGAGGTGGACTTCACAGATAGACAACCAAATAGAGGATTCAGGTATCTTGTAATAATCTGCACATATTCAGGATGGGTCAAAGCCTTCCTGACCAGGACGGAACGGAGTCATGAGGTGGCCAAAGCTCTCCTACGGGAAGTTGTGCCTCGGTTTGGTCTGCCCTTCACCATAGGCAGTGGTGACAACGGACCTGCATTTGTGGCAGACATTATACAAACCTTGGTCAGGTCCCTCAACATTACCTGGAAACTATACACTGCTTACCAACCCCAGTGCTCAGGAAAGGTAGAGCGGATGAGTCGCACCCTCAAGGAAACCCTGGCGAAGTTCCACCAGGAAACTAATCTCCCATGGCCATATTTACTGCCACTGGCCCTCTTGCGTGCCCGATGCATGTCTGGGGCACTGGAATTCTCCCCCCTTCAAGTTACTATATGGGCGGCCTCCCCCACGTTTAGGAAAACTCCCAGGAGACCAACACCAGATTGGAGATAAGGAAATAAGGGAACAGCTTCAGGCGTTGGGGGCAGTCCTAAATAAGTTACAAAGATACACCATAGAGAGGGCTCCAATTTCTTTAGGGACCCCCATTCATCCCTTTCTGCCAGGGGACTCTGTACGGGTCAAAGATTGGAAGAGGGAACCTCTTAAACCACTGTGGACTGGGCCCCATACCGTTATTCTAACAACTCCTACAGCCCTTAAATTTCAGGTATCACCCCATGGGTCCATCACTCCAGGGTTAAGAAGGCCAACTCAGAGGAACCCTCAACCTGGTACAGTGATCCAGATCCAATCAACCTGCTTAAACTGACCCTCAAAAAGACACTGTCCCCTGAGGTCTCCAGCCCTGCTCCAGCCACACCCCGGAAGCTGGCTGGCCTGCGCACGGCAGAAGCTTGAGGAATCAACGTGTGGACCGAGCCTAGGGGTTTGGATGCAACTCTCCCAGCCCTTACCCCTTACTGGTGTCATAGCCCTGATCTTGCTTCTTGCTGTTGGGCTAATAGAGACTGCATCAGCAAACTGGACAAAAGATGAATGTTGGGTCTCACATACCTCCTCTGAATGGGAGGACTGTTAAGTATTGCCTGTATATTATGTTAACCTCTCTCACCCTCACGACTGCCACATACCCACCTTGCCCCCAGGATTGTTATAAGACAATAAGGACAGTATCCCATGGTATCAGGAATGCAAAGGCATTCAGCTCCCTCACCTCCCTCCACAAAGATTGTTATAAGGGAAAGACACCCACCCTCTGCCGGTCGCCAGATGCCCAAGCACGTAAGTTTTGGACCGTAGAAATAACCCAAAATAGCAGAAGCCCATGTAACAAACAGAGTCTCCAGAAAGGAAAGCGAGTCTGCTATACATATCTTCCCCAACTAGGGACATCGGACGGGGGAGGAGTGCAAGATAGGGCCCTTCAAAAGGTCATAAAGGATACCTGGACCAGGCTAATACAAGCTGTAAAGGCAACCACTCCCCAGCATCCTACCAGGGTTTAAACCTTTAAGCCCTTAATTAAGTGCTTACCAATTCCCAGCTCCCAACGCTGGGCCAACACTATAAGTCCTTCACAAAGTGAATAACCACACCCAAGCCTGCTGGATGTGCTCGCCTCTCAGCCGGAGGACTTACTTAGCCACTCCTATCCCCTTGGCCTGGGAAGCTCCTGACAATCTCACAACCAACACCACTTGTCTTGATTGGACCCTTGGCCACTGGGGTCCTTCTCACGAATGCTGATAATCTAACTTGTACGGTCCCTGAAGGTATGAACGGCACTTCCCTATGTGGGAGAAATATAACCTTAAAAAAGAGTACAACCCTATGGTCAACCCCTGGGGTATTCTATCTGTGCTGCAATTTGGCCAACTGATGCTTGAAGGCCAAGTGGACTCGGATGTGCTCGTCCATCTTCCTAATTCCGGAGATAACCGTATACACTGAAGATCAGTTCCTAACAGCCTTTAGCCCCAAGTCCCGGGCTAAACGGGCAGTCCTCCTACCCGTCCTGATAGGAGCAGGAATTGCAAGGGAATAGGAACTGGAATAGGAGGCATAGGTTCATCCGTAAGGCTATACCACAAACTACCGAGAACTAAATGAAGACACGGAACGGGTGGCAGACTCCCTGGTAACCTTACAAAGCCAAATAAACTCCCTGGCAGCAGTGTCCCTCCAGAATAGGTGAGCCCTCGACCTCCTCATTTCGGAAAAAGGAGGGACTTGTATCTTTCTGGGGGAGGAATGTTGCTATTTTATAAACCAGTCAGGAATAGTCACGACTAAGATTAAGGAACTCAAGGAAAGAATTCAACGTAGACAACAGGACAATATCAGTCAGTGGAGAGGATGGGATCTCACAGACTGGGCATCCTGGCTCCCTGCCGTGGCAGGGCCCCTCCTTTCCATAATTTTACTTGTGACCATCAGCTCCTGTATACTAAGTACCTTGGTAGTTTTATTGAAAACACTGTCGCCAAACTGCAGCATGTATCTTAGCCCTCCAGGGTACCAGCCCCTAGAGCTAAAAGGTGATGCTTAATGAAAGATTTTTAAAAAGGAATCAAAGGGGGGGGGAGGGGGGGCGCCTGGGTGGCTCCGTTGGTTACGCATCCGACTTTGGCTTAGGTCATGATCTCGCGGTTTGTGAGTTCGAGCCCCACGTCGGGCTCTATGCTAACAGCTCCGAGCCTGGAGCCTGCTTCGGATTCTGTGTCTCCTCCTCTCTGCCCCTCCCCTGCTCATGCTCTGTCTGACTCTGTCTCTTAATAATGAATAAACGTTTAAAAAAAAATTTTTTTTTTAAGGCATCAAAGGGGGGAATGTTGGGAAAATAAGTAAAGTTCTGCACCATAAGATGGCCAACGGGACTAAAACAAGCTCTAGTTCCTAGCTTAGAAACTTCTCTTCTGGGTACTTCTGCCCTGTTTGCCACGCATGCGAAAGCCGCCACCAGTGCAGAAGATGACGCTATAAATTACCCTTCCCATCTGCATTCAGGGCTCAGACCTTTGGAGAAACGGTCTCCTCTGAGCCTGCCGGTGTTAAATAAATCCAATCCGCCAAGATCTCCTGAGTGCTGCTTGGTTTTTCCGCCAGCATTCCAGCCTGGTTCTGTAACAACAATACCTGTCGTCACTAGCGACTGGCACCACCTTTGCCTTTCCAAGCACCTCCGGTATCAAAACTCAAGCTCCAGGAAACCTTCCGTGGTTCCCTGCAGTCTGTGTTAAGACCACTGTAGTGTGCTGCAGTTGCTTCTCTGTACTTAGCATGCCGCACTTAACGTAGTACCGGATGCAGTAGGTGCTCAATAAATGACCGGGCAACCTCAAGTCATTTTTTACTCGTTCATTCAACACTTAAATGCATATCTTTGAAGAGACTTCTCTACTCTTTTCCAGGCACTGTGCTAAGAGCTAAGTATCTGTGAAGAGGTGGTTTTAATGTCCCTGTATTAAAGGTAAGGAAACGGAGGCAGAGAGGCCCACAACTACGGGAAGCCTAACTAGAGGCAAGGGCTCATACATAGCAACCAGAGCTTCAGCTGACTCTGCAAAACACCTTGCTCTGGGCTGAAAGGAATTACCCAAGAACCTGGGTTGGCTTTTCCTAAACTGCAGAGAGGCTGGTAGGTCACTGGCCTGACTCCTGCATTCACTAAATATTTATTATCTACAGCATGCATTGCTGCTAGCACTGAAAATGCAAAGATAAACATCACAAAATCTCTGCTCTCAAAGGATCTTCGGTCTGGTGGGAACAGGCATGTTTAATGACAATATAGCAAGATAAACGTTTTAATGGAGCCTTGTCCAATGGAGGTTGTAGTAAGGTGCACAGAAGATTAAGTCCTGTTGCAGTGGGGTTAGAGCTGTGGAGATGGGGGCTGCCTGGTGGAGATGGTACTTGTACTTTTTTAGAGAATGAATCAAAGTTCTTTTTTATAATTTTTTAATTTTTATTTTTTATAGATTTTTTTTTAACATTTTACTTATTTTTGAGAGACAGAGGGAGACAGCACGCGAGCAGGGGAGGGGCAGATAGAGAGGGAGACACAGAATCCGAAGCAGGCTCCAGGCTCTGAGCTGTCAGCACAGAGCCCCACGCGGGGCTCAAACCCATGGATCATGAGATCATGACCTGAGCCGAAGTCGGATGCTTAACCGCCTGAGCCATCCAGATATCCCATGAATAAAAGTTCTTTAGGCAAAAAGACTAGAAGAGAAAGAGAGCAGACCCCGATGAAGGGAACTGTGTGCAAAAGTTTGTTAGGGACCTCCAGAGGTTTATGTATAGCTTGAGCAACACAGTTCAGATAGAAGATTCTCAGGGAGTGACAGCACAAAGAAAGGTGAGCTTCTATACTTTGCAAAGGATCTCTTGAGAGAGTTCCCCATATTATTGAGATAATGTAAATGGATGGGCATGGAACACTGTAAAGCTAGGAAATATAAGATAGTGTGAATATTATCTCCATGACTGCTGTGTGCTTAGAATGTGACGGTAATGCAGTCAAAAGCCAGTCCTCCCCCAAAGACTTGCCCCTGTTTCAGACCTCAAATACACCTTTTTTTTTTAAAGATTTTATTTTTAAGTACTCTCTATCTCCAACATGGGGCTCAAACTTAGAACCCCAAGATCAAGAGTCGCATGCTCCACCAATCAAGCCAGTCACGTGTCCCCTCATACACCTTCTAACCCAGTGGCTAACTTGCAGGTAGTGCTTGTCAGTTGGCCAACTTGGGAGCCATCGTGACTCAAGGATCATAGCGTGAGGTCAGTACAGAGCCCCCAACCAGAAAAGTACCATGAGGTTTTGTTAGCTTTTTTTTTTTTTAACTTTTTATTTCGAAATACTTACAGACATCATGAGAAGTTGCAAAAATAGTACAAAGAGACCTGTGCCCCTTCTTCCGCTTTCCCCCAGTAGTACTATATAATTACAGTACAGTATCGAAATCAGGAAATTGATATCGGTACTACACACAAAAGTTTTTGAAGGCATCACGAGCTTATCACAAAACTGAGTGAAGGCTGCTCAGACCCTCCATTATAAAAAAAATCCTGGGGTGCCTGGGTGTCTCAGTCGGTTGAGCATCCGACTTTCGGCTCAGGTCATGATCTCACAGTCCGTGAGTTCCAGCCCCATGTCGGGCCCTGTGCTGACAGCTCAGAGCCTGAAGCCTGCTTCGGATTCCGTGTCTCCCTCCCTCTCTGCCCCTCCCCCACTAACGCCTTTGTCTCTCTCTCTCTCTCTCTCTCTCTCTCTCTCTCTCTTAAAAGTAAATAGACATTAAAATAAAATTTTTAAAAAATCCTTATTGGCCATGTTATTACAAAAGTTCTTGCTCATAGTTAAAAAAAATTTACAAAAGGACAAATGACAATTTATAGGAAAAATCAATACAACGTTTTTCACTATAAAAAGATGCTGATGCATAATTTTTAAAATATGCAAATTAAATTTGGCGATGAGTTACCATGTTTGCCTCTCAGATCAAAAAGTCTTGGGGCCGGGCGCCTGGGTGGCTCAGTCCTCTGTGAAGTGTCTGACTCTTGATTTCTACTCAGGTTACGATCCCAAGGTGGTGGGACCATCCCACGTTGTTCTCTGTGAGTGTGGAGCCTGCCTGAGATTCTCTCTCCCTCCACCCTTACCCCTCTGGCCCTCGCTCTCAAAAAAAAAAAAAAAAAAAAAAAAAAAAAAAGGGCGCCTGGGTGGCTCAGTCGGTTAAGTGTCCGACTTCAGCTCAGGTCACGATCTCGCGGTCCGTGAGTTCGAGCCCCGCATCGGGCTCTGGGCTGATGGCTCAGAGCCTGGAGCCTGCTTCCGATTCTGTGTCTCCCTCTCTCTCTGCCCTTCCCCCATTCATGCTCTGTCTCTCTCTGTCTCAAAAATGAATAAACGTTAAAAAAAAAAAAATCTTTACAGAAAGTCTGATAATATGCTGTGTTGATCCGTGATTGGGTAGCAGGCACTGGAAAACGTTGAAGCTGGAAGTAAATCAGTACAATCTTGTTGGAGGGCAATTTGAAAAGATCCAGCATCCTCCTTCTGGGAACTTATTATAATATGTACATGTGTGCACAATGACATATTTTCAGGGATATTCATTACAGTGATACTTACTGCAGTGAAAGGACAGAAATAGTCTCCATTCTGTTACCGGGAGACTGGCTCAAGCTACAGAAAGGAGTACTGGACAGCTGTAAAAATGGAGGAAGCTCTTTATGTCCTGACAGGTAACAAAACTCAAGATAGATTGTTAAAGACAAAAGTGAGGCTCAGAACAGTATGTGATGTTTGCTTCCATTTGTGTTTGAAAGAAGGTGGGGTACAGAGAATACATACACATACGTATCCGTGCACGTGCATAAAATAGCTCTGGAAATATACACAAGGGGTGGGAGGGTGGTTGTCACTGAGGAAGAGAACACTGGGAGACTAGTTTCAAAACATCTTGTTTTAAAATTATGAGCTCTTTGTTATATTTATTTACCTTGCATTTGTTTTTAAAGCAATAGGGGTGCCTGGGTGGCTCAGTCGGTTGAGTGTCCCACTCTTGATATCGCCTCGGGTCATGGTCTCACTGTTGTGGGATCCAGCCCTGCATCAGGTTCCACACTGTCGGCTCCAGACTGAGCTTGGAACCTGTTTGGGATTCTCTCCCTCTTTCTCTTGGGATATTCTCTCTCTCTCTCTCTCTCTCTCTCTCTCTCTCTCTCTCTGTCTCTCTTTCCCCCCACCCCCCCCAACTGGGCATGCCAGTGCCCTCTCTCTCTCAAAATAAACAAACATTTAACAAAGAAAAAAAAAAAAGAAACCCTACTTGAATACTTCCTCCAATCTCATTTTCTTCCCTTCCTCCCCAGAGGTAACCACTATTCCTGAATTTGGTGTTTATCTTCCTCTTGAATGTTTTGAAACATAGTATATCTTACACAGTATGATATACTGTGTATGTATGTATGTGTATGTGTGTGTATGTATGTATCCATACATATATATGTATCCATAAACAGAATGTCACATTGTTTTGCATTGTTTTGCATGTTGGACTTTTCATTCTACAGTGTGCTTTTTTTCACATAAAACTGTTTAAAATATTTATGCATGTTGGGCGCCTGGCTGGCTCAGTCGGTGGAACATGTGACTCTTGGTCTCAGGGTGTAGAGATTACTTAAAACTAAAATCTTTAAAATATTTACCCATGTTGATACATACAACTCTTATCCATTCATTTAAGCCACTGTATAGTATTCCGCTGCTTGAATATATCTAGTTGATCCATTCCTTTGTTGACAGGCATTTAGATTATTTCCCAGTTTTCCAAATAGTGCTCCAATTCACATCTTATAAATGTCTCTTTGTATGTTTGTGGGAAAGTTTCAGTAGGCCAGTAAGCATCAAACATATTTTGCCACATACTCTTAGAAGTAAAAATAATTCACCATGCATTTCTAATGTATGAATGTGTATTTATTTATGAATTATGTATGTGAACCACTATAACAAATTAGTGTGTCCATGATAAGACATAAAACATATAAAAGGGGGGATTGAAAAGTGAAGGAAGGGGCTCCTGACTGGCTCAGTCCATAGAGCATGCCACTCTTGATCTCAGAGTCGTGAGTTTGAGCCCCACATTGGGAATAGAGATTACTTAAAAAAAAAAAAAAAGTGAACTAAATAACATATTACAAATATCCTACATATTGCAAAAATCTGTAGTCAAAATAAGGTTGCATATGCTTCATTACTTTGCCCACTTCTTTTTTTCTTTTCTTTTCTTTTTTTTTAATGTTTATTTATTTTTGAGAGAGAGAGATAGAGAGAGACAGAGTGCGAGCAGGGCAGGGGCAGAGAGAGGGAGACACAGAATCGGAAGCAGGCTCCAGGCTTGAGCTGTCAGCACAGAGCCTGACGTGGGGCTCGAACCCACGAACCGTGAGATCATGACCTGAGCTGAAGTCGGACGCCCAGGTGCCCCACCACCTTAACCGTTTTTAAGTGTACAGTTCAGTAGTGCTAAGGATTCATTACTGGCAAGAATTTCTCTTGAACTTCAGTGATTTTTTTCACTTGTTGGCCAGCTGCCTCCCTCTCAATGCTGGTTGGATTTTCATTGAACCTGAGTGTTTGTACTTGGAGCATTCACTTATGAGTAATCTAAATCTTGCTTCTTTGAACCAATTTTGTTAAATCCTGTGTCCACTTTGGAGGGTTAGGAAAATCAAATCCAGATAGCATAATCTGGATTATGTTTTAATGTTTAACCCATCTATCTGGTCATATGTAAACTACATAGAATATGAACATACAAACACACCACAGAGCTGAAAGAAAACACACAATACCCCTCCAGATATGAAGCTTCCACTTCCCCTTCCCCAGGTAACTCACCTGACTTACTACATAACCAAAGTGTGTGACAAGAGAGGCCCCAGGGAGGGCACCAGTGTCAATCGATTTACGACAGATTAGCAAAGTTTACTTATGTTTATTCTTTTAGCTAAAAAATAAATTTAGGGGCACCTGGGTGGCTCATTCGGTTAAGCGTCTGACTTCGGCTCAGGTCATGATCTCGCTGTTTGTGGGGTCGAGCCCCGCATCGGGCTCTGTGCTGAACGCTCGGAGCCTGGAGCCTGCTATGGATTCTGTGTCTTTGTCTCTGCTTCTCCCCACTCATGCGCGCTCTCTATCTCTCTCTCTCTTAAAAACAAACATTACAAAAACTTTTTAAGTAAATTTAATTCTAATGTTTCCTTCCAGCAGCTCTGTGATTATCTTATGCTGGGGGGGTACGCACCTCTCTCTGGAGACTAGGATATACCTAGAAACAATTGCTGGGTCGAACGGCACATACCATACTGGGTGTCTTGAAATTGCTCTCCTAAGGTTTTGTTCCAGGTTATATTCCCACTCTTTTCCTCACTTTTTTTAAAAAAGAATTTAGTATAGTGTTTGACACAGTAGGTTTTTAAAAAAAAAATTTTTTTTAATGTGTATTTATTTATTTTTGAGAGGGACAGAGAAAGTGCAGGGGATGGGGCAGAAAGAGAGACAGAATCCCAAGCAGGCTCTGAGCTGTCAGCACAGAGCCCGACGCGGGGCTTGAACTCCCAAACCACAAGATCACCACCTGAGCCAAAATCAAGAGCCAGATGCTTAACCAACTGAGTGCCCATGCCCCCCTCCTCCTCATATTTTTGTTAAAACTTGGTTTTGTCATAATTTTTCCAGTCAAAAGGGTGTGAAATGGCATCTGTTTAATTTGCATTTTCCTAATTACTAGTGAGTTTGAGCATTTTTTATATGTTTATTATCCATTAAATTTTCCTCATTTTTGAATTGCCTATTTATATCTCTTGTAGACTTTTCTGTTGGATTGTCTTTTCCATACTGATTTGTAAGAGTCTATTTTTCTTTTTTTTTTCTATTTCATCATTTTCTATTCTTTTTCTTTCTGACCACCTGCAAATTTTGAGTGTGCTCGTTCTTCATGTTCTGACTTCTCAAGGTGAACAGTTAGCTGATTCATTTTCATTCTGTCTTATTTTCTAACAGCATATCCACTTACGGTCATACATTTCCCTCTAGTTACTTTAGCTGAATTTTACAACTTCTTAAACAGCTTTTGATATGTAGTGTTTTTGTTTTTGTTTGTTCCTTTGGTTTTTGTTTTGTTTTTAGGTAAGCTCTATACCCAACATGGGGCTGAGATCAGGAGTCTCACACTCTACTGACTGAAACAAATTTTCCTGATACATAGTTTTTCACTGTTGGCAGTTCTCAATATATTGCATTTCCTCATTGTTTTAGTCTCCTATCATGAATTATTTGGAAGT
The DNA here is from genome assembly GCF_023721935.1 of Panthera uncia. Classification (NCBI taxonomy): domain Eukaryota; kingdom Metazoa; phylum Chordata; class Mammalia; order Carnivora; family Felidae; genus Panthera; species Panthera uncia. The sequence goes on from NC_064814.1 coordinate 13,626,392, forward strand.
ATGGTTTTAATTTCCAGGGGTATGCATTTGGTTTTACTCCCTTAAAATTTTTTTCTTTATTGATTTTTTTTACTGTTTATTTTTGAGAGACAGACAGACAGAGCATGAGTGGGGGAGGGGTAGAGAGAAAAGGGGACAGAGGATCTGAAGGGGGCTCTGTGAGGGCAGCCAGAGTGGGGCTCAAACTCAGGAACCATGAGACCATGACCTGAGCTGAAGTTGACTGCTTACCTGTCTCAGCCACCCAGGTGCCCCTTTTTATTGATTTCTAACTTAATTATAATATGGTCATAGGAGATGTTCTATATGATGTTGATTTTTTTGGTATTCGTTGATACATTAGTGGCATAATATAAGTCTATTCTTATACTCCTCCGTGTGTACTTGAAAATCATATTTATTTTCTAATATTTGTATATTAAAGTTTGTC
>NC_064814.1:13626831-13671677 GCF_023721935.1 Panthera uncia
CTTGAAAATCATATTTATTTTCTAATATTTGTATATTAAAGTTTGTCATATCATTTAATCTTTTATATGTTACAAATTTTATTTTATTTTTGTTTCATCTGTCTTTTCGGGGTAAAAATCTGTTAAAATGCCCTACGATATATGTAGATTTCAGTCTTCCCTTGTATTTCTGCCTTAAGTATTTTGAGGCTCTGTTTGTTAGATTCATGTGAATGCTAGGTTTTACCTAGTTCTTAGTGAATTGTTTATCATCAAGCAATGATACCTATATTCCTAATAATTCTTTTATCTCTTAAGATCTGTTTTGTGTGCCTGGGTGGCTCAGTCAGTTAAGCGTCCAACTTCGGCTCAGGTCATGATCTTGGAATTTGTCGATTGGAGCCCCACATGGGGCTCTGTGCTAACAGCTCAGAGCCTGAAACCTGCTTTAGATTCTGTGTCTCCTTGTCTCTCTAACCCTACCCCGTACCCCACTCTCTCTCTCTCTCTCTCTCTCTCTCTCTCTCTGTCTCTCACAAAAATAAACATTAAATATGTGTGTGTGTGTGTGTGTGTGTTAACAGATTTTAATATTGCTGTGTCAGTTTTCTTTCTTCATGTTGCCGGACATTGAGAGGCAGCACAGAGCCGTGTTAAGAGCATGGCCTCTGGGGCGCCTGGGTGGCTCAGTTGGTTAAGCGTCCGACTTCAGCTCAGGTCACGATCTCACCCTCCATGAGTTCAAGCCCAGAGTCGGGCTCTGGGCTGATGGCTCAGAGCCTGGAGCCTGCTTCCGATTCTGTGTCTCCCTCTCTCTCTGACCCTCCCCTGTTCATGCTCTGTCTCTCTCTGTCTCAAAAATAAATAAACGTTAAAAAAAATTAAAAAAAAAAAAAAAAGAGCATGGCCTCTCTAGTCAAACTGCCTGGGTTCAAATCCCAGCCCTAACACTTTCTGGCTGTGTGACCTCAAGCAAGTTATAACCTCAGTGTTCCCATGTACAAAACGGGCATTGTTAACTACTCACCTCACCTTAATTTAGGAGGATTAAAGTAATTACTATTTTTAAGGCACTTTGGGGGCCCCTGGGTTGAGGGTCAGACTCTTGGCTTCCGCTTAGTTCACGATCTCACAGTTCACAGGAGTGGCCCCATCACACAGTCAGGCTCTGTGCAGACAGTATGAGCCTGCTTGAGATTCTGTCTCTCCCCTTCTCTCTCTGCCTCTCCCCTGCCCGTGCTTGTGCACTCTCTCTCTCTCAAAATAAATAAATAAATTTTAAAGCACTTGAATATCATGGTAGAAGAGCTACCTATGTATTTATAAAATAGAGTAATTAAATATATCTGCATTCCTTTTCTGTGTCATCATTTTATAGGCATTCCTCTGATAAACACCATATATAACTGGTAGATACTGCAGTGCTGCAGTAGATATTACGTAAGTCCTAGTACATATGTGTGAGTATGTGTGTCTGTAGAGTAACTCCTAAAAATGAGATTGCCAGGTGGAAAGATGTACATCTGTAATTGTGCTAGGGAGGGCCAAATTGCCTTACATGGGAGGCTGGTACAGCCCCAATGCAAGGAAGCTTGGCACTATCTAGCAAAATTGATCTTTGCCAGTCTGTTAAATGAAAAATGGCATTTCAGTGTAGATTTCATTTGCATTTCCCTTATTTTAAGTGAGATTGAGCATATTGGAATGCTCTTTGTATTTATTTTCCTATGAATGTTCCCTTCCCCATTTTCAATTGGGTGGTTGTTCTTTTCTAGATCTATTTATGCAAGTGTTTTAGATATTGGGAGGTCCTTGTTCTATGATGAGCTGAATTTTTTTTTTTTTTCACTTTAAGCACTTTCCTTCAGGAATCGAAAAATGCTGAGAAAGAAGATTTTGAAGTACTATCTCAAAATATTTTCTGCCAGATAGTAAAAGGTACCTTTTTCTGGTCACTGACTTTGCATTAAATGCATGTTTAATATTCAAAACCTCACTCTGGGGGTGGCTGGGTGGCTCAGTGGGACTCTTGATTTGGGCTCAGGTCATGATCCCACAATTTGGGAGATCGAGCCCCATGTCAGGCTCTGTGCTGACAGCATGGAGCCTGCTTGGGATTTTCTATCTCCCTCTCTCTGTCCCTCCTCTGCTCACGTGTGTACACTTTCTCTCTCTCTCTGTCTCAAAATAATAAACTTAAAAAAAATTAAAACCTCATTTTCTGTTAGATAATGTTATCTTCCTTTTAGAAATGAAAAAGCTAAAGATCAGAGAGATTCAGTCATTCAATTCGTGCAACAAATATTTAGTAAGCACCCACCAGGTTCTTCATTTTGGGCAAAGAGCAGTGAGGGAAACAGGAAAGGCCCTTCACTTTATTGTCTTGCATTCTGGCTGGGGAAATATAGACAACAAACCGGTAAACAGATAAGATACTTTCTGAGAGTGTTAAGTGCTGTGAACAAAATAAGCCAAAGTGGCACACCCGGCAAGGAATGGGGGAGCTGCTGTTAGGTTGGATGGTCTCCGCAGTCCCATATGAAAAAGTGAGATTCAATCTGATGCCTAGAAGGAAAAAGAAGAAATGGGAAATGGAGCTGTTAGTGCAAAGGCCCTAAGGCAGCAACAAGTTTGGCTCATTCAAGACACTGGGAAGTTTGGGGGGGCCTGGGTGGCTCAGTGGGTTAAGCAGCTGACCTTGGCTCAGGTCACGATCTCCCGATTCACAGGTTCGAGCCCTGCGTCGGGCTCTGTGCTGACAGCTCGGAGCCTGGAGCCTGCTGGGAATTCTGTGTCTCCCTCTCTCTCTGCCCCTCCCCTGCTCACGCTTAGTCTCTCTCTGTCTCTCACAAAAATAAACATTAAGAAAAAATTTTTTTAAAAGACACAGGTAAGTTTGGTCAGGGGAGCAAAGAGGGAAAGCCGCTGGGTGGGTTTGAAAGGGAGGGTAGTTTGACTGGTGTTATTTGTCAGTCAGGATAAGCTAGGTTCGCAGTTCTGAAATTGGTTCGCTTTGGTTTCAGCCCCCTATTTTCTTTTTTAAAAATTGAGGATTCCAAATAGCTTTTTTTATGCATTTATCAGTTGTCTGTTGCTGTGTCACCCCAAAATATGACTTAAAACAACACAGGCACTGATTTTCTCTGGGTTGTCTGTGGGCCTGGAACCTGGGAGCAGCTTGGTTGGGCTTTTCTGACTTGGGATCGCTTGTGGGGTTGCAGTCGTCGAAAGCTTAGCTAAGGCTGAAGAATCCATCTTGCGAGATGGCTCCATCACAGTAGGGGGTGCTGCTGTTCGCAGGAAGCCTCCATTCCTCTGTCTCCACAAGAGCCTCTCCACAGCATACTTGAGTGTTCTCAGGCCATGATTGCTGGCTTCCCTCACAGCAGGTGATCTAAGAAACAGCAATGTGGATGTTGAAATACTTTTTATGACCCCGTCTCAGAAGTTGCACATCATTATTTCCTCTAATGGTAACTCACCCTGTTTGCTGTGGTCACGACTACCAGGAATTGAATATCCTTACAGGCCATCTGGGGAGACTGGCCACCACAATGTTGTAGAGGCCGTTTTTAGGCAACAGGCTTGAACGATGGAAACCTGAGTAAGGTAGAAGAGCCCAGGGTGACCCCAGCGCTCTGGCTGAATACAGAGAGGCCCAGCAGGCTACCCACCTCAAAATATCCATAGGCCCTAACTAACCAATGGGCTATTTACAAGCAGGCACAGTTACCAAAAAAGGGAAAATTCCACAGGTCTTCATACCTCTTCACCTTCTCTCTTTAAAAACCGCCTCCAGCCACTGCCTCGTTACCAACAGCCTCTCCTCTGCTGTCTTGCCCACCGCTCCCTTGTAGTGTATTTAATAAATTGTCTCCTTTGTTCTGCCTAGGGTGAATCCTTCCACTGCCTGTGCCCCCGGCCCTCGCCCCTATCCAATTGAGAGAGACACCACAAATGGGGGTATTTTTCAATTTAAATTTATAAATCGGGATGGTTCAGTCAGCTAAGTGTCCCACTTCAACTCAGTTCATGATCTCGTAGTTTGTCAGTTGCGAGCCCCGTGTCCTGTCAGCCTCTCCACTATCAGCTCAGAGCCCGCTTTGGATCCCTGTCTCCCTCACTCTTTGCCCTTCCCAGCCTGTGCTCTCTCACTGTCTCTCTGTCTCTGTCTCTCTCTCTCTCTCTCAAAAATAAATAAACATTAAAAATTTTAATTTATACATAGAAAGATTTTATATATTTGAATATATATTTAGAAAATAAAATCTGTGATATTTACCACATTAGAAATTAAAGTTTAAAAATGTTGTTGATTGGGGCACCTGGGTGGCTCAGCGGGTTCAACTTCAGCTCAGGTCATGATCTCACGGTTCCCCAGTTCAAGCTCCGCGTTGGGCTCTGTGCTAACAGCTCAGGGCCTGGATTCTGTTTCAGATTGTGTGGATCTGACCTTATCTCTGACCCTCCCCCACTCACGCTCTAGTTCTCTCTCAAAAAAAATTTAAAAAATTAAAATTAAAAAAATAAAAATACTCTTCATTTAGGGGCATCTGGGTGGCTCAGTCAGTTAAGTGTCCAACTCTAGATTTCAGCTCAGGTCATGATCTCATGGTTTGGGAGTTCGAGCTCTGCGTTGGGCTTATGCTGGCAGTGTGGAGCCTGCTTGGAATTCATTCTCTCTCTCTCTGTCTCTCCCTCCCTCCCTCCCTGTCTCCTCCTCTCCACTCCTCACGTTCTCTCTCTTTCTCTCAGTAAGGAAAAACTTTAAAAATATATTGTTCATTTAAGAATAAGTCCATTATGTGTTAACTTAAATAATGCACTTTTAATGAAAAAATATTTTCCGAAACAAAAATAATTAGAAGAATGGCATTGTTTCTAATATTTTAAACAGAAGAGTGTTAGATTCTTACTTTTGCTTCTGCATACTCCACTAAACATTCATGAGAGAATGAAAATGAAAAATGGAAAATAATGTTTCTGTGTTATTACCAAAATAGTTTTGACTTCATGGAACCTTCTGAAAGGACTGTGCTACACTTTGGGAACCTTGGACTTGATTATGATATAGTAACAAATGATACCAAAATCTCAGTAGCTTAAAATAATAAAGGTTTATTTCTTGCTTATGCTACAAATCTATTTGGGGTTGCCCCTGGTTCTGTTCCCTGTCATCTTTACTCAAGAACTCAAGCTGACAAGTCAGCTTCTAGCTAGGACATTGCCTGACATTGTGATGGGATAAAAGAACTTGGTAAATGATCCTGTCTCTTAAAACTTGTGCTTGAGGGGGCACCTGGGTGGCTCAGTCGGTTAAGCGGCCGACTTCGGCTCAGGTCATGATCTCACGGTCCGTGAGTTCAAGCCCCGCGTCGGGCTCTGTGCTGACAGCTCAGAGCCTGGAGCCCATTTCAGATTCTGTGTCTCCCTCTCTCTGACCCTCCCCTGTTCGTGCTCTGTCTCTCCCTGTCTCAAAAATAAATAAAAACATTAAAAAAAATTGTAAAACTTGTGCTTGAAAGTGATGTCATTTTTTTTCTTTTTTCATCAGCCAAAGCGAGTCACATGGCCAAGCTTTAGTTCATCAGAGCTGTTATGTATAGTCTAGTGTAGGGAGGGGCCCCACTGGAAGGGATAAAAGTGTGTATATATAAATAATATAGTGCTTAAAGAATGGATAATTTGGGGTGGATGTTGGAAGCTACTCGAGTAAAAGTAGTGTTGGGGTGCCTGGCTGGCTTAGTCAGTAGAGCATGCAACTCTTGATCCAGAATCATGAGTTTGAGCCCCACATTGGGGATAGAGTTTACTTAAAAAAAAAAAAAGAAGAAGAAGAAGTAGAAGTTGTGTTAAAAATTGACACAGTGCTTCGGGCAAGAAGGTATGGTGGCTTGAACTAAAATGGTAGAGGTGGTCTGGTGCAAGATGTACTTTGGAGTTGGTAGAATTTGTTTCTAGAGTGGGAGTGGGGATAAGCTGAAGTAGGATAACCTCCAGGTTTTTGTCTTGAACAACTGAGTGGATTATGTGACATTTACTGAGATGGAGAAGAGTACCTGGGGTTTTTTGAAGGGTGGGACAGTGAAAGAAATGTTCTGTTTTGAATGTGTTGAGCCGGAGGTGTCCATGAGACATACAAGCAGAAATGTCCAGTATCCACTTGAATATAGAAGTCTGGAGATCAAGGGAGAGATCCGAACCAGATGTACAAGTTCTGCAGGCATTAGCACAGAACTGATTGTAAAGCCACGGAGTTGAATGAGGTCTCCTGGGAAGAAAGTGCTAATATGGAAGAGAACAGGACTAAGGGCTAAAGCCTTGGCATGCTGCAACATTATAGGTGGAACAATGGCTTCAGATTCAGCAAAGGAGATTGTGGAGCCATTAAGGGAAGGTGCAGGCTGGTAGAAATAGGAGCAACATGAAGAAACTGGCTCAGGAAGGAGGGAATAGTCTCCTTTAATGTTCTAGAAGTTGGATCAGTTGAGTACAGCAAAGTGACCATAGGATTTGGGAACGTGGAAGTTACAGTTGACCTAGACAAGTACAGTTTTAGTGGAGAGGTGAGGATCACGCTAATTACATGAGTTGAACAAATGAGGAGACACCTCTTTTGAGAATTTTTTTTGTTGGGTGGGTAAGTGGAGAAAAGGGAGGGAAAGAAAGATGTGAAGATGAAATGATGTGTATGTGAAATTTTTTTGTACATGCTCCGTGATAGGCCTATTTTGTTATTATCGAACTCCTAGGAATTTCAAACCAGCTCAGTGTGAAGAATCATGAAAACTAGGCTACCACTAGTCCTCAACTTCCTGTCTGTTAAGGCGCAGAGTATCTCCACCCAATGAAAAGCCAAGAAATGAAGGGAAGGGACGGATGGTGAACGCCGGCCGGAATAGGAAGGGAGAAGGGAGGTTTTGCTGAGGTTAACGTTGACCTCGCAGGGCCACCGTAGGGCAGACCCTCGCAGCTATTACGCTGTATTAGGGGCGGGGCCGACAGGAAATTTAAACCCGAGCCGCGGCCCGGGGCGCCTGGAGACTGGTCGCGTACTTGCGGGGAGGCCACGGCCACTCGGTCGTTTGAAAAAGCTCATGGAGCCCGCGAATACACTACGGAGACCTTGAGGAGGGAGCCAGGAAAGGGTACGGATGCCGGGAAGGGGAAGATGGGGTAAGAAGGAAGGTGGAAGGAAGGGGTTAAACGAGTGTAGAGAGGATAAGAGATCGGGAAGGTGCACAGGAATTGGGGAGCTGATAGGGGCAGAAGCTGAGGAGCGTAGAGGGGCCGAGAAGAAGGGCTTACTGGCGTTGAGGAGGTAGAGGTCTAAAGGTGGCAAGGGACTGAGGGGACAAGAGCCTGGAGGGAAGCACGGGGATTGAAATACAAAAGGGGTGGCCAAGAGGCCATGGGAGTGAAGGCGCAGAGTTCTAGAGGGGGCGGCGGGATTGAAGGACAAGAGGCACGGGAGGTGAGATGGGATATGGATTGTGATGGAGTTCAGTCTTCCTTTCCCCACCCCACCCCCCTCCCCGGGAGCCGCGCTGGGGGGTTTGCAAGGATTGGGAGGCCGGGGGTGGGGGTTGGGGGAGAGGGTAGTAGAAGGTCGAAGGCTAATGAAGGTGGTTCTGATGCTGTTTTGTCCTTTCTCAGGTGACGGCAAATTCTCAGAGCTGCAGAGCTCTATGGCTGAGAGTAGGCTCCGGGCTCCTATCGTAGGTAGGTAACAGGTCAGAACTAGGGATGCGAGGTCGAAGTTGGTACTCCTGCACCAAGTCTTTTGGGATGAAAATCATGGTCGAGAATTGTTAGCGCTATTGAGGTTTCCTAATTACTTAGTGGCTTTGAGTGTGTGTATATGGAGGGATGGCATGAATCACTTAGGAATTCATGGTAAAGGTCAAATAAGAGCTTTCAGTCTGATATTACTAACAAGAGTAGCAGATGGAGAGTCAGGATAGAGTACCTTATTAAGCTCATATTCATGGTTATTTTTACCATAAACCCACCGAAATAGACAAGTATTGCAGCCATACTCACTTCCGTCACTTCCCTCCCCTCCCCTAGTTCCTTCTAGTTTTAGTTCTGGATTGTTAGAGATACAAGCTTTGGTTGCCTTTGAAACAGCAATACACTTTACTAAGTTATTTACTCTTTGTTTGCTGGAGGACTTGCTCCAAGAGTGTTTTCAAAAGGGGGCTTTATGTGATAAACTTTCTGAAGCTTGTATGCCTGAGAATATCTTGATTTCTTCTTTGTGTTAAATTCTTGAGTCAAAGTTTTTTTCCTTCAGTATTTTCTTCCTGCAAAAAGTGGATGTTGTTGGGGTGCCCAGGTGGCTCAGCAGGTTAAGCACCCTACTTCAGCTCATGTCATGATCTCACCGTTTGTGAGTTCCAGCCCCACATGGGGCTCTCTGCTGCCAGCGCACAGCCTCTTTCAGATCTTTTCTCCCTCTCTCTCTCTCTCTGCCCCACTTGCACGCATTCTCTCTCTCTCTCAAAAAAAAAAAAAAAAAAAGGTGTTGTTGATAATTGATGTAGGTCTGATTCTTGTTTCTTTGTAAGTGATCTGCTTTTTTCTTTTTTTTTTTTTTTTAATGTTTATTTTTTATTTTTGAGAGAGAGAATCCCAAGCAGGCTCTGCATTGTCAGCACAGAGCCCAACGTGGGACTTGAACTCATGAACCCGAGATCATGACCTAAGCCAAAATCGAGAGTCAGATGCTTAACCAGCTGAGCCACCCAGGTGCCCCCTTGGCCTACTTTTTTTCATTAGAAGATTTTAGATGATTATCTTCATATTTGTTCTTAAAATTCACTGTAATATGACTATGAAATTTGAAGGGTTTTAAAAAATTTTTATTATAGTTTTATGGTTTCATAATTTTAAGAGGCTAGGTCTATGTCTATGTCTCTGCCTCTCACACACCCGCCCCCGCCTCCTGTTTCCTACTCTCTAGAGTGCCATTGTTTACTAATATTTACCTACTTATTTCTAAATAGCATGCCCATACTGCCTTTGTTTTCTTTTTTAATATTAAAAAATTTTTTTTCTTAATCTTTATTTATTTTTGAGAGAGAGACAGAGTGTGAGCAGGGGAGAAACAGAGAGAGAGGGAGACACGGAATCCAAAGCAGGCTCCAGGCTCCAAGCTGTCAGCGCAGAGCCTGATGCGGGGCTCGAACCCACGAACTGTAAGAGCATGACCTGAGCCGAAGTCAGACGCTTAACCGACTGAGCCATCCACGCGCCCTTTAAGATTTTATTTTTAAGTAATCTCTACACACAACATGGGGCTTGAACTCACAACCCCAAAATCAAGAGTTGAATGCTCTTCCAACCCAACCAGCCAGGTGCCCCTGCTTTTGTTGTTTTTAACTTAAATTATATCTGTTGACTTCCTAGTATGGAAAATAAAGATTTTTTTTCTGTCTCCCCACTTAGCACACACAAACACACACATTTTCCTCCTTTCCTCCTCCTAGTGCATATGTAGTCATCTTTGATTGGTCATTTATTTATTTGCAGTATCGTGATTATGGTTATTCACAGATGACCCATGTAGTAAACTAGGAAATATGCTTCATTTTCTGCTTTTTTTTTTTTTTAATGTATGTTTATTTTTGAGAGAGAGACAGAACAGGGGAGAGACAGAGAGAGAGGAGAGAGACACAGAATCCAGAGCAGGCTGGTTCCAGGCTCTGAGCAGTCAGCACAGAGCCTGACGTGGGGCCTCAAACCCACCAACCGTGAGATTATGACCTGAGCCGAAGTTGGACGCTTAACTGAGCCCCAATATGCTTCATTTTCTTTTTTTTTTTTTTTTTTTTTAATTTTTTTAACGTTTATTTATTTTTGAGACAGAGAGAGACAGAGCATGAACGGGGGAGGGGCAGAGAGAGAGGGAGACACAGAATCGGAAGCAGGCTCCAGGCTCTGAGCCATCAGCCCAGGGCCCGACGCGGGGCTCGAACTCACGGACCGCGAGATCGTGACCTGAGCTGAAGTCGGACGCTTAACCGACTGAGCCACCCAGGCACCCCAATATGCTTCATTTTCCATGTATGATCCCTAATTCATGTTCAGACTTTTACCAGAAGTATAAGCCTTCCCTCAGTATTTTCACGCTCATCTGAGAATCCATCAGTTTCTTCTTTGTCTGGAGAACATACCTTCTGAAACCATTTATCTTAGTACTTTAGTCTGGTCCAGCTGAGCGCTGTTGCGCTGATTTCATTCTAGAAACTCCCTTCATTGTTCTGGGGATTTCCCTTTGTTTTTCCTGTGTAGGATCCCCTCTATCATAAATTCCTATGTTTTTCTCTCTACATTTACTTCCTCATCTTGATAGAGTACCCCTTCTAGTATAGCTTCCTGAGAAAGGGTACTAGACAAATTTTTCAAAACCTGCAAGTCTTACAGTTCTTTATGTTAACTTATATTTGAATGATAGTTCAGCTGGTTAAATAGTTCTAGGCTGCAAATAATTTTTTCCCCAGAATTTTGAAGACATATTCCACTTTTTTCTTTTAAGTGTACAATCTTTTTGTTTTGTTTAATTTTTTATTTTGGAGGGGGAGGGGCAGAGGAAGAGGGAGAGAGAGAATCTTTTTTTTTTTTTTTTAACGTTTTTTATTTATTTTTGAGAGAGAGAGAGACAGAGTGTGAGCAGGGGATGGGCAGAGAGAAGGAGACACAGAATCGGGAGCAGCTCCAGGCTCTGAGCTGTCAGCACAGAGCCCAAGTGGGGTTTGAACTCACAAACTGTGAGATCATGACCTGAGCCGAAGTCGGACATGGACGTTTAACTGACTGAGCCACCTAGGCGCCCCGTGGAGGGAATCTTAAGCAGGCTCCACACCCAGCTTGGAGCCCAACTCGAGGCTCAGTCTCATGACCATGAGATCATGACCTCATCCAAAATCAGAGTCAGACGCTTCACTGACTGAGCCACCCAGGTGCCCTGTTGTAATTTTTAATTCCAGTATAATTTACGTGCAGTATTCTTTTGTTTCATATGTACAATATAGTGATTCAGCCACGTTCCACTTGTAGTTTGTAGTGTGGGGTGAAGTCTGATTCTGTGAATATTTCTACCTTCCTCCTGACACAACAAAGGCCTAGACTGGTCTGTCTCTGAACCATCCCTGTCCCCGTCTATAGCATTATTGCCATCTAGCAGCAATATGATTATTGTGTGTCTTTTTTACTTCCAAAGTAGTCATTATTATCATTATTGTTTTATACAGTGATTGTTTAGAGTTATACATATTTTTGGCAAATTTTTGGCATTTCAGTCCTTCCTTGTGGGTCTAGCTTCCTTCATCCCAAAGTACACCTCTGCGAAGTCCTTCAGTAAGAAGTGGTTGGGGAATAAATGGATTTTCTTTGTTTGAAAAATGTCTTTATTTCGCCCTCATTCTTGAATAATTGCCCAGTCAGATATAAATTCTAAGTTGACATTTATTTTCTCCCAGCATTTTAAATACTTATTTTAGTGAAATAAAACATTTAATAATTTAATTATTTTATGGTCTACAGTGACCCTAAAAGCTTCTATTCGAAGCTGTTGGGGATCTAATTTTGCTCTTTATTTCTGCTGATTCTTACCAACAGTGGTTTGTTTCCTTCATGTGTTTTATAATGTTGGAGGGTGAGTTAATGTTTGATGATGCTTTATATGAGGAAATTTTGGGAACCCTGAGCTAAACTGTGCCTCTAGAATTGATTTGCATTTAGTTACTTGAAAGTATGCCAAAGGTGTTAGGAGCTGGGATTACTTTTTATGTTAATTTCTCTGTTTGATGGTGATGGTAGTGGATTCTTAGACCACCTAAGTAATGTGAATTTGAATTCCAAATTCTTGGAAGGCCTATGGTTATGAATTCTCAGAGAAGACATTTTTCTTGCAGAGCCAGGCTAAGAAAGTATTCCTTTTAAAAGGTCTCTTGGGGGGCGCCTGGGGGGCGCAGTCGGTTAAGCGTCCGACTTCAGCCAGGTCACGATCTCGCGGTCCGTGAGTTCGAGTCCCGCGTCAGGCTCTGGGCTGATGGCTCGGAGCCTGGAGCCTGTTTCCGATTCTGTGTCTCCCTCTCTCTCTGCCCCTCCCCCGTTCATGCTCTGTCTCTCTCTGTCCCAAAAATAAAAAAATAAAAAAATAATAAAAAAAAATAAAAAAAAAATAAAAGGTCTCTTGGTGGATGGATTATTTTCTGATTTACCTTTTCTCCTAGATTCATGTGGAATTTCTCAATTCTAACTCCTCACTCTAGGCAGGTGCAAGACCTTATCTCCTGATCTCCTGGGCGTGTCAGGCTCATCAGTCCCAAACCCTTTGCTTTTAAGCCCACAAACTCCCTCAGGGCAGTCAGCATTGGCTTTCCCCACTGTGGTTTTCAGTTTTCTCATTATTTGGGGGCATTTGTGGAATCTTACTTATTGATTTTGTGAACTTAGCAGTTAGGTGGGATTTGTATTTATATTTTAACTGGTATTTTTAGATATTTTGTATTAGAAAGGCTTTTTTTGTTTTGTTTTTAATGTTTATCTATTTTAACAGAGAGAAAGAGAGCATGTGGCGAGGAGGGGCAGAAAGAAAATCCCAAGCAGGCTGCACACTCACTGTCAATACAGAGCCAAACTCGGGACTCGATCTCAGGAACTGTGAGATCATAACCTAAGTGGAAATCAAGTCACACTTAACCCACTGAACCCCTGTATTAGGAAGGCTTTTAAATTACTGGTCTCCAGTATTACCTGAAATGAAGCCAAAATCCTGTGTTTTGTGGGGTTTTGTTTTGTTTTGTTTTTTCCTCTTTCTCCTTAATGTTCTGAAATTTCTTGACAGTGTGCCCTGATGGGGGACTTTTTTCATTCATGGAGCTGGTACTTGGTGGAAACTTTCATTCTGGAAACTCCTTTTCGTTCTGCAACATTTCTTTCTTTTTTTTTTTTTTTTTCATATTATACATTTCTAAAAAGTTTTTCTTTTTTTTTTTTTAAATGTTTATTTATTTTTAACAGAGAGAGAGAGAGAGAGACAGAGCATGAGTGGGGGAGGGGCAGAGAGAGAGGGAGACACAGAATCTGAAGCAGGCTCCAGGCTCTGAGCTGTCATCACAGAGCCCCGATGCGGGACTCGAACTCACAGACCACGAGATCATGACCTGAGCCGGAGTTCGATGCTCAACCAACTGAGCCACCCAGGCGCCCCAAAAGTTTTTCTTGTGTTTCCTTTTTTATACTTGTCTATGTGTTTATGGAACGCAATGTACTCCTTTATCTCTCTGAGGATATATAGGGTATTGTTTTTAGGTTTCTTCTGCTTTCCTGTATTGTCTCTATTTCCTCTAAGCCTTTTTTCTGTTTGGTAGTTAGATTTCTTGTTAGAAGCTTTCTTTAAATATCTGATCTTTGATTACCCATTCATATTTAAAAGTGAGGCAATGAAATGCCAATTGGAAGGGGGTTATCAGTTGGTAGATTTCATTGTAGGTAATCATGCTGGAACCTGGCAATTTTAGGAGGGGGGAGGTGTCTTTTTTTTTTTTTTTTAAAGTTTATTTTTGAGAGCGTGAGAGAGTACACAAGCAGAGGAGGTGCAGAGAGAAAGAGGGGGGACACAGAATCCGAAGTAGGTTCCAGGCTCTGAGCTGTCAGCACAGAGCCCCATGTGGGGGGAGCTCAAACTCACGAACCATGAGATCATGACCTGAGCGAAGTCAGACAGACGTGTAACTAACTGAGCCAGCCACGTGCCCCTGTCCTTTTTTTTTTTTTTTTTAAATGTTTACTTATTTATTTTGAGAGAGAGAGAGTGTGCCAGCATGGGGAGGGGCAGAGAGAGGATCCCAAGCAAGCTCCGCACTGTCAGCGCAGAACCCAACTTCAGGGCTCAGTCTCACAAACCATGAGATCATGACCTGAGCCCAGATGCTTAACCGACTGAGCCACCCAGACACCCCTTGGGGGATATCCTGTATTTCAGGCTGCTATAACAAAACATGGTAGACTGAGTGGCTTCAACACATTTATTTCTCATATTGCCAGAGGCTGGTAGTCCCAAGATCAAGATACCAGTAGATTTGTGTTCTTGGTAAGGGCTCGCTTCTAGCCTTGCACATGACTACCATCTCACTATGTGGTTCATATGACCTCTTCTTTGTGCCCTCATGGATGGAGAGAGAGAGCGCGCGCTCTGGTCTCTCTTCTTGTAAGGACACCAGTCCCCTTAGGGGAGCTACACCTCACGATCTCACCTAAACCTAACTACCTCCCAAGGGGGTCACTTCCTACTACTATCACATTGCGGGTTATAAGTGTGGTTGTCCGCATTCTGGGAGTTCATTAGGGGATGAGGTCTGCAGGTCTCACCGTTCATTATGTGGACATCCTCTTAATCTTCTGTATTTTCACTGGGACTTTATCCCTGCTCTCACCTGTGCTCAGTTGCCTCTAGTCCAGGGATTTTTCATTCTCAGCATTATTGACGTTTAGGATGAGATAATTCTGTTTGCAGGGGGTTGTCCTGTGCCTTATACAATGTTAAGCAGCATTCCTGGCTTCTATCGGCTAGAAGCATACCCCCTAACAACCAAAAATATTTCCAGACATTGTCAAATTTCCCCTGGGGGCAAAATCTCCTTCAGTGAAGAACCACTGCTGTAGATTTATTTATTTATTTATTTATAAGTGGATTCCTTGTTCAACGCGAGGCTTGAACTCACGACTCTGAGATCAAGAGTCACAAGCTCTACTGACAGCCATCTAGGCACCCCACCATTGCTGTAGTCTTCTGCCAGGGTAGGGGAAGGTTCTGGGTATCTAGCTGTTCCTTTGAAAAGCTTCCAGATAACCTCTTTTCAGCCCCCCATTTCACTCCAGCATTCTCTTCTGGTCCCTCCAGTTTCAGGGCCTTTTGGCTCCAGCTTGCTTCTCGTTGGCCTTAGATGCCACTTTCTCTGGTCTCCTGCCTGTTTTCCACTCATCCATCTGCTTTCCAGCTTCCACAGTTTAATGGCATCTCTTGTCTCTTGTCATCTTCTTGCCAGTGTCTTTGTCCATTTTTATTCCTTTTTTTTTTTTTTTTGTCATTTTTAGTAGGATTTAGGGAGAGAACAAAAGTTCTCATTTTCCTCCATATTTATTCAGAAGCCTAGACCGTTGCTTCTTCAAATGTTTTCTTCTCTCCATTCTTTTTTTCTTTCCCTTTGCAGCCCCTCTGTGATGTTGCTTACACTTCTATTTCTGTCCTCTCCATTTCTTAATTTTTCAGTTGTCTATTTCTTTATCTCCTCTCGACACTTTCTGGAAGGGTCCCTCCACCTGAGCTAGTAGGTCACACTGTGTTACAAGAATTAACTCCCATCTATTTAGAGTTTGGTTTTTTCCCTGTTAATTCTTCACTTTGAAGAAAGTTCAGACTTAGACAGAAATTTCAAAAACAGGGGGTTCCTGTATACTCCTAGCCCAGCTTCTCCCAAATACTTACATCTTATGTAACCATAGTACAATTTGAAAACTCAGGAAATTATAATATTGATAAAATATTAGTTAATCTACAAATCTTATTCAGATTCTACTAGTTGTTTCCCGGCATCTTTTTTTCTGGTTTATGATCCAATCCAGAATCACGCCCTGCTTTTAGTTGTCATATCTTCTTAGCCTCCCTTCTATTTGGGAGGAGGTCTTCTTTATTTGTTGTTCATGACCTTGGTACTTCAGAAGGACAGAATACCCCTCAATTTGAGTTTGTTCACTATGTCCCTGTGGTTGGATCTAGGTTGTGCATTTTTGACAAAGAAGTGATGTTGTGCCCTTTGTAGGATGTGGTGTCAGAAGGCACATGAGTGGCTAAGGCTCATCACTGGTCACGTTAACTTGATCATTTGATTAAAGTGGTGTCTGGAAGGTTTCTTCAAACATAAGTTACCATTTTACCTTTTAATAGTAAGTATCTTGAAACTATACAAGTACTGAGGTTTATTTATGTATTTATTTTTTTACTCTGATCATAAATGATCTTTACTGAAGCATGCCTATTCTTGTAGCTCAAAACAAATATTTTAAAAGAATGATATACCTAATAAAAATTGACATGAGTGTTTTATTTAAAATTATTTTAGGGAAAAAAATAATAAAAAAATAAAATAAAATTATTATAGGGGCACCCGGGTGGCTCAGTAGGTTCAGCAGCCGACTTTGGCTCAGGTCATGATCTCGCAGTTCACGCGTTCCAGCCCCGTGTCAGGCTCAGAGCCTGGAGCCTGCTTCAGATTCTGTGCTTCTGTCTCTCTCTGCCCCTTCCCTGCTCACCTCTGTCTCTCTCTCTCACAAAAATAAATTTAAAAACATTAAAAATTTTTTTCATAAATAAAATTATGTTAAAAACAAATAGACATTTAGAAGATATTTGTCATTTTAGAAAACACAGGCAGTAAGAATTAAACTAACTTTCCAAACTCACTGCCAGAATTAAAATTGCGTATCACAGAAATGTTTAATAATAAATATTGACCAACAGATTATAGCACAAAAGTTGAATAAATAAAAGCCTTTCTGATTCTTTTACCAAAAAATCATGAACTATTTAATTAACAATAGAAAGTTCACATTAACTTCAGAAAAAAAGGGCATCTACGCAAAGCAGTCAAGGTGATCTGTAAAATGCAGTGTTGTGTTTACACTGTGTATGATCAAGTGAATGCAATAAATTACTCTGGAGGACTTTTTTTTTTTTTTTTTTAGTATTTATTTTTGAGAGATTGCAACACACAGCGAGACAGAGTGTAAGCCGGGAAAGGGCAGAGAGAGAGAGGGAGACACAGAATCTGAAACAGGCTCCAGGCTCCTCACTGTCAGTGCAGAGTCTGACATTGGGCTTGAACCCACGAACTGTGAGATCACCACCTGAGCCAAAGCCGGACGCTTAACAGACTGAGCCACCCAGGCGCCCCTCTATTATTTTTTTTAATGTTTATTTTAGAGAGAGAGAGTGTGCTAGTTTAGGAGGGGTGCAGAGAGAGAAGGAGGCAGAGGATCCGAAGTGGGCTCTGAGATGACAACAGAGAGCTTGAGGTGGGGCTCCAAACTCCCGAGCCGTGAGATCATGACCTGAGCCAAAGTTGGACACTTAACCAACAAAGCCACCCAGGTGCCCCACAAATATCAAATTAAAAAAAAAATTTTTTTTAACATTTATTTATTTTTGAAAGATAGAGAGTGAGCAAGGAAGGGGGAGAGACAGAGGGAGACACAGAATCCGAAGCAGGCTCCAGGCTCTAAGCTGTCAGCATAGAGCCTGACGCAGGGGCTCGAACCCACAGATCGCAAAATCATGACCAGAGCCGAAGTCGGACACTTAACTGACTGAGACACCCAGGCACCCCTAAAAATTGTTTAACGATAGTTTTTTATTGAGGTATGATTCATATTCTATATAATTCATCCATGTTGTTAAGTATTTAAATATCCCCTCAATACGATTATGTGACACAATTTACAATATTTGATTTACTGCATATGGACTGTCCAAAGGGGGTGGGTACTAATTATTATCACTCTTTCAGAAGTGAAGAAATAGAGATTCAGAGACACTAAGTGAGATTGTGATTTGCCTAGAGTTACACAGCTAGTAAGAAGCAGAGCAGGGACTCACAACAAGGTCTCTTCTGTGAAATGTCAAGGTGACTTTCCAGTATTTTCTGTCTCTGAACTAGGGCTTTCAGGAAGAGAGAGATTTAGGGGGCCAGAAGGTAAGTGCCTGAAGGTCAGGTGCCCGCTGAGGATGGGAGAGCAGGCTCTGGTTTTGGGGGAATAAGGCTGGAATGTAAGTCAACATCTCTTCCCTAAATAGTTCCCAGTCTGATGGGGAGTCCAGGGGTTCATCCTGAAGGAGTAAACAAGAATATGAAGCTGAAAAATACTAAGAGGAAAGATAATAAGTAATGTGGAACTCAGAAGAAGAAAGACACTGAGGAGGTGCAAATGAGTCTGACTGGGCAGTAGCAAGGAGCGATGCAGGAATTTACGGAATCAAGGAGTTTTAGGAGATTTATAAAAATATCTGTTCCAAACCCCTCATTTATTTATTTTTTACTTTCTAATTTTTTTTTTTTTACATTTATTCATTTTTGAGAGACAAAGCATAAGCGGGGGAGGGGCAGAGAGAGAGGGAGACACAGAATCAGAAGTAGGCTCCAGGCTCCAAGCTCTCAGCACAGACCCCGATGCGGGCTCGAAATCGCAAACCGCGAGATCATGACCTGAGCTGAAGTCAGACGCTTAACCAACTGAGCCACCCAGGCGCCCCTATTTTTTACTTTCTAAACGGCCAAGTCAATGACCCAGTTTTTTCAAAGTTTATTTATATACCTCGAGAGAGAGGGAGAGAGAGAATCCCAGGCAGGCTCCACACTATCAGCATAGAGCCCAATGGGGGGCTCAAACTCACGAACTATGAAATCTTGACCTGAGCAGAGATCAAGAGTCAGATGCTTCACTGACTGAGCCACCCAGGCACCCCTGTCTCTTCAAGCGTTAAGGTTTTCTTATGAAAGTTTTCAATCCTGCAACAAAGTCTAAAGACTTTTACGTTGAGCATTCATATACACACCATTTAAATTTTATCATTGACATTTTAATATATTTATTTTATCGTGATGGATTTCTTTTAATGTTTATTTTTGAGAGAGAGGGGAACAGATGATCCAAAGCAGGCTCTGCACTGACAGCATCGAACCTGTTGTGGTCTCAAGATCATGAGATCATGAGATCATGACCTGAGCTGAACCCGATGCTCAACCGACTGAGCCACCCAGGCGCCCCTATCATGATGGATTTCTATCCATTATATTTTTGATACATTTCAAGTGATTTGTAGACAGTACCTTTCTCTCTAAATAATATAGCATGCATTTCATTGATCAGAATTCCATATGTATTTATAGGTTTTTCTCTTTTATATACAAAGAAATGCACAAGTCTCAAGATTATATTCACCGAAGGGTTGGGTTTTTTGTTTTTTGGATTTTTTCTTTTTTTAGCTTTATTGAGGTGTAACTTACCCACTATAAAATTCATTTGTTGTATGCTTTCAGTGATTTTTAGTTACTTTACAGAGTTGTACATCTAATACAATTTAATTTTAGAATATTTTCATTACCCCAAAAAGAACCTCATGCCCATTTTCAGTCACTTCTTATTCCCACCCTCGGTCTTAAGCAACCACTGATCCAATTTCTATTTCTGTATCTTTTCCTTTTCTGAACATTTCATATAAATGCAATCATATAATATGTGGTCTTTGTATCTGGCTTTTCTGACTTAGCATGTGTATGAGATTCATCCTGGTTGTAGCATTTGTCAGTGGCTCGGTTTTTTTTGTTTGTTTTTTTGTTTGTTTTTTTATTGGCCCAATAATATTCCATTGAATGGATACACCACATTTTGCTTATTATTTTATTTACACTTGAATTATTTCCTATTGGCTGAATGAATAATGCTACTATGAACATTCTTATACATGTTTTTATCTGGACATACAGTTTCGTTTCTCCTGGGTTTATGCCCAAGAGTGGGATTGCAGGGTCGCATGTTAACTTTATGGTTAGCATTTTGAGAAGCTGCCAAACTATTTCCTCAAGTGGCTGCACCATTTTAGGTTCCTGCCATCCACGTACCAGGGTTCTGATCCCTTCACATCTGGGCTTCATGAAGGTAGGAACGAATGCCAGTCCCAGGTTCATCTTTATGTGCCCAGGGTCTAGCGGGGGCACACCACAGAGGCTGTCGTTGAGCGTTGTTCGGCTTGCGTGACTCTCAGCCCATGCTTCTCACTTTGTTCCCTTTTGTTCTTTCCTAGGGGCTCAACTGGAAGTTTCCAGTTGTCTGGAAAAATGCCGGATGAGCTGTGCAGATGCCGGGAGGCAGCCCTTCTCTGGAAAGTCCTTTTATCTGGATCTGCCTGCTGGCAAGAGTCTCCAGTTTTTGACGGGGGCCATCCAGCAGCTGGGTGGGGTATGTAACCTGCTTGTGACTTGTGATATCATGTGCCTCTGTGGGTTATCGGGCAGGAGCTGGAGAGGGATTGTATCTGTGACTTCCAGGTATTTGATATCTTTGCTTCTGGACTCTTAGTTTTCACAGCTTCATTTTATTATTATTTTTATTTCTTAATATCTATTTATTTTGAGAGAGAGAGGTAGAGAGCGAGCAGTGGAAGGGTGGAGAGAGAGGGAGACAGAGAATCCCAAGTAGGCTCCCCACTGTCAGCATGGAGCCCAATGCAGGGCTCGAACTCACGAACTGTGAGGTCATGTCTTGAGCTGAAATCAAGAGTTGAAGGCTTAGCACCCAGGTGCCCCTTTTTTCACTGCTTTCTTGAGATGTAATCCATATACCATACAGTTCACCCATTTAAACCGTACAACTCAATGGTTTTTGGTGTATTCACAGAGATATGCAAGCTGTGTGAATACACAATTTTAGAACCTTTTCATCACCCCAAAAAAGAAACCCATACCCATTGTCAGTCACTCCCCATTTCTCCTCAATACACCCAACCTGGGTAACCACTCCTCTACTTCTGTCTCTATTCTTTTTTTTTTTTTATGTTTATTTTCCGTGTAGCTATATGATCATGAATACATTTTTGATTACCAACGTTTTGCCCATAACCTTAAAGCATTAGCACTTTGCTATCGTTATTGTCCCTCATGTTATTTGTAATGAGAATATATTTCTTTGAGTGGATTATTAATTTACCTCATGGTTACTCTGTGGACATTGAGATTATTTCTAAATTTTAACTCTTTTACATCACACTGGTGAAAAACTTCCCGTAAGAAGCATTTGCCGTATTTGAGTCCTTTAAAATATTTTTCAGCCATGTGTGTGCCGCGTGGCACTTTTAGTAAGGGGTTGACATGGGGAACTCTCGAATTTCGAAAATGGGATGATAGTGCTCGGCTCCAAAGAGGCGGGCAACTAGGGAAATGACTTGAATAAGCTTGGAATGCAGAGGCTCTTTTCTGTCAAATGAACAGAAGCTCAGGAATATAGAAGCTTGGCAATGGGGAACGTACCAAGTGTTGATTATACACCCAAACTGGCCCCAAATTACCTTTTGAACTTTTAGTCTCTTCTATCATTTAGCCTGTGCTGTGTGAAAAAACCACCCCAGAACTGGGGCTTAAAACAAGTTATTTCTTACTACTCTGTGGAGCAGCTGGGTGGTTTCTCTGCTGGTTTCATCAAGGCTCCCGCCTACAGCTGCATTTGGGTGGAGGGTCAGCTTGGCTGGAAGGATGGAGTTGACCTCACACATCTGGGAGTTGGTGCTGGCTGCCTCTCTATGGCTTCTCAGGTGTCGTTTGAGAGGCTTCTTACATATGTTGTATATACCCGTAACATCATACGTGTATACAGTAAGCTAGACCAGCCTGTTGACACGGCGGTCTCATGGTAGCTTTCTAAGAAGGTGAAGGGAGAAGCTACACGACCTCTTGAGACATAGGCTCTGGAACACGTTTCACTACATTGTATTGTTCCAGAGGAGTCTGATTGAAGGCGATGGAAGAGGGGGCTCTGCCTCCTGATAGGAATAGCCGTCACATTGCGGAAGAGTAGGCAGACTGGAGTGGGAGCCACATGCAGCCATCGAACCGTCGGCCGCGTTTATATAGGACAGTCATTGTCCTCCTCCTCCCCCCCCACCATTTGTTTTTGCCATATCACAGAACATAGGTACTCTCATTCAAGCCATAACTTTAAAGATTCTTTTTGTGATAAAACGTACGCAACATAAGATGTGCCATTTTAAGCCTTTGTAAATGTACAGTTTTCAGCATTAATTACATTCACGCAGCTGGGCCGCCGTAACCACTGTTTCCACAACTTTTATCACCCCAGACAGACACTCTGTAACCAGTAAGCAAGAACTTCCCACTTCCCTTTTCTGCAACCCCTGTCCAATCCACCGTCTGTCTCTGTTAATTTGCCTATTCTAGAGACCTGTCCGTGGACTCACAGATAGTCGTTCTTTTGTGTCTGCCGCCTTTCACTTAGCGTAATCTTTTCCAGGCTCATCCATGTTGTAGCGTGTATCTTCACTTCATGTCATGACTGAGCAATATTTTGTTGTATGTACACATCACATTTTGTCTATCACCTGTTGGTCACTTGAGTTATTTGCATTTTTTAGCTCTTGTAAATAATGCTGCGGTGAGCAAGGATGTACAAGTATCTGTTCAAGTCCTTGTTTCCAGTTCTTTGGGGGGCGTTCCTAGAAGCAGAATTGCTGTGGTAGACGTTGGTAGACCGTGTTTAGCTTTTTGAGGGACTTAAACAGTTGTTGGTTTTTTTGTTTTGTTTTTGTTTGTTTGGTCTGGTTTTGTTTTAAGCTCAGTGCTAAGTTTCTCATCCAGTCCACCCTTCAGAGAGGGCCATCATTCATCCTGACTTTTAGTGGTGTGCTGGAGGTGGAGCCAATTGTTAGCATCTCTTTCCAGTTCCACGTTCAGTAACATCATGTCAGTAGCTTGCAATCAGCCATAGTGGGAGTTCTTACCCCCCAGAAATCAGCACATGCTTCGTTGCAGGGATTTTTTCCCTGGCGAGTGGGTCACTAAGCATTAGCCACCTCGCCACTGCTTATTTCCATCTTTTCTTCTCCCCACAAATATGAGTTAAGTGTCCTTGTGCTTCAGGCACTGTGTTGGGCCCTTGGGATACAAAGATGAGTCAGACCCTCTCAGTGCCAACGAGGAGCTTACAGGTAGGATGAGCGGATACCTGTGCAGCTCAGTAGCAGCCAAACTCTTGTCTTGTTTCATGTTTTTGTTCCTATTTTTGGTAGTGTGGTCAGGATCACAGGCGCGGTGTCTGGATGCCCCCGAGTATCTTCACAGGAATGCCATGGCTTAACCAGCTACTTTTAATCCTGTTGGGCCCCGCCAGTGTGCTCTTTCTCTGTGCAGACTCAATCTGGCCAAACCACAGAGCCTGTGGCCTGCTGCTGCTGGGTCAGGAGCAGCAGTTCTGGAGACAAAACCTGTATTATATATATAAACCCTATTATGTTTCAGGATGATGTCTTCTTGAGGGCTCGGTACAAAACTGCACTTGGTCTATTTAAGGACATTGATTCTGAAACTTCTGGCAGCCAAGATTTCCTTCCCCAACCTCTCAGAATCGATAATTCTACATCTGCCTTCTGGTTTTCAGCCACCTCTGTGATCTGGTTTCAGGTAATTGAGGGTTTTCTGAGCAAAGAAGTAAGTTACATCGTGTCCAGCCGCAGGGAAGTGAAGGCAGAGAGCAGTGCGACAGGCCACAGAGGCTGCCCCAGTCCCAGCGAGGTCAGGGTGCAGACACCGTCCACGGCCCATCCGAAGTGCGGCCACCCCCGGCCTCCACAGAAACCCACAGACTCGGTAAGAACCTCGTCAGGTAGGAAAGGTGTGTTTTCTGAGCAACGGAAATAGGCCTCGGTGAGCCGTTGTGGGCGGTCTCTGGCTTTAGTTCCATCTGGATTAATTTAACCTCTCATTTGAATTCAGAGACTGAAAATATTTTATCATAGCTCTAGATCGAAAAACCTTCTCAACTGGTTATCCCCACGCTGTCCCTTCTGTGATACATTTCACTTTTTAAGGGACTTCAGAGTCAGAGGGTCAAAAACAATAGGAAGGTCCTCTGTAAACCAGAGAGGGTGTGTTGAAATTGGCCCAGACCTGTCTGCTGGGGGTATGGAGACTCGTAAAGAGAGGTCTGAGAGTACTGGTGACACTTTGGCCTTGGGTAAATTCAGAATGCGCTTCTCCACCTGGGTCCAAGCTGCGGCTACCTGTGGGTGACCCGGGACTGTGTGTGGCTTTACCTTTACCTCCAAAAGGTTCTCTAGGCTTCTGTTTCTGCTGCTCCTCAGCTGTCAATGCTCCCAGCTTTCCAAGACACATGACTCCCAAGCCCTCACCAGCACCTGTGTGAACATCTGTTTGTGCACAGGTGGGCTGCACAGCGTACCTCATTGCCCTTCTCTTCCTGTCAGGTGCCTTTGAGCAGAGGGAAGGAGCTACTGCAGAAAGCCATCAGAAACCAGGTGAGCGGAGGGGGGCGGGCTGCAGGTGGCCGTCTCTGGCACAGGGGAGGATCTAACCTTTCTTAGGAGGGGCTTCTGAAGTACTGACACAGAACGCACAACCTGTGAGACGTACCGTCCTTCTTTTCTTCTTCCAAATGAGGAAGTAGAGCTCAGAGAAGTTCAGTGATTTGTCCAGGGTCGCCCAGGGTGGCGGTGGTAGAGCCCAGATTTGACTCGCTAATCCTTCCAACACCAGAGCCTAGCACGAGCACCTTGGAGGGGATGCCGCGCTGCACATAAGCCGGACTTTGTGCATCTTTTAGCAGTTTATCCCTTTTGTGGGACCCAGAGCCGTGAAAGTGAAGCAGCGGGGGGAGGAGTTCAGGTGATCTCGGGAGCACAGTGGGTAAAGTGGCATCGAGAAGGGGGCGCAGGCTGTGGCGGGGGAAGGCCGTGTGCCGTCCTGGGGCAGCAGGGCAGGAACGGGCTGAGGCCAGCACAGCTTCCTGCTTGATGATGGTGACGGTCGGTCGGTCGCCGGTATTTATTGTGAGAGCTTTCCGCCCAGAGGCCCTCCTGACAGCTCTCTGGGAAGCCTGTGCTGCTTCCTGGTCACAAGTGCCTGGAGCAGCAGCCCCCGCCTCCCGCTGTGGCCAGCGCTTGTGGAGGAGAGGGTCTTTCAGGGGACTGGGGTAGACTCTCCCGTAACGTCTCTTCACGGGGTGCCTCAGAGCCGCTCAGGCCTTGGGGAGTCTCTTGCTCCTGCCTGACTGCTTTGTCTTCCCAGGGGAGCAGCAGCGGAGGAGGTGGCGGGAGCAGCAACAGTCTCCTGACCAGTGCCCGCTCCTGGGGAGTGAGGA
The DNA here is from genome assembly GCF_023721935.1 of Panthera uncia. Lineage (NCBI taxonomy): Eukaryota > Metazoa > Chordata > Mammalia > Carnivora > Felidae > Panthera > Panthera uncia. Next base: position 13,651,759 of record NC_064814.1, read on the forward strand.
TCCTGCATGTGGACGGTACCGTTTCTGCCCAGGGCTTCTGGAGAGGGGTGTTGGTGACTGACTGGGAACATCCGCTTTTAGAGGGATGTCAGCCAGTATGAGCTAGCTGAAAGCCGAATGTACCCACTCATCATGTGGCCCCACAGCGGTGGGGGGTGTGGAGACCAGCAGTCGTCCTGGCAGGTGCTCGGTCCTAGCACCTAGGACGGTGCTGCTTTGTGGAACGCCCTACAGCTCTCCTCAAGCTGGTGTGATGACCCTTTTCACAAACCGGAAACCCTCCTGGTAGCCACAGCCACTTACCAGCTGTGACTCTGTGCTAGGAGTGAGCTCAAGTCAGTCCCCACTGCAGTCGTTTGTCCACCGTACAGATGAGGTAATTGAGCCTTAGATGTTAAGTGAATTACCCATAGTTTCATCAGAAGTGAGGGGTGTGTGGGGCGCCTGGGTGGCTCAGTCGGTTGAGTGTCCAACTTCGGCTCAGGTCATGATCTCACGGTCCGCGAGTTCGAGCCCCGCGTCAGGCTCTGTGCCAACAGCTCGGAGCCTGGAGCCTGTTTCGGATTCTGTGTCTCCCTCTCTCTCTGCCCCTCCCCTGTTCATGCTCTGTCTCTCTCTGTCTCAAAAAAATAAATAAACGTTAAAAAAAAAATAGTCATATAAAAAAGAAGTGAGGGGTGTGGCCCACATTCCAACCTAGTTTGACCTGACTAAATTTCATGTGCTTTCGGGGAGCCTCTCTGGCTCTGTGGGTAGGGCATGCAACTCTTTGATCTTGGGGGTGTGAGTTCGAGGCCCACATTTGGTGTAACCTCTAATTTCTTAAAATTATTTTTATACAGGGGCACCTGGGTGGCTCAGTCGGTTAAGCATCTGACTTCGACTCAGGGCATGATCTCACTGTCCGTGAGTTCGAGCCCCGCATCAGGCTCTGTGCTGACAGCTCGGAGCCTGGAGCCTGTTTCAGATTCTGTGTCTCCCTCTCTCTCTGGCCCTCCCCCGTTCATGCTCTGTCTCTCTCTGTCTCAAAAATAAATAAACGTTTAAAAAAAAAATTATTTTTATACAAAATTTTAACTAAAAACATTTTTTTTTTTAAATAAAATCTTAAACTTTTTTCGTGGGGCGTCTGGGTGGCTCAGTCGGTTAAGTGGCCGACTTCGGCTCAGGTCATGATTTCGCGGTCCGTGAGTTCGAGCCCCGAGTCGGGCTCTGTGCTGACAGCTCAGAGCCTGGAGCCTGTTTCAGATTCTGTGTCTCCCTCTCTCTGACCCTCCCCCGTTCATGCTCTGTCTCTCTCTGTCTCAAAAATAAATAAACGTTAAAAAAAAATTAAAAAAAAAAAAAAGAAAGAAACTTTTTTCGTATTTATGTAGGGTTTCCTCGCTGTAACCACCTGTTTGCAGGCTGTAATAAATTTACATTAGAATAGCTATTCTAGGGGCAACTTGAGTGGCTCAGTTGGTTAAGCAACTCGTCCCAGGTCATCATCTCATGGTTCCTGAGATCGAGCACTGCACGTTGGGCTCTGTGCTGACAGCACAGAGCCTGCTTGGGATCATATCACTCTCTCTCTCTCTCTCTCTCTCTCTCTCTCTCTGTTTCTTCCTCTCTCTCACCCTCTCTCTCTCTCTCTCTCTCTCTCACCCTCTCTATCCCTCTCCCTCCCTCTCCCTCTCTCCCACCTCCCCTGCTCATGCTTGCTGGCACACACAACATGTGCAGACTCTCTCTGTGTCAATAAATAAACTTTATTTTTTATTTTTTAAGTTTTTATTTATTTTGAGATAGCACTAAGGGGGGAGGGGCAAGGAGAGATTGGGAGAGAGAGAATCCCAAGCAGGCTCTATGTTATCAGCATAGAGCCCGATGTGGAGCTCAAACCCATGAACCATGAGATCATGACCTGAGCTGAAAACAAGAGTCGGATGCTTAACCAACTGAGCCACCCAGGTGCCCCCAAATAAATAAACTTAAAAAAAAAAAAAGAATCGGCTGGCAGTGACTGACTCTCACACGCAGGTCCACCTTGAGTCTAGGGTTTTCTCTAATCCATTGTAGGGGGCTGAACCCGATCCAGCCCAAGATCTGCCAGGGCAATAGAAAACTGCTCAGGAAGGTCCTGGTCTGGGATGTGGGGGGCTCCATTGTCACTAGAAAATCAGCCATTTCTGACGTCTAATTTCCTGCCTTCCAGTGTGTTAGGGAAGCTCCTGCTGGGTCTGCCATATACAGCTACATCTGAGTAAGTCACATGACTGGTCTCCCCCCAATGGAAGCAGCTCTTCAGTGGTACCTTAAAGCCCTTGTGAGCCATAAGGCACCTCCTGTTCAAGAGTTGTGTTCAGTACTACAAAACAGAGTGGGGCCAGCTTAGGTACTTTTCCCAGGATAGAGGACCCAGCCCTTTCTTTTATTATCGGCAGGTGCAGAGGTGACACATAGCCAGAAGGTGGCAGGCAAGGCTGGTGTGATCCAGTGGGCCAGGCCAGTGAAAAGTATAGCCCCTGGCCCCAGGAAGGGGCCACGCTGGGGAGATGAGTGGCAGTCTGGCCACAGCCCTCTGTTTCTTCCACAGAAATGATGATGCACGTGCAACAGCTGTCTCTTGACGCCTTGCGTGTGAAGAAACAGGGGCCAAAGAAGAAGCCAGAGGTAAGTCGTCCTGCTGAACTGAAAGGAAATAGATGGTTTGTAAACAGTGAGTCTGTGACAACTTTGGTAAATCAGTGCCCCGTGCAGCCGTGTGTTCTTGGCCATCCTGGATCATGTACAAGAAGTGCAGCCTCTCAGCACACCCCTGATGTCCACAGCCCCCCATTGCCCTGTTCCCTCTTCCCTGTGTTACCTACAGATCTCCCGTGGTATACTGAGGCATTCACCGTGGCCTAGGCCGGGGACTGCCTGTGGGTAGTCCTGGCCTAGATAAAACATAAATGATCATGGCCTGCTGGCCAGGCTGCTGTTCCGGGGACAGCTCTTGGCCAGGGATGAGCCTGCAGATTGCATGGGTGGGGGCAGGGGATGTTGTGGTTTGAAATAGCTGTCACCTTCCAAATTCTTATTTGGCTTTTCCTTCCTTTGCTGGAGTTGGAACTGTGTGTACCACACACCAAAACCCAGGCTGATTTTTAAAGTCACGGTGTCTTCATCCAGCCTAAATCTGAGAAAGGATTAAGCCTTGCAGGTTCACCCAGGGCCTGGCACCCAGGAATAGGACCAACAGTGGTAGTAGACCACAGCCATACCAGATGGAACCTCTGCCTCAGCTCCCCTCGCTCCACACCCTCTGGTCTGGGAGTCTTCGGGGTTTTGCTGCTGCTATTAAATAGATTTTCATTGTTCACAATTCAAAAGGTTATGCAATGAGTCTCTCTCCCCTGCGACTTCTCTTCCCCAGCCACCAAGCTCCCTCCCTGAGATAAACAGTGCAAACAGTTTTTCAGGTTTCCTTCCAGGATCCGTGCATGTACAAACAGATATGTCAAAGTCCCCCCCCCCCTTTATGCAAATGCACAGTATTTTTACTTTGCTTTGTTCACTTAATAATCTATTTTGTAGATACTTAGGGATCTTCCAGAGTGAGTTCTGGGTGCAGTCTGCTGATGTTTGAGGAAATATGGAAGCTGCTTTGGGTCATGTTTGCCCTGGAGGTGTGGGCTAGAGAATCCTAATCTCACTGGGCCCAGAGGCACAGACAGTCATGGACCCACTAGATCTCTCCTGCCCGCCCCCACCCCAATTCTACCTGATTTCTTACATTTTTCCATTTAATTTGTAATATTAGTTTGACCTTGGCCTAAACGTTGGTCTTGACCAAGAGAGTCCTAATACACAAGACAGGGCACAGGAAGGCAAGAGGCAGTCTCTTTACACTTGTCCTGTAAGCTGATCTGGGATGCCAGTAGTGCCTAGGAAATGCAAGCTGCCATTTAGTGAGCACCTGCTCTGCATCAGTCTATTACCTACTTTCTTTGCATTTGTGCCACATCGGCCAGGTAGGGAGGTGCTTGTCACACCCCGGGTGGCACAGCTCCACTTGGTGCCCAGGCCTGGGGCTTCTGTGGCTCTTGCTCTTCACTGTCCTGCATTTCCTCCACAAAGTCAGCTGCCACTGAGATGCACACACCGCACTCACCGCTCCTCATGTCCCTGGGGAGGCAGAGGGAGCCATCCTGTCAAAGTTGGCTCCGCTCAGGGCCCAGCCCATAGCAGGAAGCAAAGTGGGGCAGACTCACAGCGACTCGGCTCACCGGGCCCTCTTCCTCGACCCTCTAGCTCCCTCGCATCCTTAACCTATTTTCCCTTTCCATTTAGGGAACGCGTCCAGCAGAGTCAAGAACGCGGAAAGGTCAGTGTGGTAGCTTTCCTCATCTAATTGCAGTCCCTCCCTCCTAAACGCTTCCCCACGGCTCCCTCTGTGGCAGCATCTGCTCACTTTTCTGCGGCAGGAAGCGAGTCCAGGTTGTGTTGCCCTGTTGTGTTTCCAGGGCCTGAGCTTTGCAGACAGGAGGGCAAGAGAGGGGTATCCGTGAGCAAGTCCAGGGCTGCCCAGCCGGGGCTTTTCCTTGGCGCCAAGACCCCACGCGGCCGCTCTGGCTCCTACATCCCCTGCCTGCTCTGGGCATTAACTGAAGTTCGGCTTCCTTTTCCTTCTGATTCAAGAGCAGTTTGGGGTGGGCAGTTTGACAGCTGCCTACCACTTTCCCAAATGCCAAACTCCCTGAAATTGACAAACAGGCAGATTGACAGCCCGGCTCCCAGCCCCTCTTGGACCGCAAGAGAGTTTCTCCCCCTGGATGTTTCTCCCAAAGATGCTCTTTAAGTGGCATTTATTCGTGCACAAGCAGGAGCTAAGAAAAGTCACTTGGCACCTCTCATGTTCAAAATTCAAGGAAATCTGTGGGGGAATTGATTTTAATCACTGTCTGAGTTAATTAGAAAGACAAGAAATCGCCCCCAAAAAGTAATTAATGGGAGCTGCTGCCATGTGAGGAGTGAGGCTGCTTTTTGCTTGGGCGCTGGTGGAGCCTGGACTGGGTCTGCGAGCTGGGAGGCGCCAGCCTCTGGATGGGGTCTGGGGCTGTTATCTCTGACAGGGCTTTGGTCACTGTGGGAAGGAGAGGTGGTTCTTAATACCTAAGAGGTTTTAGAAACTGTGTGAATAATTAGCTAGTAGAGGATGAATCTCCTGATTAACTGAGCAAATTTGTCTTCCCAGCACCCCTTTGCCCTGTTCATTCAGGAACGAGATTTCACCCTTGATACATTTTTTTTTTACTGCCCTCTGCTGTGATCCCTAAACACTCTTCAGCTCTCTTCCTCCCTGCTTTCCCCCAGAAAACCCAGGATCCTCCTGGAGTGTTCTGCCTGGGAGTGTTCTCGGGCCCCTCAGGATTCTGAGACTCCCAAGAGGAAAGGTCAGGGAAGGACCCAGGGCTTTAAGCAGAAACCAGCTGGGGCTGGGTTCTGCCCCGCAGCCAGGTTTCTGACCTGCGGCTCACAGCCTCCAGAATCCACACACGGGAGGGTCCTGTACCCTGCTTCGGGGCTCGGGGCACCCTGCGGCCTCTCCCCAGTGAGGGAATTCTCTCTCCCAGGGTAGAGGCCGGAGGAGATGGGAATGGGTGTCCTGCCTCAGCCAAATGGAAAGGTGTGCCTCGGGGTGGCGTAGGCTCCCGCTCTGAGCAACTCTTAAACCTTGGCAGAGCCTTACCTCTCTGGCGTTTCCTGTGTGTGTGTGGTGTGGGCCCTGCATCGGAGCCCACAGATGGCTGACGTGTGCGCTTTTTCTTTCCAGTGGCCAGACTGAAGGCACCATTCCTCAAAATTGAAGATGAGAGCAGGCAAGTGGTGGTGGTTGGCGGGGGGGGGGGGGGGCCTCTCCCCTTTCCCTCCCCTCAGACCCACCAGGCCCGCACAGAGGAGAGGTGCTCAGGGGCCCCAAGCTGACGTGGGGGTCATGGAGCCCCTCAGCCCTGCACCTTCGTCTTCCCCAGAAACCGCTTTCTCCCCCTGTCATGGAGAAGTCTCCCACAGACCAGGAGGAGCCTCTGAAGGTGGCATTGCACAGGTGGCACTCCTCTTGGTCATGAGTCAGAGGTTAGTGACCCTCTGTGTGAATTACCTCTTTCTAATGCTCTGCTTTTATGAGCACATGATGTCCCATCCAGGCTCATTACTGCTCCTCGTTTCCCTGTGGGCATACACTGATGCTTAATACCGAATTGTTGCTGGCCCAGGACAGTGCCAGTATGGTCCTCGTGGCCAAAGCCAGGGCTCTTGGGGTGGTGTTGGAGACTCCCTTGTCAAACCACCCTGTACTGGAAGCCTTTCTGGTTGGCTGTGCAAAACCCTTTTCTGACACCTGCTCTCTCATGAGGAGAAAGACTGGCATGAGGAGACTCTACCCTCTTCCTAGTGGGGAAATCAAGGTCAGAGACATTAAGGGACTTGTATACGGCCATTTTGCCAATGAATCTTAGCCCAAGGCCAGAATCCAGATGTCCTGCCTGGTGTCCTTTTCACTCAGCCCTAAATGTCCACCAGTATGGCCCCTTCTTACCTAGAGCAGGAGGGTCACATTGGTTATAATCTATGAGCTGTTAGTCACCTTGGTTATTACTGACTCTTCGATAAGCACTAGATCAAAAACCTGCGAATCTATAATTATCTCAGAGGTTTTTCTTAGGGAGAGGGAGACAGAATCCAAAGCAGGCTCCAAGCTCTGAGCTGTCAGCACAAAGCCCAATTTGAGCCTCGAACCCACGAACCATAGGATCATGACCTGAGTCAAAGTTGGACACTTAACCCAACTGAGCCACCCAGGTGCCCCTAAAGATTTTTTGTTTTTTGATTTTTAAAGAAAAAGTTCATGTGAACCTAGCAGAGACTCCCAGGACCAGAGCTTTCTGGGTCCCTAAGCCTCAGGCAGGGCAGCTAAAAGACCCGGTGGTGGGAGCCTGGCAAGCCTGCCTACCCTCCAGCTGGACCTAGATTTCCTTCTCAGTACCTGACCACAGTACAGAATTGGCTTTGGTGACCCAAAAATTAGCGGAGGGAACACAGAAAGGTAATGAGGTGCTCTCTCCTTCAGTTCCAGTGGCGGGGGGGTACTTCCCAAACTCAGCCCCTTCACTACCAGTTAAATACAAGTAGCGATGACTCATACACAGCAGCATAAGAGACGCCACCAGTGCCTCAGTGTCTCGCTGCACGTGGCACAGGCGACGTCACTTACTGGAGTGGTGTCCACGTGTTTGTGTGCTCCTGGCATCACAGGCAGGAGTGAAGATGAGGTTTCTCGTGGTTCTGTTTATGTGCTCTTCTGAAGCCTTGTAGCTTCACCCACCTCAACTATGCAACCTTCTAACCAGAAACAAAACATTGAGGAGGAAGAAAGAGGGGTACTGGGGTGGTGAAGTGCACCTCCTTCTTCTTAAGGATCCAAGAAGACCCTGTGGGCCACAGGGCTCCCACCATGCCCCGCCCGGGGAACCCATGGCCTGCATTCTCTCCTGGAGTGCCCACTGTTTCAACCAAACATGGTTTCCAAGCCTGGCAGTTCTATGAGCAGGCTTTGCTGAGTATCCACAGATCCCCAGATCTGGTTCTGAAAGTTTCTGGAACATGAGCAACTTTAGGCAAACCACCAAAACAACTCAGTATAGATCTGACTACCCAGAACCTTCACTGTGCTTCTCTTTCCCATTCAGAATACCTCCACTCGGGTGGTACAAAGGAGCAGCCCAGAGCAAAAATGTTCCTCTTCTTGGAATAGGAAAATCACTGTTCTGGTTTAAACCTTCCTCCATTTAGGTCTGTCAGGCTAGAGTCCTCAAACATGGTTTGTTTTATTTATGTTTTAAATACTTTATTTTTAAATAATCTCCACACCCAATGTGGGGCTCAAACTCCCAACCCCAAGATCAAGAGTCGCATGCGCCACTGACTGAGCCAGCCAGGCACCCCCTTAAAGGTGGTTCAGGGTCAGGAAGCAAAGTAGAGAGATAGATCACTAGTTGGGAGACATGCCCTGTTGCCTAGTCTTGACCACTCACCAGTCGTGAGCCCTTGGGCAAGTCACAGAACCTTTTGGGCTCCGTTTCCTCTTCTGTAAAAATGGGCTACAGAACCACTTGTTCCCATCAGCTCAGATGAGGCAGCGAGGTAAACTGGGCTTTGATGAGTAGACCGGGAGAGCATAAATATTCATCTAACCAGGAAGGCTGGTGAGGGTTTGGTTCTAGAACTGAAAAGATGTGCAGGGGAGTGGCCGTTTTATCAGGATTGGAATTCTAGGGGGTTGGGACTGGCCCCTTTCCTCATCCTATCCTTGCCCCACTGTAGTCAAAATGGAAGTTTTCTGTGTTTCAGGAAGTTTCGTCCTTTCCACCATCAGTTTAAATCCTTTCCTGAAATTTCTTTTCTGGGACCCAAAGATGCAAGCCCTTTTGAGGCCCCGATGACCCTGGGCAGCTCGCATCATACCAGGTGGGTCTTTCTGGTCTGAGTACCAAGGGCTGGTTGCAGGCAAGGTCCTTCCCCTCCAGAGCCTGCTGGTCTGATTTGGGAATGGCCATGTGTTCGCTCCTTAGGCAAAGTCTATTCTGGGAACTTAGCCCAGACCCTAGGAGTCTTCATCCGTTTTACTTGGTGCTTTCCGTCCCTACTGAAGAATTTGACTTGTGTCCAGAGGGCAGTAGACTGGCTTCTAAAAGGTCTACAGACCATCTTTATCAGAGTCCCCTGGGGTCCCATTAAAAAGGCAGGTTCTCATAGTCCACACCTACAGAATCACAGTCTCTGATGATGAATCCCCCAAAACTGCATTCCTGTGAGCTCCCAGGTGATTTTTATGCACATCAGAGCTGGAGGCCTTTGGGGCTAAACATCAGGAATAACTAAGGGGCAAGGAATCTGGGGACCTACCGCATTGTGTGGCCCAGAGTGGTTCATAGGCTGTGGGTGTTCTTCCTCCGCAGATGTGTGAGAATGTGAACCTTCACTGAGCAGAGTGCAGCAGGGAGGACTACAGGGAGAGAGTGGCCCAGGGGCGGGGGCAGAAGGGGCGAGCTGGAGAAAATCTGTGGGAGGAAATGTTTAATATTTTTCATTTTTAAATTACTGTATTTTAGTTCCAAATTCAGAAGTTACAGAGGGTTTAAAATGAAAAGTCTGTATTCCACACCTGCCCTCTAATCTCCAGAGTGTGGGTCTGTGTCCAGACGTAGTTTATGTATCCTTTTCTCTTATATAAAGAGGAGTAGCATAACATTGGGCTGTTTCTAGCTTTTTCCACTTGATGTATTCTTTTTTTTTTTTTTTTTTTTAATGTTTATTTATTTTTGAGACAGAGACAGATCGTGAGTGGGGAAAGGGCAGAGAGAGAGGGAGACACAGAATCTGAAACAGGCTCCATGCTCTGAGTTGTCAGCACAGAGCCCGACATGGAGCTCGAACTCACAAACCATGAGATCATGACCTGAGCCAAAGTCGGATGCTTAACCAACTGAGCCACCCAGGCGCCCCCCACTGATGTACTCTAGATTGATTTCCTATTGGTCCCTAGAAAGCATCCTCATTTTTTAATGATTTATTTTTTTTAATGATTTATTTTTTTTAATATATATTTTGTAACATTTATTCATTTTCAAGACACAGAGACAGAGCATGAGTGGGGGAGGGACAGAGAGAGAGAGAGGGAGACAATCTGTAGCAGGCCTCAGGCCCTGAGCTGTCAGCACAGAGCCCGATGCAGGGCTCGAACTCACGGAGCACAAGATCATGACCTAACCTGAAGTCTGACGCTTAACCGACTGAACCACCCAGGCACCCCAATGATTTATTTATTTTTGAGAGAGTCGGGGGGACAGAGGATCTGAAACCAACTCTGCTGCGCTGATAGCAGTGAGCCCAATGTGGGACTTGAACTTCAAGAACCGTGAGATCATGACCTGAGCTGAAATCGGAGGCTCAACCAACTGAGCCACCCAGGCGCCCCCCCCCACTGATGTACTCTAGATTAATTTCCTATTGGTCCCTAGAAAGCATCCTCATTCTCTTCTGTGGCTTCAGTGTCTTCCATTGTGTGGTCTTACAGTATTTTATTTAACCAGTCTCTTACTGATGGATGCTTAGATTATTTCTAGGCTTCTGCTATTATAAATAATGCTATAGTGAATAGTCTTACGCAGAGTAAATTTGTAGAATAAATTCCTAAAAGCGGAGGTGCTGGGTCAAAGGGTACCTGCATTTATAATGTTGATAAATGCAGCCAAATTGCTCTTCGTGGGGGTGATGCCAGTGTGTGCTCTCACGCCCTGGCCCTGAGCCCATCTCCCCTCTTGCCTTGGCTGGTACAGTGAGCTGTCCGATGTCCTGACCTCTGCCAGTCTGATAGTTTAAAAACTGTATCTTAGTGTAATTTTCATTTTCGTTTTTCTCATTATGAATGAGGTTAAGTAGGTTCATATGTTTGATTGTTTGACTCTTTTCATATGAACCTTCTTTATATCTTTTGCCCATTTTTCTTTTGGGTTATTGATCACTTTTCTTATTGATTTGTAAAGAGCCCTTCATGTATTAGGGAAATGAGCCCTATTAGTTATAAATACACCTCACCCTCCCCCAGTTTGTGATTTATCTTTTATTTACATTTTCTGCCATGCATACATTTTTTTAGATTGCATGTAGTTGAATTTATCAGCTTTTTCCCATGTTTTCTACATTTTGCATCATGCTTAGAAAGTCCTCAGAGAGGGCTGTTTTGGACTTGGTTGAGCTTGCTCATACAGCCAAGCAGCCACTAGAAAGATGGGCCTGAAATTCAGACGAGAAGACACGTTTGAGAAAGAGATTGGAAAGTCCTCAACGAAGGTGGCATCCATGCAAGGAACAAGCCAGCGTGAGGGAGGAAGCCACCTGAAGCAGGGGAAGGGGACATTCGGGGTAGAGGAGGTTGGGGGCAGTATGGTGCCCTCACTACCACTGAGGCCCTTTGATTCTACAGGTCAGATGAGCCTGGGTTTGAGTGTCAGGCTGGAACTGCCCTAGGAGGCCTTTTTGCTGCCCCTGGCACATGCCCTCACCTATGGTTTGAGATGCATGGGCAGGGACCGGACAGGGTCCCCTCTGAGAGGTCTCGCCTTCCTCGTTGCCTGGATGGGAGGTGCAAAGTGTAGGCAGGTCTGCCTGACTGTTCTGGTCCTTCCCTCCGAGGGCCCCAAAAGTGACTGCTTTCCCCCCCCCCCACCCAATGCTTTCCCCCAGAGAACCCAAGGACCGAGAGCCAAGCCGGCGATTGGCCACCCGCACCCCACCCAGGAGAAGGAAGGGCTTCTGTGAGTGCTGTCAAGAGGCCTTTGAAGAGCTCCACGCGGTGAGCCTTCCCTGCCAAGCAGCTGCTCCCAGGCTGCTCTGACCGCGCTTTTCCTACCCGCCTCCACCCCACTCGCACCTCACCCTGGCCTTGACTAATGCCCTGTGCCCCTCTCACCCCGGGCAGCATCTCCAGAGCGCCCAGCACCGGGGCTTTGCCCTAGAAGCCCACCCGTATGCAGAAGTCGATCGGGTCATTGCCCAGCTCGGCCACAGCTTTGCTGACACCCCCTCGCAGGCCAGCCTCCCCAGGTGAGCACCCTGAGCGGCCCTGCTGGCATGGTGGGCGCTGCCGTGCCCTCACCGTCCTGCTGCTGCCCACTCCAGAGGGGAAGGAGCCAAACAGGACCAGGGATTGGTGGGGGTTGGAAGCCCTCCATTTGTGGCTTCAGCTGATGGGGACTGGGCCAGATCAGCACATGGCTCCCATCCTGATGCATAGCCATCGCCATGGTTGTGTGGGTAGGGAGGGCAGCTCAGCAGTGGCTGCTCCTGGCATGTGCCTGCTGATGTCCCTGTGTGGCCTTCTAAAAGTTGCGAGGGGGATTCCTGGGTTCCTCCCAGACAGGTAAGATGCAGTATCTTTCAGCCTCTCTGTAAGTTACCCCCAGAAAGGATTGCAGGGGGATCTCCAGCCCAGCTTTCTCTGCTGCCACCAGCTCGCTGTGGCTTCTTTCCTCTTGACCCAAGTCTTCACCTCCCCGGGCTCAGCTTGGAGAGCCAGGCTCAGTGCTGCATTCTCCAGCCGCCAAAGGGCACAGCCTCTGCTGTGGAATTATTAAATGGAACAGCCTCTAACCTGTTCCTCTGGCCAGCCCTGACCACAGGCCACAGAGCCAAAAGAGACGCAGACAGCACTGGCCGCTACTGCAGGGGCAGCCCGAGAGCAAGCCTCTCACAGAGCCCCAGAGCGGGCCGCTCTCTTCATGCCAAAACTGAGAAGGGTAGTGCCATGCATGCCCCACCCACACCCTGCCCTCAGCCCTGACCCAGAAAGATCCCAACTTGCCACCTGCTCTGGAGTTGAGCCCTGAGGCCCAATGTTTCTGTCCCGCAGGCAGCCAGGCTCCCCATGTTCAGATCGTGACCTGCTGTGTCCTGAGACTCCGCCTCCTAGCCAGCCCTGCCATCCCAGGGCAGCATCTCCCAGGATGAAAGAGGAAGACGAGCATCAGGCCCCAGGCACTCCAGAGCAGGATGGGACGGTGGGCAGCATGAAGGCAACCGATGAACCTGTGGGGGCTGGTGAGATGCTGGGACCAGTAGCAAGCTGCCAGGAGCTGGGAGGGTCAGTTCATGTCATTGCAGACCCCCCAGAGACACCAGTGTCCAGGAGCCCTGCACACCAGAGCCTCTTGACAAGCTCTGGTTCTACAGAACTCTCTGGCTCGGATGTCGCACTTTTTGGCCACAAGCGGAAGATTCGGCTCCCCAGTGGCAATCCTGAAAAGAGGTCAGGGGTCTCCCGGCCACAGGCCTCATTCTTTGTTCCAAGAGCCACCAGCCCTTGTGGCGCCAGGACAGCCAGTGGCGGGCACCCCCTCTTCCTTCCCCCTCCTGATTGTGAGCACAGGCCTCTGGCCCCTCTCCTTCCCTGGTGCCACCCACAGACCTGCCTCCCCCTCCCCACAGATGGGCCAGCAGAGTGCTGGGCCACACAGCCCCCTTGGCCAGGGGAGGACAGCCCCCTGGGATCTGAGGATTCTGAGTGTGCCGCCCCTGGCCCTGGCTGACCAGCTCCCTAGCTGCCCTGTGGCTCCAGGCCAGCTGTCAGCCCACCTGCACTCAGCAGCTGACGTGCAGCCTGCAGGAAGACCCGCAGAGAGCCCGTCTACCTCTGTCCCCTGCTCTCAGCCAGCGGGAGAGCCAGCTGCTCCCAATGGTTCTGGGCCTCCCAGCCTCCCTGTCTCAGCCCTAGCCCAGTGCCAGCAGAGAACTGATACCATGAGTCTCCTGGGGCACGCAGTAGCTCTCTACTTGAGGGCCAGATACACAGAAGTTATACTCTGCTGAGTGCTGCACAGCCAGCAGGGGCCAGACCAAGCACAGGGAGGACAGCACCTCAGGGCCTCCCCACCAGAGCCAGAAGAGCCGCTGGCCTGGACTTTGAAGTCCAAGAGAACAGCAATTGTCATGTCCAAGCTCTGTAGGCTCGACAGAGCCAGTCCTCCCACTCACTGGGTCTTAGGTTAGGACCAAGAGAGTCTGGGCTGGGGGCTGCCCTCTACCCCTTCCTCCAGCCAGCTCCCTGACCAGGCAGCAATCTGATGGTCTTGCTCATCCCTGCCAGCTGCCCACACCAGGAGGCAGAGGCAAGGTTGGCATAGGGAGGGACCACAAAGGATCTAGAACGGCAGGAGCCCTGGCCTGGCTTCCTGTCCCTCTGAAGGCACTTGCCTCTTGCAGAGCCGAGTTTTGGTGTTCCCCACCCCCACCCCAGCCTCCTTTCCCAGGAGCATGTGGCTCTCCTGCTTTCTGAAATGCCTGTTTGTCCCCTCCCCCAGCCCCCCACGCTCGTGCACACAGATCCTCAGGAACATACGAAGCAGAGGAGGGGCTGGGCTGCAGCACCTCCAGAGCTCCCTCGCCCCCCTGCATTTGGTGGGAGCCTGGTGCTGAAATGACCTTTCTCCTGAGCCCAGGATATGGCCAGAGCCCCCTCTGGGGACCCCTCTGCTCTTCCCTGGCTGCCCTCTGCCATTTCTGCTCTTCCAGGGTCGGGATTCACCTGCCAACTTCTGCATCACCCTCTTCTCTCCCTCCTTCCCCAAGGACCTCCCCCCATTTCTTTCAGCCAAGCCATTAATCTGGAGACGAGATGGGTTTGCTATTGATTCTTTGGCCACTTTTTTTTTTTTTTTTTTTTTTTTACATTTTGTGCTGTGGTTCTTCTCACCCTTCTCTGCGTCTGTGTGTTTGTTTCTTTAAATGTTGAAGCTACAAGAAGCCTGGTGCTATTCTGTGTCTCATTTTGGAGGAAGAAAGGGGGGCCTCGCTGTGGGTGAGGACCTGAGTTGTTAGTTTGGAAATAGAGCAACTGTGTGTACAGCCCTCATAGAGGTCATGTTTGGCCTTTTTATGCCATTCCTGTTAAATTTCACAATTAATCTTGGTTCAGGAACTGTAAATAAATTTGTTAATAACAAATAGCAAAGGGATAGGGCTGGAATGCAGTGTGTCAGGCCTTGATGTGCCCTCCAGTGACCCAAAGCAGGACTCAAGCCCAGCAGATATGGACAGAGTAAGTGGATGGCCAGATAGGAGCCCCCTGCAAGTGGGAGAGCGTATGTCACAGCCCCTGAGGGCCGAGGGGAGGTCAGGCGGCATCTGTCCAGTCTCTGGTCACTCATTTGGCTCTGCTGCTAAAGGGGGCCCCAGGAGACCTGAGGCCGGACAGATGGGTGCTGCCCTCAGTGGCTCCTTGGCATGGGGACTATTCAAACCCCTTCCACTCCTCCGCAGACGACCTTGACTCAGACTCCACAGGCACTGCTTCTCCTTGCTCCTGATCCCCTTTCCACGTCCAACTCCTACAAAGGAAGCGGTGTCCTTCCTTCCTGTCACTGTCCCTGCTCTCCAGTCCACCCAGCCAGCCTCGTCAAATTCCTTTTCTTGGGTTTGCCATCTCTTCCCTCTGCCCTAAAACTCCATCCTGGAAAACACTTGCATTGATTCAGCAGGCTCCCCCCACTGTTCTCCAGCTCCTTCCTGCGGTCTACAGCCACTGCCTCCATGTCTGCACCTTCTTGCCCTTCCAAACCCGCGGAGACTCTGCCTGAAGCACTCCACTGGGCTTGTCCCTTCCAAGGTCACCGCATAACCTGATAGTTCTCAAAGGCAGATTCACTTTCTCCTTTTCCACCTTGAAACCTGGCTCCCTTGCTCGACCCCACTCTAGCCTGGTGCTCCCCTCCCCCAGCCTCTGCCCTCTTGTACCAGCCACTTTCAGCACAAACCTCAAATGTCTGCCGAGTCAGTTCCTAGAGCCCTAACCAGCCCTCTAACACCCCTGCTTCCCCAACCTGGGCCTGGGGGACCTTTGTCCTCACCTCTGCACACCTTCACAGATGTGACCTGGGTGGAGAAAGTTCCACCCAGGCTCCTTTTCTGAATTCTACTCTCCACCTGTGCAAGGTGGGAAGGCAGGGAATCTAGCCACACCCTGACTCGGTGTGTCTTTGGGGGGGTCCCTTTACTAATCTGGGCCTCCGTTTCCTCATCTTTCAGTGAGGGGCTTAGATGACATGACCTTCAAAAGTCCTTTCCAATAATAAAATGCCCTGATGGCCACCGGCTCCCTTAGATCCCTCTGTCCTTGCCACCACCACAGACCTACTTACCCAAAAACTTGTTCCTCCTTCCAAGACCGGCTCCCCTTCCCACTTTGTCCTGCGCCTCTCCTGGCGCCCTCTACCTCAGCTTCTCCCATCAGGCTGAGGTCCTCCTGGCCACTCTCCCTGATGCCCATCCTCTCCTTACAGCCACCCTATCTCCCTGGTCTCTGACATCTCCTGTCCCCAGACCCTGTCCAGCCAGGCTGGTCCCTTGTCTGGCCACCGTGGGCACTCCGGCCCTGAGGCTGCTCTCTGACACTGAGCTGGAATCCCCCTCGACAACAGCAAGGATGCCCTATGATTCGAGGTCCAGATTCCATACTCTGAGAATCCTATAGTGTGAGTCACACAGGCCTGAGTTCACTTCCCAGTCCTTCCCTTAACTCTGACCTGGGGCAAGGCTTCTGAGATGCTGTTTTCTTAAGCTGAAAAACAGATAATGGTAGTTTCTGCCTTACTAGGAAGTCACAAGAATTAAATCTGGTTATGATGTTATAAACATTCAACAAACTAACTTTTTATCCTCCCCTCCCCTCTGCAACATGTACCCGTGAGGCCTCTCTTTTGGACCTTTCAACAGAGCTCATTTTCACTAATCTCCCACCTCATGACCTATGGCCCTATCTCCTGTGTGTACTCGTGGGTGAAGCTGCTAAGGGGTTCTATGAGATGCCCTGTCCCCAGGCCCCCACTTTTCCGACAACTGGTTCTCCACAACCCGAGAAATCGCATGTGAGGGGGAGAAAGGGGAGTGGGGTGTATGCCGCACGCCCCAACCCCGGCATATTGGGCCCTCGGGAGCATGACGACATTCGCGCACTACAAACCTCTCAAAGGATGGATGCCCCTGGGACCCCAGGCTCCTCCAATTCCTCCCTGAGCTTGAGATTGCAGGAAGGGTTCTCAAGGACAACTGAGAGGGGGGAAGGAGCACTAGACTTCCCTTGGGAAAGATCTCATCAGGTGAGGAGAGTGGTTCTTTCCCAGTGGGAAGGACAGGGCACTGGGCTGGGATCTGGGAGGAAGCAGAAGGACTTTCTGGTCCTGATGGTCTGGGCGTTTTCTCTGCTCCCCACCCCTCAGCATCCTGTCAACAGGCAGTCTCTCCATGTGCAGGGTAGAGGGCCCCAAGACCCCAAGCCACAAAGGAGTCCCTTGGGTCTAGGACAAGGGCCAGGAAGCTGTTTTTCTCCATGGCACCTTCAGGGCCACATGGATGGTGTGAGCCCAGATCGAGGGAGCATTTCTGTACACCAGGTGCTGCTCTGAGGATTTGAAGCCAGCCACTCATTTACCCCCTGCAACACTGTCGCGAAGGGGCATTCTAACCCCCATTTCACAGATGAGGAAACCGGCTTGGGGAGGCCGGGAGACCTGCTCAAGGTCACACAGCCCTTAACCAGGACTGGGACATCAGCTGGCTGCCTGAAGCCCTAAGTCCTGCTCTTCACGTGCCCCCACCCTGCCCTCGCCTGGCGTGGCCTCTGCGGCAGGCCTCGAAGCCTGGGCATGGGGCCTGGATAGACTCCGTTGGCAGGAATTCCCACCCACCATGTCTTCCAGGATAGAGTTTTTGGGCAGAGGGAAGGAGAGGGGCCAAGGGCAGCAGACACCCCTCCCTTACCTGCAGCTGCTGGGACTACATCTTGGCCCCACATCAGCCCAGCTTGGCCCCTGTGCAGGAAAATTTGAGGGAAGAACTGGCTGGAGGGCAGGACTTCAGGGAAGGAGGCCCCAGGCCTCTCGGTGGTAAGGGCTCCTGAAGGAGGGCTGGGGGTGGGGACCAGAGCCTAACAGCTCCCTCAGCAAGAGTGAACCAGAGGGTGGCCATCAAGACAGAATAGTGGCCACCAGTCTCTGATTTCCAGAGTCCCGTCCTCCTCCTGGAGCAAACAAGCAATGGGCAGAAGGGACCAAAGTAGCCCTCCATAGCTGTGTACTGGGGTAAGGATTCTCCCAGGGAGCCCCTGGTGTGAAGAGATGCTACCTCCACAGCTCTTGACCTCAGGAGGGAAGGTGGGTGAGAGAAACAGGCAGGCTCCTGTGTGGGAGAGGTGTGAAGCTTGTAGCAGAAGCGACACAGGAGTCACAGGAGGGGGAAGGCGGGACCTCAGCCTCGAGAGTGAGGTGCGCTCAAGGGAGGGTCCAGATACCAGCTGAGCCTGCTCGAAGCGGCCCACCCAAGGGAGAAAAGGGGGATGTTGGGGGTCATGGGGCCATATAATTGAGCTACCGTGGGAGCTGGCTCAGAACGCCACCAGAGAAGAGCCAGTTTGGGGGCCAGGAAGAACTCTCAACAGGAACCTCAAGGAACCAGAGCCACAGAAAATGGTAGCAATGTGCCTCGACCAGGCCCAGGCCACAGACCGAGCATGCTGTGTGGTCTTGGTCCTGCTGGGGGAGGGGATCCAGACTCCCCCAGGCCCAGTGCCCTCCACTGTGCCATGACAAACCCCACCTATTCTTCTGGGAGGCACACGAGATTGGGGCTCACTGCTGTGGCCCTGGAACTGGTGGGACAAGACAAACACTGGTGTCTGGAGGAGTCAGAGAGTGGAAGGTGGGATAAATGGCCACTCACTGCCAGCTCTTGGAAGCTCACATGGGTACCTCTTTCTTGGAGTCTCGGGTTCCCCACCTGTGAAACGAAAACACTCTCTCCTTCCTGAGTTCCTAAGGAATATCACATAGTAGGTCCTCATTCCTGGGAGCCCCTACACCCTGAAAGAGGTTTCCAAGATGTCTCCAGAGTGAAGGACCAATCAGCTCAGCCTTGCCGAGTATCTGGGTCTGGAGTGGCAGGTGGTTGTTGGGGGTAGCCACCCCGTTCCCAGCATTGATGTCAGCACCTCCCAGGAAATTGCCTTCTCACCTCTCCTGGGCCTAAAATAGAGCTGGGGGGGGGGGGTGCAGTCACGAGCCAGAAACAGCTCCCCCATCCCAGGCGGAGGCTCTGGGTCCCTAGGGAAGCAGAGGACCCAGGAAGGGATTCCTTGCTTTCACTCCACTCTGCAGTTACCTGTGGCCTCCCAGTGTAGGTTTGAGGATGCTCTCTGGTCTTGAGCACAAGGTTATGGTGGGACCTCACCAGCAGTGCCCGAGCCCTACCACACCCCCATCCATCTCAGGTCTCAGGCTCTTGAGATCCCTAGCTGAAATCAGAGATCCCAGCCCCCCAGTATGGGTGGGGGTCCATCTTACCCAGCAGCCCAGGAGCACTAGGGGGCTCAGTGGGAGAAAAGGTTGGAAGGTCAGGTAGGTTTGCAGACAGGGTAACCTTGTCTGGCCAAAGAGTGGAAGACAGAGGGTGGGTGTTTCCAGAGGTGTCTTCTCCTCAAAGATGTGGGCTGGCAAGGGAGGGGCAGGAATGAGGTATGCTAACAGCATGTAAATGACCTGGCTATTTTATATATTTAGGGGATAGAATTGGGGTATCCTGTGTGAGGGATTCAGGAGCCCAGAATCAGTAGACCAGCCCTTGCTGGTGGCTCTGGTGACTGCAATCCCCAAAGCCCTCCTGGAGGCAGGAGCATCTTTGGCCTGGAAAAGGAGTCAGCAGGATGGAAAGGGGTCTGGACCCAGGGTGTGGGACGACTCTGCAGTGACCTGCTCTCCTGTGGGTGGGTGAGAGATCCCTTCGGTCCCGTCGCTGGTCCTCTAAACTTCCCAGCTCTAACAGCCTTCGACCGGGGACCTCGTGTCTGGGTCCAGGGAAACCCCTTCCTGGGTACCACGCCGGAGGGGCGAACCTGAGCCGGAAAGACACGCCCCCGACCCCCGACCGTGCGGTCCCCCAGACTGGCCGCCTCGGGGTCAGAGCCCGGCGTCCCTCTGTTTCCCGCCTTCCCCCCTACAAACCCAGAGGTCCTCGGAGCGAGGGATGGCCAAGGCAGGGGCCGCGAGATCGGGACGGGCGCGCCCCGCCGTGCACCTGCCGAGGGCCCCGAGGAGCCGCGGGAGGGCCGGTCTCCGGGCGGCGCCTCTTTTGTCCTCCGGTCGCGGCGGCCCCGGCCCTGGCCGGCTGGGGTGAGGGGGGGGGCGGGGGCGGGGGAGCCCGGGGGGCGGGGGCGGGCCCTGGGCTCACGTGCTCGCCGCTCGGCTCTTAACCCGGCCCGCCGCCCAGCCGGGATGGCCGCGGCCGGAGCGAGCTGAGCCGGGCGCCCGCCCCGCAGCCGCCGCCGCCGCCGCCGCCAGCCTCGCCCCCCG